>NC_141326.1:10910000-11345000 GCF_037954235.1 Aulostomus chinensis
TGTTACTGTCTGTCACTTTCACTGGCTCTCCTCTCTAGACCACAATGCTCCAGTGAAAATCAGACGAGTCAAATAAAAACCCTCCCCTGGCTGAATAATGACTGCGCTCAATCACTTAGAGGACAGAAGAGAAAATAAGAATGTGCCCACAACACTCTTAAGAAGGAATCAGAAAAACATGCAAGATTAGACTGTTGTTCTCTAGTCTCCCCACAGCAGCCTTAATAACCCATTCAACTTCCTCCCTGATGTTAAATATTGGCTGTTCCAAAAGTTTTAATAAGTCACCACCAGCTTGGCTTCTTCACCAAAAACTTTCACAAATCTGCTAGAATTTTTTTTTCTCACTTGATTCTGGTCTCTGAGAGGAAAATGTGGTGACATGATGCAGATTTATTTTTAATTTTTAGCAGCCGATATAATCTTTTGAATACAGATTTAGAGGGAATTAGAGAGAGAGAATTAGAGTTACCCATCATCCATCAATCTAGCTTTCCCAGGTGTCACTGTGTGTTGGGCAGGGTACACTCGAGACAAGCTGACAGTCAATCAAAGTTAATTAGTATTAGTTTCATTTCAGTTAATTTGATTATTGAGTACAGTCTAGTCTTAGCCATCAAAATCTCAGTAGTATAATTACACGATTGACAAACATTATTAGATTTCATTCATTAATAGGCATTGCCTCTGATATTGCAATGCAAATCAGTCAAAAATAACCAGCTCTTTTTGTACAGACCCCTGCTACCATGTTAATTGCAGATTACATTGGTTTTAAGGTATTAACATGTATGTTCTTGAATTACCTGTAATAAAGTAAAATAGAATTACCAACAGATGGATTTTATTGGCTCCGTTTCTGTGGGGAACATGGATTAGTCAGGTGGAAAGGACATTGCATGATCCTGATTGTTCCCAAAGCAGATAATGAGTAATTGGGAAAACAAGATAATATGCCCCTCGAGCAAGAAGAAAATCAAACCAGAGGCAAGTTCTGATGGGCACTGAGAGCGAAAAGAGAGAGCTAATGGCCTTAAACAGACAGAAAATGCGAAGAGTCTTTCCCTGCCAATACTGACTCGAAGAAACCCGCTCATCGGGACCTCTGGGACTCCGGTTGCAGCCCTGCGGACGAATCAGTGCCCATTCATTCCCCCTACTAATTAGGGCCCCTGCTGCTGCTGATCCACAATGAAAGAAAGGGGCTAAGATCACAGTACTGTAGCATGGCTGTCAGTGTTTGTGCTGGCCACACTTGTGGGTTTGAAACTGGTTAGAAAACTGAAGATGAGTTTCAGAGCTTCTAAATAGATGCTGATTCACACTTTGAAGCCCACAACAGGGACGGCAGGATGAGATAACACACACATTCATATGAAACAGCAATGGCCACCTCAGAACATGCCTGCTTGCATACAGACAGAGGCACTTTGGGAAGAAAACATCAAAAACAGCCAACGGTATCAGTCGAAAACCAACCAAGCCTCAGGCAGTGCTAAAGTCTCTGATAGTGTGTGTGAAGCAGGTGGCGAGAGAGCAGGACACACTGCACGCCACTGTGGTTTCAATCTGAGGTCAACAGCAGGATCCTGCGGTGGAACATCCCCACAGATCTCCTTACATATTGCTACCCTTAAAAAAAGGACCTTTTTGTTTCTTGGTAGTCTCTCCTGACAAAATACCTGACTGTAAAAAGTTGGCTTGAGCACATCCTGTCATGCATTGTTTTCCACATTAATAAATGAAACTGTAACTCATTTAACTTTCCTTGTATGTTTTATTCAGCTCATCATGACTGGTGGCAGTGATAACTGCTGAAAGTGGTCGTCTGACTCGGGAGAATCATCATAGCAATAAGATCTGTGTCACGGCTGATGGTTTCCTGAGAGAGGCAGCAAACCTTCGGTAAAAGTTTAATGACTCTGACAAATAAGAGCTGAATGAACGGGCACCTCAGTAGAACTTGGAAGTCTCTCATGAAAATGACTTTGGACCGATATAAATGGGAGAAAAGTTACAGTACACATTTATGTTTTGTCTAAAGTGAATGCAGCGTTGCAAAAAACATTTGATTCCCACAAGTCATGATATCTAGTGCTGACTCAACATATTAAATGTTCTTTATTATTATTTGGTAACACAAACTTGTTTAAAGGCAGAGAAAATGGTCACTGGATTTATCCATCCATTTTCTATACTGCTTAACCATTAAGGGTCGTGGGGGGGGGGGGGGGGGGGCTGGAGGGGGTTAATGATGAGCCATCAGTGCCTTGTCAAGTTCTCTTCTGTCTTCTTCTCAACATAGAAGAACTTAACTTCCACTTGAGTCTAAAAATCTGAAGAAAATTGTTGTTGGCATGGCTGCACATCTGAGAGGACTTTTTGTGGAGTCCAAGTCAGACTGAGTGCAAGTTGACAATTGGGTTCACCCTGGATGGGTCGCCAGTCCGTCGCAGGGCCATCAAGCAATTAGGGGTTCAGAATCTTGCTCAAGGATACTCGACATGGTTGCAGGGGGAGTGAAGAACGAACCAGCAACCCTTCGGTTGCTAGACGGCCACTCTCCCTCTGAGCTGTGACGCCCCTGTCATTTGATTTATCTCTGCATAAAAAGAAATCACAATTTAACACACTGACTGAATGTCATGATGCCATAGATATTTAGTGACACAGAGAAACATTTCTTTCAACTTCAGAATCAAGATGTATTTCATTTCAGCTCGGACAGCTTAGCTTCTACTTAGTTTACAAATTTACACTCACTTCATAAATTAAGCTGTGAAATATAGGTTGGGCGACAAAATACAAAGTCTGGTAACTATTTTTTTTTCAGAGAATCTCAGTCCAAATGGTTTTAGAAGATCTTGATTGTGATCTGCTATATTACAAGTGAAGGTTTTGAAATTCAAAGTTTTACATTAAAGGAGGGAAATAAATGAAGCAAATCTACTGACTGTTTTTTTTGTTGTTGTTGTAAAATAGCTCATCAACTGCAAGTGAGCAAAGGTGGCCATCAAAGGCATTCTAACAAGAATAAAAGGAAAAGTCTCAGCACTCCGTTGAAAGAGGCAGGTGTTTTTGAAGACACACCGGCACCTGCAGTACGGAAGTGAAAAACACAAGCGTGCACACACAGACACAAAGGCATCATTTCCCACTGAGTGATGAGTCATTGCTTATTGAGAGCAGCATCTCGTCACTAGAGTGAGATAAATTAAAAGACAAGCAGCCAGAAGTTGCGAGGGTTATTCACAGCTCTTCCCATCACTTAGGAGGACGTTCCGTTGACTTGAATTAAACTCCTGCAGACCAACCCTAACCCAATCACAAGCCTCAAATCAGGATGGTTTGGTTCTCACCATGAATCAGCTGATCTGATGGATGAAGTTTACCATGTTGATACAAACTGCTTAGTTTCTACAGAGTGAGACAGGATTGGATTGAGAGAAGCACCTTGAGCTCTAGCACAGCAAATCTGCATTCACACTGGTAAAAGACTGTGACCTGCATTGAGGTCCACCTTGAGTGACTGGATCTCTGGCGTTGGTGCATTCACACCTGTACCTTCACCTGTCCACCTCTGATCAAATGACGAAGGGTGCATGTGACTATCAGGTCCATATCGGACCTAAGGGGTTTTAATCCAACAGCTCCACAGAGTTGAGTGATTAATCTGTTATGATGACACAGAACAGCAGTTTCTCTGATGAAAAACAAACAGTCTACCGTGGACGGGTGGTGGGTGGTGGTGGGAGGGGGCTAATGATGAGCCATCAGTGCCTTGTCAAGTTCTCTTCTGTCTTCTAAACATAGAAAAACTTATCTTCCACTTGAGTCTTAAAATCCAGAGAAAATTGTTGTTGGCATGGCTGCACATCTGAGAGGACTTTTTGTGGAGTCCAAGTCAGACTGAGTGCAAACACATAACATAGAAGGGGGACAAAAGTATAACCCCTCATCATTAATTGCCCGTGTCATTATCACAGAGGACATCAAGGTTTTAAAATACACAAACACAATGCAACTCTGCGTTGGCTGCAATAACATTGAAGCCCTCCTGCAAACTTCAATCCAGTAATATCAGCTATTCTTTCAATACTAAGAGTACAAACAAAATTCAAGCAACCAGATTTCTGTTTGGATAAAATGTCCGATTCATCGATATGATTCATTTAGCTGCCAAAAGTATACTACTTTTGATCCTCCCTCCATTCCTACTTGTCCACAACTGTGCCAGTAGAGATCAGAGGAGCTTGGGTCTATTTTCTCAAGCCTAGGGGAAGGGATATAAGCTCTTTGTAGGATATTTAATTGTAGAATGCTGAAATGGGGCTGCACAGTGCTTGGGGGGGGGTTAGCAATGCAGCCTCACAGCAAAAAGTTTCTGGGTTCTAATCAATCAGCTGACCAGGGCCTTTCTGTGCATAGTTTTTATGTTCTCACCTTGTCTGTGTTGGGCTCTCTCTTGGTACTACACCTTCCTACCACATGCCAAAAGCATGCTTGTTTGGTTAATTATACCCTTTTCACACTGAAAAACGCATGTCAACGCGGGTTTCTGGACCCGCGTTTGCTCAGCCTTAGGGCGCATTCAAGCTTCCAGAAGACCCGGATCTGGGGGCTGCGTGTCTGTGTTTTTCTCTCTCGTACGTCATCGCGCTGGCATCATCATTACACATAAACGTGTGCCAGAACACTGAGAGGTAAACAAACGACAACATAGACGTCATCGAGTCGAACATTAGCGTTGTCATTGCGTGCATTGCAATGTTGTCTCTTTTGGAAAGCATACAAACTCGGCGCAGTTTGGAAAATGTCTGAGCGCTAATGCAGCGAAGGAGGATGGAGTTTTTAGCTCGTCTGGAAGGGAGCCGAAGAAGCTCCAGGCCAAGCCTGACAGGCGAAGTGACAAAGTCAGGAGGCGACAGGAAGGTCGTGTGAAACCTGAGACGATGCGGGTTACCTTTTTCACACTGCAGCCGAGCTGAGCCGAGCCGAGCCGCCAAACACCCGGGTCGCTTGGCGAGTTGGTGTGGCTCTGTAAAGGACTGGTGACTAGGGATGGGAATTGATAAGATTTTTACGATTCCGGTTCCATTTTCAATTCCGCTTCACAATTCAGTTCTTCATTGATTCTCTTATCGATTCTCATTTGGTTGGTTAGTTAGCTGCAGTATTAACAGCAGAGGACGTGCTAACGTTGCTGCTGCTGCTGGGTTGAGATTCACTCCGGAGCAGATAAAAAATGCAACATTCATTCAAAGTTATCGCATCCTGTGTGTGCAAATGTTTCTGCATCTTGGTGGTATTTCCTCCCTTTGATGAAATATCCACTTCGCAAGTATTGCAAGTTGCCCTGTTGTCAGCCTTTCCCGTGAAATGTCACCAAAGTTTCGAGCATTTGTGCCACTTAGGCACCATGTTTCCTACTGGCTGCACTGGTCAATGATGTCACGCACGTTGCTTACGCAAGCTATGCAACGTGCGCGGGGACATCATTCACGCACCCTGGAATCGATAAGGGAAACGTTTGCAACATTGGCAAATGATTCCAAGGAATTGAAACACTGGGAACCGGTTCTTCTGAGTTCGATTCCCATCCCTACCGGTGACTTGTCCAGAAATGTACCCTGCTTCTTGCCTGATGGCAGCTGGGATAGCCCCCCCCCCCCCCCCCCCCAACAGGAGAACAATGACAATAGATGGATGGATGAACTCTGAAATGATTACAGGGTCCCTCCATATTCTGTCCTACTCTGCAGCGCTAAGAGTAATGTCTACAAATCAGGTTCCCACTGAGACAGCAGCTGAACATTGGGGTTTGAGGAGAAGGAGGAGTGAATCAACATCCTATACAGACCAAACAGAATTGGCAACTTATATCCAAACCTGTGCAAATATAACATCTCAGTCATTTTCTACACAAACACACACATGTTGTCTCTGTGTCAGCTTGACCCATATATGAGGGTACCTTGAGAAAACTAATTTCAGGGGGCTACTGGCCTTGAAATGAAAAACATAAACTGCATTTCTCTGACACGCCAGCTTCTCTCTCCTCATGAGAAAAAGACAAGATATAGAAAAACAACTGATCTGAACTCTTCCTATTCTCAGCAGTAGGGACTAGAAATATGACTTGAATTTGTGACATTGTTCTAATTATCAATAAACTGAAAGAGTGTGCTCATGTTTAAGGATTGTGTTTTAATTTGGACCTCTGTGCTTAAGCATCAATATTCAACCCCTTCAACTGGGGTCATGTTTACACTGTTCAAAATAGGTCCATGGAAGTGCAGACGATCCATCACTATTCTCCTCGTGGCTGTTGCTGTTGTCAAATGTAAATCATCTCAGGGTACTTCTACAGCTATCAGGGTAACTTGAATCAAACATTCCGCACACAATGATGGGATGGCAACGAGGATAAAAGCAGATATGGATGTGCCATTTGCTGTGATGGATTACCAATACTAGCACATTTCAAATGTTAATCTCAGGGGAGCCTACCTCAGCTTGTTTTTTGGTCACGGCTGCGTGACTCTTTACACAGATGATGATGTCACAGTGAAATTGAGCTTTGGGATGTAAAATCTTCAACATTTCAACACTTTATCCAGTGACACTTTACATTAAGATGCTCCTGATAGATGTTGAATAATAGGCAAGAGATCACAATACACAGATTATAGGTTAATAAGAATATATACGCGGTAGTAATAAGATCATTCACATTTATAGTTGACTATTAGACTGAAAACTTAATTGTTAATTAATTGTCATTGTTAAATCTCTAATAATCTTTTTGTTGCTTTATAATCATTGATATATATTTCACGAAACGTTTACTAGCAGTGAATACCTGTTTTTGCAGCTACTGGCCCTAAAGTCACAACAATGCGAAGAATGTGTTTATTATGCTGTTACTAACATTTATTGCCTATTAATTAGTGTTTACTACAAGCACCTTTATATACTGTAATGTGCTACCCTTCATCCTATTCCAGTGGCCTGTCCTGGCAGGTGGAGGTTCCCTCACTCAAACACAACTTGGTTTTGATGTAATTTAGATTTTCTTGATTTATATTTTGCAGTGATCTTGCATCAGTCAGTGTTTTGTTTTCAGACTAAAATTCCTTTGTTTTTGGTTAACGTTTTTTTTACTAATTCATAGTGGTCAAAGAGCCACACCAGAGCACTTGACACTGGCTGATCCAAGTGACTACGTCTTGTCCTTGTGAGAATGAGCAGTTACTGTTGCTGTCGAGTGTCATAATGATGACACCCCCATGACCCAGTTTCATGGCTCTCTCTGTTGTTTTCTGCCTGCTTTCTGAACCACATCAAATAACTATCACAGCACACATGACATACATCAGTGGCCACATGTATCTGCAGAAACACACAAACACACACATGCACACAGTGCTGGTAAGCATGTGTGACTCATCAACTGCCTGTATCAGCCCTGGCTGGCTGTGGGAACTCTCTGGACATCAGTTGAGGGAAAATCTCATTACAGATTAGCTGTGGGCAAAAAATGTGATTTATATCAGGGCAGGACAACGGCTGATCCTCATATCAAATATATTCTTTTGTACACAATTAATGTCCCAACAGGGTAGAGGAGAGCAATCGTCTAACAATGAAGCACAAGAAACTCTAAAATAGAGGTGTGATCCCTCTCAAGCAATTGGATGGTCTAAAGTTCAAGTAAGTAAGGCTTTATGTGTATTCATAAAGGTGTTTAGGACACTATGACCTTTTAGTAAATGCTAGGTTGTGTATTCTATAATACCTAAACAAATAGTTGGCTGTAGTATAATGTGTTTCCTAAAGTAGCACATATTTCATTTGTCAATACTAATACAATGACCACTCATATTTACAGTAACGGGCACTCAGATTACTTGTGTTTAGGATTAAATTGAAGTCTGATGTGCACAATCTCTGTAAATATGGAATAAAGAACATTTACAAATTTAATGTAAGCATCTAAACAACATATTCCAAAAGAAAGCTGGACAAAGCTATCGTTTTTTTTAGACGATGTCCCTCTCCTCCAGTCATCCAGACAGATGGGTCATATAATGAGGGCCACGGTGGCGAGTTAGATTTTTATCTGTGGAACGTAATGTGCCTCTGAAGTCAGGGGAAGCAGCGAGGCTGTCTAACAGCCAGTGGCAGAATGAATGATCCCTGGCCAGAGCACTGCTCCCCTGCCATTACTTCCATGATATTTCTCCACTGCTAAATGTCACATCAATATTCGTAGCCGGCTAATTAATCTCAGCTCCCATGGAACCTGGAGACACCTCGCATCTTGTCGGAATACAGATGGTTCCATAGCTGGACCTTTGCTCTTAACACATATTTGCCTGGAGCACTCGTATGGTGCAGTTCAAACATTGTGCCACCTCATGCATCCTTACCTTTTTAAATCTTTCAGAGGGTTTCACCCAGAAAACCTAATTAGTGAAGTTAGTAGCAGAATAGTCTGACTTGTGTTTGATTGCGGGCAGAGGGTACCTCAAGGACACAGAGAAAAAGATACTATTTTTCGCAGGATGTTCTATAGGAGGTTTCTGGATTCAGAGAGTTGGAGGTGAGTGATGCTTAGATGGTGACGTGAGATGAGTGGGTGGTAACTAAAGAAAAACAACATCAAATCACTCAGCGTCCATCCTCTTTCTGCACTGCTGAGCCCCAGCAGAAGGAAAAGATTATGTTGCTGTCTGGTCAAGCTGCCACATGCTAACTAAAGGCGACTCCTTGTGTACACATCTTTCTTCGAAGCGATATTTTTCCCGAACTTTTTGATCGTTAAACATCACTAAAGTTGTACAGGAACACTTCCCCATATCTGATTGTCTGTGAGATGACATTTAGATGGAAGACCAAGCGTCAACCTGAATACTATATTTGATAATAAATAAAAGCAGCTTTCCGGCACATTTTGTCATGTGTAAGTGCTCTCCCATAGCTACATATTAAACAAAGTGTTTACAGCTCTTTAAGTCATGACATTGAGGAGTTTGAAACCATTTAGGCCCCAGGTGATTCACCTTCCATCCTGCAGTAAAACCTTGTTACTAAGTAATATTAGTTCAAGCCTGAGGGTGTATTCAGACCCTCGGAAGCGTGGACTTTTTGCTGAGCATCAGAAAGCATAATTAATTCTGGGACCTTGTTTGATTTTTAGTGTTGTAATTCTCTCTGTGGTTCAAACATTGTGAAAGTAGCGCAGCCTTGTTGCTTACCTGCCCTACATAGACCAGGAGCCTGGCGTTGAGAGGACTCTCATCAGGACTCAGCCAGAACTCAGAATTATCATCAGATGATACCGAGAACTGGAAATCCCCTAAGGGAAGAAAAACATGATCAAAGTGTGTGTTAGTGGAAGTGGATGTGTATGATCTCAGTTTAATCAGATAAGACTTGACCTCATTAAAGTAAATCTGAGGTGTGAATGCAGCTAGAATGTAATGGTGACAGATTTGGCCACAGTGTCATCAAAAGTGTTACTAAGACTGTTGTTTCTGATCCTTGTGTGCCAACTGTGAGAGCGGTAATTAACACGTGCACAGATTTAAAGAAAACGAAGCACGCAAACCAAAGACATGGATAGTCCATAATTAACGGCATCCCAATTACAATCATGGATGATTTGGATACTTAACAACAATTTTCACTGACTCAAACAGACTTGGTGGTAACCTGCATCAAATACATTCATAACTTTAGAGCCAAGCTACTTAAGAGGCTTGCTACCTGTTTAGGGCCCTGCAAATTACATAAGGACACCTCCCTGTTGTTTCAAATCACGTGTCAATAGTTACAGCTGTGATGAAAGGATGACTATCCTTCTAAAGAAGAGAAGAAAACACACCATGTGGGTGGACACCAATCAAGTAAGCGTGTGTTCTCTCAGAGTTTGATATCAGAAAGAAATAATCCAGGTTTTGTTACAATTCTGGGCTAAAGGATGATCAAAATCCTTGGATTGATTTAATGAATTTCATGTTGATTAGCTCAGCATACTGGGAAATATTAATTTTTATCAGTCACACAAGACTGGGTCTGGCTGAGCGAGGTGGGCACCTGTTTTGAGTGCTTGTTAGGGTCCTAGAGATAGTGTGACCTTTGAGCTGTCGGCTGGAGAGCCTTACCGCCAGCTACACAAGGGACTAAAATGAATGTTAATCTAATTAATAACTTCATATTCAGTCATTTGTCCAAGGGCACTTGGGTGTTAAGCCTTTTCAGTTCCCCTAGCAACTGTGCAGGAGGATACTGCATGGATCCGTGGCATTCAGTCCTATTAAAAATGTGAATATCAACTACAATAGAGGCTATTGGACTAAGAGGGTTGGGGAAGTGGCCTATTTTTTAAGGACAGTTGCTCTCATGCCCTCAGAAGAGAGGCTCAGTAATAAGATGAGCTGGTTACCATCTCTGTAGGGGTGAAGGAAGCCAAAAATTCTCAGGCCATAATTCTTCCACTTTGGAGCCACTGCCAGCTTCTTTACAGTCGTCCTAGTCTGAAATACAAAGGAGGAATAAGAGAAAAGCTTATAGAGACCTGTGAGTAAACCCAATCAACTATCTGACCGTTCACTGAACCCTCTGATGAATAGCGATTGTACAATCATAGCTTAACGGCCCTGACTAGGAAATGCATGCCTGTCAAGCAGTGGATTTCTACATATGCCGAAGTGGTGAGCTCACAGCTCTTGTTAGAGACATATTCCTTCGAAAAAGGAAGATTATGTATTCGTTAAACCTCTAAAAACAAACCCCCAAGCACAAAAGTGTAAGAAATGGACTGAGTGTATTTATTTAGCTGAAAATGTTAGCGTGTCCAGATAATAAGATTATTACAAACAGTTGAAATCTTGCATTACTTCTGAGGCCAAGGACTATTTCATGGTACACTGAACAGAAATACAAACACAGCACTTATTCTTTTTCAACCATCTTTAATATGTTTAAGTCATACCACAAAATAGTTCTGTTGGCTCAATGATTTATTTCTCTCAAGTTCTGCACACAATTTAGTTTACAGTATTTCTTTTATGCTACTTGGGAAATATCATTTTTCTGACTGTCCCTGATAAATCTAGTAGCAAATAAAAAACAACACATTGACCAGGTAAAGTGATACTGCATAGAAAAAGTGTACTTTGCCTTTGAGGTACTCAAAAATATGAGTCTCGAGCTCCTAAATGTTTTTTTTTTCCCAGCTTCATATAGTTAGGCTGAAGATAATGGAAACTGATGGCTAACAACAACAAAACTTCCCGAAACATTTGTTTACAATCCCTCAAGTTGACTGTTCAGTACAGTCCATGCCTACTTGATCCGAGAACACACTGTTATTTGAGCTAAAAACAAACGGTAGTGCTTCCTGTTTGGTGCTACTGTGAAGAACCGCAGGCTAGCTCGAGCAAGTACTGTAGGTGAGCCACCTGGTGGGGACTGTGAACATGCGATAAACCATAAGTGTCATAGGTAGCCTGTTGTTAGCTCAAGCCACGCGTGGGTTATTCCAAATGATGTGCTTAGGAGTTTTCATCATCATTACCTTGAGGCCAACTATACCTGGCTGGTTCTGTCTGTATTCTGGAGTCACAAATAAATAAAGTATGTGGTAAAAAAGAACATCTTTGTGCGCTCATGACACATATCAGTGTTTACTTCAAGTCAAAATGCGCTTTTAGGGTGGAGTAAAAAACTTGATTTATGTGACACAATGACGGTGACCTGAACATAGTGAAGTCACCATTTTGTGTTTATATTCAGTATCCAGCCCACAAAAAAAAACATAAAGAAGTAACAGATGCTATATCGTACTCACGTGAGGGTAGAGAGGGAAGTGCAGATTCTTTCGGAGTTGCGCGATGGAGGAGCCACACCAGTCTTCAAACACGTGGAGGTTAGCCTGGCCCTTATACTGCCAACACACAATCACACACAGAGAAACCAGGTTAGAGCACTCTGCAACAACAGCATCACACGTGTAATCAAATAGACAGGTACTGGAGATGCTTCCATACCCACAGGTGCTATCAAAGAGAGGAACCTACAATGATTCTATATGGACCCTCAAAAGGTTTTAAAACCATGATGATAAATTGTTCTTGGGGCCAAAAATCTCGACCAGATCTCTCAACAGCCAGCAAAACGTACTTGTGCACTGGTTTCATTTGATTTTGCTGGAATATTTGTGACCTGCCTCCAATTCTACAGGAAAAATTTGTTTGAAGTGCAGTGTTCTCGCCGTCCTGAACTCGGGAAGTTGACAGGGAGCTCATGAGGAGAATCACAGGGGAGTGCGCAGTGAGAATCCAGAGCAGTTTGTCAGAGCTCATCCCCTGCCCATCGTCTGACATTTGTCTGAATTACACAGGGAAATCACAGGATGCAGCAAGGACAGATGGCAAAACCAGTCTGCCTTGGGGTACAGTTTCCTCTCATACACACAGAAGAGATGACTCTCTGATGACTCGTGTGTCAAACTTACACTGCTATGGAACAAGTGAGAAAAAAAAATCTCTAAAGAGCAAGACTATTGTGTTTCACATTCACACGCGGAACATACAAATGTAGAGTTCACAGAGGAAGCACCCGAAAGGTGGGGCTGTGAATCAACAAGACTTATACGGCTTCACCCCAATCTCAAACTAGAAATACCTTGTATGCTTCCAAGCTGTTTGCCTGTCCCACTGACCTTGACATTTGACCATGAAAACATTTCTTTCAAGTGATATCGTCATCACAGTGGATGTTTTTCAGATATTTCAAGAAATCTCCCTGGAGTTCCTGAGATATTGTGTTCATGCAAGTGTACAGTGACCTTGACCTTTGACGAAAAACATTTCAGTTCATTGTTGACTTCTTACTGATGACATTTTGCGAAATTTGCCCGAGGCGTTCAAGATATATTGCATAGAAGAGACTGGGACCGATATCGCACACATCATGTGGGAGTCACATTGTTTCATCCTTTTCGTCATGATTGATACTTGTGGAAAATTTGGAGAAATTCCCTCAAGATGTTAAAGGAGCATATGCGGCCAGCGTGGATGCA
Source organism: Aulostomus chinensis (assembly GCF_037954235.1). Taxonomy (NCBI): domain Eukaryota; kingdom Metazoa; phylum Chordata; class Actinopteri; order Syngnathiformes; family Aulostomidae; genus Aulostomus; species Aulostomus chinensis. The sequence goes on from NC_141326.1 coordinate 10,923,091, forward strand.
TAGCAAGTTACGTAAAATAGTAACTGAAAAACATGCAATCAATATTTTCACAGGCCAACTGCATGATCAACCAACACTGGCACTTACTTAACATGCATACGCATGCGGCTAATTAATGTGTGACAACAGCTGCCCCAGCGGGCTTCCACTATAATAATGCCACAAACATTTAGAACATCACACAGAATGTGAGTTTAAAGCTGAGGTTCCCCACTTGGATCAAAGCAAAACCCAATTAAGCTTCATTTGATTTGACGCATGCAGATGCTCATCAGTGCAGAGTAACTGCTACCTGCTCGCCACACTATAACACTCCTGGTATAAAACCCTGTTGTCCTCTCATCAGAGGAATTAGAGGGGTGAGGCAGGAGGGCCGGTCAGGGTGAAATAAGCCTCTCTGCTACCTCCTCAGCGTCCTTCTTCATGTTTAAAGCAGAGACGTGTTGATGGGGGAGTCGTGCTGCTACAGTATCACACAGGCATTTTAACAGATGGCTTGACCTGGAGTGGTGTTTTTCATTTCTCTACCGGCTCAGCGCGGTCAAATAAGTGCCCCGCACACTCACATGCTGTGCAGCAATTACAGCTCATGCATTAACCATGAGAAATTTTGTTGAACAAACATGTCAGTCCAGAACATGGGGAATAATCATTTCTCTTCTTTATGTTATGTGTTTGTTTCTCACTTGGTCTCTTGTGGAGTGACAAATGAGGAAAGTGAAAACAGAACGAGAACTGGATGACAAGGCTCGACAGAAACAAATCAGACAAAAGTAGGCAGTCAGAGGAGATGAATGTGTGATGGTGTGTGATGGTCGGGGGGGGGGGGGGGGGGCCCAAGGTGAGAGGGACTTAGCAGACGCCGCTAGTCCCTGAGTAAATATGCCTTATGTAAAGCTTTTAATAGATTTCCTGTGGGTTTAAAAGCAAAACTTTTTTCTGCCCGGCCCCCTCCTCAACCCTCGTCTTGTCAAACAGAAACAAACAGGCAGCTTTAAATGTCTGTAATTATTCACACACACACACACACACACACACACACACACACACACACACACACACACACACAGTTGTAACATTGGAGAGGCCATAGGCTGTAAAGAGGCAGTTAGGAGAGTAATTCAGCATAATTGGGTATATTTTGCGCAGCAGCAGGTCAACAGGATGTTGGATGTTTAATTCCTTCACCCTCAGTTTAAAGTGTCTCCCCCCTTGTCCCTCTGCATCCCAGCCCCCCTCTACCTTGCTCCAGTTTTGCTGCCTCTGTCCCCTCTCTTTCACGTCCTCTGCACCATCTCTTCCATCTGACCTCTGTGTTTCTGCCTCACCCTCTGTGTCATCTTGCTGCCAAACTGTCTGTTTTTAGTTCCCTTCTGATCCCTCATTATGGAGAGATAATCACATTAACAGTCAATGTAGCGATGGTGAATTGTTGCTCGGGATCCTTCTTGTTCGGGTGGATGTGTGCTTCTGTGTGGGGACGTGGATGCGCTTTGGCAGCTTGTGTCTTTTCAAACGGCAGCTTTTTTGCAGCTTGTCAGCTCACATTCATTCAGTAATTGGCGAAAGCAAAGACAGAGGGGCTGCTGCTGCCTTTCTTACTTTCCTCCTTTACTCTAATTTGCTATCCTCTGTTGCTTAATCAGAAACCAAAAACACACTTCTGTGTTGTCCTGGTAGTTTAATCCGTGGAAGGGAAGGTACTGGAAGCACTGTTTCCTGTATTCACACTCACTATTACAAATTCACCGCCAGCAAAAGAGATTTAGGGCCCCAGCTGGATGAAAAGAGTCCAAATCCTACTAGCGCTGTCTGTCTGTTTGGAAAGTGTGTTTGATTAGACGTAAGTTGCTCTACTTAGCCAGGGCAAAGTAGTACCATGTAGAGTTCAGGCAGCAGTCAAGGACTCAAAGTGGCTACTTGTTAGGCTAATCACTATGACCTAAAGTCAAAGACAAGGAGAAGTAGGACTTCCACTTGCACATTCCTCCTCATTTTCTGTGTGACTGCTGAATTAACAGAGTTACCCAGCTGTAAGCCCTTGGTCCATTACTTTAGAGTGAAAATGTAGCAAAGCTTGGCCACTTGGTGCCCTTTACGCTTCCATTTTCATAGGTTGTTGTCAGTCTCTTGGCATACCCACTTTTTGGGGGAAATATACTTATTTGTCATCATCCCGAGCCAGACTAGAAGATAAATACCATTCTCTCCCCTGTGTTGCATTGGGGACCTGAAACCCACAGAGATTAGCTGACCACTAGTTAGCTTAGCACCATGAAAAGTAGAAGATGGGAAGGTTTAGCAAAGTAAATACACTCTTCTCTAAAACCGTCTTTACTTGCATTAATATAACTAGGTTTGTGCATAGAATTTATTTGTTAAATAACTAAAGAACATTTTAATGTATTGTATTTTTAAAATCAGAAACATAGCTGGAACTACTGTCCTGAGGCGCGGAGGTTTCACGTAGTGCCACAAAAGCACAATTGGAACTTCCAACAGCAAAAAAGAGAAGTTTTTAGACAACTAGAACGAATGAGGATTACTTCAGGACAAACCATGATCCTGAGCCTTATCTACTGACCCAGAATACAAAGAGGAGAACTGGGATGCTAACACTATCCATCCCCAGCAATTCACTATGCTAAGCTCGCAAGCTGTCTCTGTGGGTCTCAGAGAGAAAGGCATCTATCTCTTGTCTGGCTCTGGGGAGGAGCGTCCTTGTCTCCTTTACCTTCATCAGCTTCTCCCTCCATCATGTACCAGTGAATGTCCAAGCAGCTGTCTTATATATAGTCTCGAGCTGCTACCAACAGCTCTTGCTGGCATTAAATAAGCTCAGGGAGATGGAGGGAATCCGTTAATTCTCTCTGTAAAATGTGAAGAGTGGAGCAATGCCAGAGGGAACAACAGGTGCACAGAGAAGAAGCTGAAAATAGAATATTGTACACTAAAGAGGCCACCTGCCAATCTTTCGCAGACCACACATTTCCTCTTACATTTGTATGAGCTTGCCTTCGTAGATCTCTCTTGCTCTCCAGGATCGTATCTCTCTCTCCCTCTCTCTCACACACACACACCCCCATCTGGTTGCACTATAGAGGGGTGCACAAATTAGACTTTCACTTTACTCCCTCTCTCCTCTGGGAAGATATCTTCCTTTCTCCAAAGCTGCTGCAGCCGTCTGCATTCCTGCTGGCAGCGAAGCACTGACAAATGGCCGCTCTGCGCGCCCACTGACGAGCAATCGCACCAACTGACACTGTGAATCCCATTTGGATAAGGAAAGTGAGACATGATGTTCCTGGCAAAGGCCCACTGGGGTATATTCAATACCACTCAGCTCACTCCCCTGGGGCATATAGGAGAAAGCATTCAAGCCTTCTTCTGATACATCATAACACATACTGCGGTTGCACTGAGCTGCTATGTTTAAATCCAAGCGCAGACTGAATGATCAAATGATGCCGAATGTGTCCATCTGTCTGTTTGTCCCTCTATGAGAGGAACGTTATTGCTGGAGTTTCCACCATTATGTGAAATCTCTGCATCCAAATGCATACAGCAGCATTTAGAGCCGCTCCTCTCACCCAGCCTCTCTGCCCATTAGTAATTTAGGAGGGAAAAGTAAGTCGGTAGCATACAGGATGGAGCTTTTCAAAGGTACAGAGGATTGAAAGGGGAGATTATGTGTAGAGGGATAATGAGAACACATTCACACAGAGGAGAGCAGCAAAAAAAAAAAAAAAAAAAAAAAAAGGATGACAAGGTTCATATGATCTAGATTCCAGCCTCATCATCTACTGTAATGAGGGTTTGTATAATCTGCCATCTGTTCTACAATTACATGTCTTCTGTCATGGCAGGAATGTAACACGAGGGGGATAGATATGGCTGCAGTGCACATGACACACACACACACACACACACACACACACACAATATTTCCATCTCCTGCAACAAGTCGGTTTAACCAAAAGGCCAGTAAAAGAAACATCTCGGCCTCCTCTAGTGTGTTTTTCTGTCAAGCGTCTAGATGGAGAGAATCACACTCTTCCTCCTCCTCCTCCTCCTCCAGTCTGGGAGCTCACATGAAGAGGAAGGAGGGCCTCAGTGGTACAGCTCCTTCCTCCTCCAGTCTTTTCACTTCATGTGCTTGTGTGAGGAGCCAGCTGTGATGATGGCTCCCACCTGAATCCTGTGTCTATGTTGAGCTACAATATCTCAATTGCTTCTCTCTCCATCTCTAAATTATAGGTTGTCTGAGTATGCAACAACCAAAGAACACACACATACACACACGTCCTTTATCCAGGTTTGTTTTCCAAGAAACAAACTTTTGAGTCGGCCAGAATCTGGCATCCTCCTTCTCTCCCTTAAATGGACAATCAATCTGAAACCAGTGTAACCGATCAACATCACCATGTATTCAGAAACAGGGTTCATGCACATTTTGAATGATACATTTCAAGGATGGTTCCACAGTTTTGAGGAACCTTTTTATGCCTTTACATTCCTCAAAAGTTCTTTTTACACATGAAATATTAAAAGAGACATTCATTGTAACATTGTTACACTCATTCATGTAACAAAAATGAATGAAATGCTGAACGTGTATTCAGATAAATGAATATTTAACTAAAGAAGATTTTTCTCTCTCGAGCTGCCTCACATACTCTTAACATTCAGGTATCTGTCGAACAAATTTCCATGACTTGTCTTGCATTTTCGATTTTTGTGTTTCCCAAAAGCTTTTCCAGCCCTGGAAATTGATATGCTCAGATTCCGTGTCTTTTCCAGGTTTCTGGATCCATATGCACACTGCAGAAAACATTTGGAAGTATTTTTTTAAAAATTGTTTTTATCTTTATTCTCTGTTGCACAAATATCAATAGTTCTCTCTGGATCCATGTCAGTTATCCTGCAAATGGTTGTTTATCCTGTCAAGCTTTCTTCAAAGGGTGTGTCAGCTCCTCTGTCCTGTGTCAGTGTCCTTGACATGCCCATACCCTTGACAGACAGAATGTGTCCACACTCTACTGGTTTATGTCAACGCTAATCCACCATCACCTCTGGTTGACTTCACAGGCTGGGGATGCTTATCAAGTCACAAATAGTGGCATTTCATTCAAATCAATTACCCTTCTCTGCCCTATTTGTATATCTATTTGTGTGCATGTAGAAGCCATAAACTCAGCATTTCTGCGAGTCATTATGGCTGAATATTTGTGTGTGTATGCCTCTGGAAGTCTACGTGACCTCTGTCAACCTGTGACAGCTGGCATATGGCACCACTCTACTTCCACCAGCATGAGTCTACACCTCTGACAGCACCAGCTTGGTGGCCCCTTAGACCTCTGCCATCTTGGCTGTGCACCAGGAAAACAAGTTAGTGCCGGTAATTAGGACAGATAGCTTGAGAGGACGAGCGGCTGTGTCCGCCGCTTCTGACAGACTTGGCTTTCAGGGTCCAGGAGTCCGAGATGAGAGGACAGGAGACTTTCGAGGATGCAATTACTAAAACATGTTTAAAATATTTGAAAGAATAACGATGGGTTTGCAGAATATTCAAAGAAACTAAATGGTTTATGAGAGGGCTGGAACAGAGTCAGAGAAATGACATCTTGACTTTGATGCTAGTCATGCCTAATGTAAAATGTAGTTGGTCTAGATCTTGCAAAATTAATCTCCTTTTCATGCCTGTTACGCCTTTCTAATCGAAACCATAAATAAGAGATCATGTTTGGTCAATGAAAACATGTACATGTCTCCAAGTGCAAACGCTTAGTCTGAACCGTTTTCACATCCATGAAGATAAGAGACAAAAACAAGATGTTCACAATGTAACACCTTGCTGTGATCGAGCCTTGAGATCCATTTACATTTATGCAAGTGGTCCAGATTCAGAGAGTCGGTTTGGCTGCCATCCGAGGTTGGGCTGTTTCATATCAATGTGTTTTCTTCTTTCCAAAGTGGCGATGTTTTAAATAATGCCAAAAGCAGCATCCACATTTAGATGCAAGCCTTTCAAAATCCGGCCACAGATGTTTCTGGGTCAGATAACATTAAAAAAAAAGAAATAATCCATGTGTTGGACTTGTGAAACTAAAATGTAAATAACTCTCGTGTCCAGCAATGTACCTGTAATTATTCGCCTTTGTAATACTGATTTAAAGAGACAGAGAGCAACACGTCCTACTCTAGAAAACCGCACCCACTTTAAAACTGATAGTCAGCACTACAATATAAAATACTGAATGCTACAGGATAAAAATGACTGTATTTACCATTTCATGTGATTGTTTTGGTTATCAGCTATTAGAAAGTTACAAGGACTGCATAATTATAGTGGTTATGTACCTTTACAATGATGTCACTGATTCTCACTTGCACATACACGACCAGTCAAAAGTTTGGACACTCCTTCTCATTTAATGTTTTTTCTTTAATTTCATGACTGTATACATAGTAGATTCTCACTGAAGGCATCAAAACTATGACAGAACACATACAGAATTATGTAGTCAACAAAAAGTGTGAAATAACTCCATCCATCCATATATCCATCCATTTTCTTCCGTGCTTCTTCTGTAAAGGGTCAAGGAGGGGGGTGGGGAAGGGCTGGAACCTATCCCAGCAGTTCACCCTGGACAGGTCACCAGTCCATCACAGGACCAACACATAGAGACACACAACCATTCACACTCACAGTCACACCTACGGTCAATTTTGAGAATCAATCAGCCTCATCCCCTCTTGATGTCTTTGGACTGTGGGAGGAAGCTGGAGTACCAGAGAGAACCCTCACAGGAACAGGGAGAACATGCAGACTCACACAGAAAGATCCCGTGCTGAAGCTGGGACGTCTGTTTCTCCAGATGAAAAAGGGTTTGCTTCTCCCTATTGACATGTGTGTGCCACTGAAAAAGCAACATGCCAAGTCCTTGAAAACTACTTCTGGTTAGCCCTTCAGTTGTTTTGAATGTGGATGTACAGTTAAACAATGCGCATTTTATGTTTTCCAAATGTTCTCCGATCAAACTGTGAAAATGAAACGAGTCATTTCGCAGAGTTGTGTGACACAGTTAATCCGTCATTTTTATAGCTGCAACTGAAATGACGGCGCAACCTAGCCGATGACATTGTGTTCCACTCTGCAGCTTTAAAGTAGTCCTGATGTCTCACGTTCGCACATCTGACCACCAGTTTGCTGTAGGTACAAGCTGACAGAGGCGCACTGAAATCTGCTTTGTCTGCATTGTGGAGGAAATGTCAGTGAGCCTCAGGCAGATTGTAGATACAGGAGCGTGACCCTGGTGACCCTGCGTGTTGTGTTTGTCCAAATTTCCAGAGCTATTACGAGGAACAGAATGGATTGTGCAGTGTGCGAGTTAAATTTTACCTTGTCCCATTTGTGCGAGTGCATGATCATTACTATTTTGGTAACACTGCGAGACTGTTAAGTCTTCCAGGTGAAAGCGGTCCTTTTTTTCTTTTCCTGTTGCAGCCTTTCTCTCCCTTTCCTGCTGTCTCAAGGTTTATGTGTTTCTAGTATGTGCACGTAGAGTGTACACGGTTCTATTGAGTCCTTTTCTGACTGTGTTTGTGATCGGGAGTTTGCACATGTTGTTTCATTTTGAAAATTGACAGGATTTGCTGTGTCATTTGTGGGGTCAGGTGGAAACTGCAACATTGACTGGGATGGCAGTGATGTGCTCTTGCTGCTGTAGCGCAGTTGTTACACAACGCCTCCACACACGCATATATTCCGTGGCGCCACCACTACATTGCATATCATACACTATGAACTCCGCCGATCACCGTTCCCATGTGTAAGTGGCAAACAGGACTCAACTTTGAAAAATCCTTACTATCCCTTTAATTCTTCAGGCTCTAGCATGCAAAAGACATTTTGAGGACTGTTTGTTGATGGATTTCACTGTAACATCTGAACAGTAACTTTAGTTTTGGTATAGGTTTAGTCATGGTATTTTGATGTATTTGTGATGCTGAGAGGAGCTGCAGAGGCTCAACAAGCCCAAGTCAGCTCACCCAGATGAGCGTGCTGAAAGAAAACCCAGCCAGCGTATCGCTATCAGGCCCGCACCGTGTTCAGCACCCCTGTGAGGCTGACGAGTGCAGAAGATGGCATGCATTATGCTTCGCAGTAGCAACAGGAAGACACTGCAATCCTGTGAATGTTCCTGTGGGAAAAACAGTACAGTACACAACCGCTGATCTGCTTAAAAGGAACTAATGCAACAGTAATAGGTTATCATCCCTCTCACACTTTGCGTAGAAATGGTTAGACTCTCAAACTTGACACAGAGCGCGATGCACTGTTGTGTTCCCAAGAGATAGTTTTATGTTACACACAAACACACACCTTTAATTAAACTCAGCAGAACAGGTTCCAAATCTTGTTTTACCATAAACCTGCTGCTCATTTACCCCGTCTACTGCTCCCTTTGTCACTCTGTGTGCATGTGTGTGCGTTTGTATGAGTGCGCGATGAAATATCATTATCATCTATTCAAGATTATTGATCAGCTTAACAGTCAAGAAAATTCTGTTCCTCATAAGAATGGCTGAATCTCTTCTTGACCTCAAATATCAACTGCGATGAAAAGGAAAGACGAACAAACAAAAACACCCACTAAGCCAGTAATGAGGGAACACAAATAAAAGCGTTCCCATAAAGGTTAATCACTGATATATTTTGATTTGGCTAATGAGTCACACAAAACAACTAAACAAGCAGTAATGATTCTGCAGTTTCTGACAAGTGATATGCGAAGAGGACCCGAAATTAAAGGAGATAAAACAATTACTACCTCTGGTTTCCATGGCAACTTCTTGTGGCGCTGGCTAAGGAACTTGCGGATGCGGGTATGGTCTCTGCCATCGGTCCCACCTGTGATTGGCTCATCATCCTTGGGAGGGAAAAAAGACAACATTCACCACAAAGAAAAGAAATCCCATGAGAGGACCATAAAAATAAAGAGAAGGATTTAAATCTGGATTCATTTCAAGACATTATCCATCCATCATATCAGGCACCCATCTGTGCATCAGTCAGATCACATGACTTCCCTCCATAAGCTGTTGGAAAAGGAGATGAGCGCACACACACACACACACACCTCTATATCTGTGAGGGCCTTCATTGACATCATGCATACCCTAAAAAACCTTGAAAAGTCTCGACCCTCAAATTGCCCTAAAAAGTTGTTTAAAGCCAAAATGTTCTCCCACATTAAAATGAACATCCTCTTTACCATCCATCAGGAATCTCATTTGTCCACTTCTAATCCAGCACTTGACTCCATAAAGTCCTAATCCCCAACCTGGGTTAACAATCCACCCTGCCCACCAGACCCTCCTCCCTGCACGCTCCTCCTCATCTGGATTTTAGTCCACAGCTCCAGCCTGAGCACTGCACCACTCTATCTATGAGGCCTGTGGGGAAGCATGGTCAGGTTCATGTGGCGTAGTGATGGGCAGGAAAGAGACCAGGACAGGGACCAGGACATGGACCAGAGAGAAAAGGCTGCTGGGCACTCAGAGAATGAACAGTTGAATGAGCGTCAAAGCTTCCTCCATTTAGCAGTGAAGTAAGAGAGAGGCATACCTTCACTGAGGCTTTCAGTACCCTAAAATAAGGCTCTTTTGTTGAGAAGGCGTCAGTGTTTGCAAAAGAACCAAGAGAAGAAAAATATTTTTTTATGGCAGAAGAGGCAAAGAGACAGCTGTCGGATGCCAAGCCTTTGATTACTTTTTTAACTTCCAAGGGAGAGAGATGAAGGAGGGCTGGGAAGGTAATGATGAAGAAATGTGACAACACACTCCCCTCCTGTCTGCCACCAGAGGAACGTAAAGTGCCTGGTGCGTGCGTGCGTGCACGTGTCTAAAACACTGGTGTACTACAAACACACACACGGTCCCATGTAGATCTACTCTGAAGGGCACAACCTTCATATTACATCAGCTTGTGTCTCACACGAAACAAAGACAACAGATGTGGGCAGAAAAATAATCGACTGACTTCTGAAAGCTTGATTTCAACACCTGCAGCAAAATAATTTTTTCATTTGTTGAAAATCCTCTGTGTTGCTGCATCCCTGACGGCTCGGCTCTTACATGCAGGCTACTTCATCAGCATAAATGTGATAGAAACACTAATACGTGTTTAAATTGAATTCTACAATAAGCCCGAAATGAATCGTTCCATTTAATAGACTCAATATGAAGAAGGTATCTGGCTGATCAAATTAAGGCCCATAAAGTTAGGCTGGGCCCACCAGATTAAAAAAAAAAGTACTAAATAACAAAAATAATACACAATAAGAGGGATTCAAAGAAAGGGGAAAACTCCAAACACTAAAATATGTTGCAAATGAGGGAGGTAATATTCTAAAAGACTTTATTAAAGCGGCTAGATTTCACTTGATAGTGATTAATTCATTCAAATCTTTTTTTTTAAATACCAACCCTCAGGGCACAGTGGTCTCCATCATCCCCTTATTTGGATCGCACATCGATATCAACATCGAGCAACACTGAGTCACCGCCATGTTTTTGTACAATGATAATAATAGGCCTAATTTAACAAATAATCATTTAAAAATTGTACACTGTAAATCACCGTTGGTTTTCTCTTTGAGAGGTAAAATGTCCTATAAATATGTAGGATTGCTAATTGTTGAAGCAGTATGTATTATGTTACTAAACTTTCATCGTGGTTTTTTTATGTCGAATGCAGAAATAGAAAATAGGCAGCTGAAAAGACCTTCATGAAGAATTTGGTTGAAAAGTGAAAGTAACATTAGAACTGTGAGCACAGAGAGTAGAAGGGGAGATATGACCTCTTGTCATGCCTCATTTCGTTGTCACCCGATCAAACACATTAACTATATGGTTAACAAACACGCTGCAGCCATCTTGCCCCTCCCACTCTTGAAAACTCCCCTGAATCAGCAAAACCGAAAAATGAGACGTCAAATTAGTCAGGTAATTCTTCGATTATGAGACATTTAAAGAATATTCTGAAATCACGAACCCTTCCTAACTCCTTCTTCTAGCTATGATCCTGTTGGTCCTTGAATTTCTGTTCAGACTCCTGCCTTGTGGCTCAGTCAGAATGTCACAGTGGAAGCGCAGACAGTAGGGAACCAGTCGAACCCTGGATTGTCCCATTTTTACGCAGAAATGACACTGTAAAATCAATTCTTTCCCCCAAAGAGGATATACTCATGTTAAAAAGTTGTCAATAGTCACTTTAAATGTTTGGTTCTTTTTCACATTTTGCTTGGGACTTCAGGATCATTTGCAGTTGGTTAATTTTTTATGTGACACACTTGACTGATTGTCCTGTAATGGCAGCACTGAACAAAATGCCGTACATTTGTCATGTGAGGGGAACTTGGGATCTTAGGACATTGCATCGTGTTCATTGTATTGTGTGGCCAGTGTGAGTGTCTCTTTTGGCCCTCCAAGGGCAAAAGGTTTGGGTGGCCCTGCTCTAGAGTTTCGAAAGCTAACTTCTGCATGAATTACTTTACTTTTCTTCAAAGTCTGTGTTTGAATCAACTGTGGGGTTTTTTTCTAGGTTGCCTCCTGAACACTTTGGCCTTTTGAGTGCTGCTTAATAATTGAGGTGCTTTTCTTTTTTAAACACAGAGGTTTGTTGCTCTCATACCTAGTAAATGTTCTGGGGACTGTTTGTGTACTGAGCCCACCAGCAGCTTTTTATTTCTGCATGTGTGACGGAGAGTTATGCTGCAGCCTAATCAGCTTTCATTATTAGGACAGATTGATGACTGCCTGATGGATGATAAGAGATTATCCAGGTCTGTAAAGGACTTAGTGATCTGTGATTACTGACAGAGACAACGCTCGATAAAAAAAAGAATATTTTGGCAACCTTGAAACATCACACTTCAGCAAAGCGCAGCCTCAGCTCGGGCCAACCCAAAGTCTGCTTATCAATACTAAAAAGCTCCAGTTACACTCATTGACCTGTGGCTGAACTATATCCTTCATCAGCTCTATCTCCTCCTCCTCTTTAGGGAATATCGACATTACACTTTGGTTGGAAGCCGTCATTACTTTGAGTGTACCACAAGAACTTGTAGCATTATTTCAGAGTCACTAACGCGGGTCTTTGTGGCAGCGGGCCCAGAGCTGTGTTTCACTAATAATTAAAGTTGATGCTAAGGAGCCTGTCAAAGCATTTTATGTAATAAACTTTGCATCAGGACCAACAGGGAAGATCAATCACACAGGCGAGGCTGTCTGTTTATCAAATGTTTACACTGCTATTTACCTTGATGGCTTCGACTTCAATAGAATGACAGATGATCTAAAACATTAAGGGTGTGTGTCTGCATCCGCGACAGAGAGCACACTGTGCGGCTTCATGTATGAGCATGCAAGGCGGCGTCGCAGGATTGACTGAAGGATTAGCAGCCTGATCAATGAGCACTTATCTATCCATCCATCCATGTATCCCAGCACTCCAGCAGGTGCTCATCTCCCAGCTCTCTGACTCCCCGCAGCTCTAAAACTGAAACAACGTCCTTGCTGATCCAAACCCAGGGAAAGAGCCGGCGTCCTAGAATATCAATGAGCTTAATTAATCTCCCTTATTAAACACAAACAAGCAGCAGTCTGCAGGGAGACGCCAGAGAAGAGATCAGCGCTCATTTCACAAATCGCTTCATCACCCACCCACCATGACAACCCCTGTGAATGAGCTCCACTCCTACAAGTCCACAAATCACTGCTTCAGTTTCACGGACCTGCATTATGAAAGTTGATAACAAGGGTGGAATAATTACATTATTATCACATTAAAGCCAGCGTTCATTAGCTTCATTGCCGATGTTTTATCTGTAAGTCACGTTGAATCAACTTGTTTATGTTGATATTAAAAAAGAAAAGAGAAGAGGTATATGGATGACATTTACTGTAGTAAACAATTATTCCAGTGATTAGAGAGATTAAAATCTGCGCGGAACTATGACGGTCATGACGATATCAAGACCCATCATCAGCCAATTAGCACTAACCACACATTTGCTATCAATGTGGAATGGTGGGATGACTTGTGATGCATAAAGTGGGAGAGATCTAAAGAGAGCACAGAAACAGAGAAAAGGAAGATTCAAAAACACAAGAGATGAACAGAGACAAGCACAGATGACATGGTGAACAATGGAGCAATAAAAAAAAAGGAGACTGAGACGAGACCTTTGATTGAAGCTCCAGTGTTGTGCCAGTCTGGTCCTCTCAAAAAAATCCCTGGGGTACCGTGAGTGTCTGAGGCTGCCAGAATCCCACCTCTTTTACTGAGCCGAGCAGAACCACCGGTGTCTGTTTTATTTCACAGGAAAACCACAAAGTTGTGCGAAGAGTTACACACTCACAAGCACTTTGGCTCTGAGTGTGAAGCTACTGAGAACAACTGGATGCTGCGTGGGGGTGTCAACTTTCTCCACATCCACAGTTTGATTTTGACTTTAAGCTCATGATTCATCCTAATATTAAAACCTTGTGGTGATGCAATCCTAGGGTGCTTTACCAACTGCCAAAACACTGAGTAAGAAGAACAAGCAGAAGAGGCTCCTCTCCTTTATCAGCCTCTGATCTAAAATTAAGTGCTGGAACAAGTTAAATAGAACCCTGGTACAAGTACAAGTTCCCATTCAAAATTCCATAGCAAAGTATTAGATATTGAGTTAACTTAAGTATCAAAAGTACTACTATATATTTCTACTTCATTTTTGTGTGTTCAGTGCTGAGCAGTGTTCAATCATTGAACCCAGGGGTGTCCAAACTACGGCCCGCAGGCCAACTGCGGCCCGTGGTCCGATTTTAATTGGCCTGCAGCTTGGTCTAAAAATATAATGGAATATGGCCCACACATGGAACTTGACTTCAACCTCTTAAGCAGCACTGTACCGGTGGCGGCACAGCGTGTAAACGATGGATTTTAGCAGCAACAATGTATCCGATCATGTGATACCTCATTGGAAACCTGGTGGTGTAACATCAAGAAACACCCAATCACAATAAACAAAGTTACTTCTAGCCGGAGTTGAGTTAAAATGTTGCTGGGCAACCGGCAAGCAATTCCCACATACTAACTTCGTGCTCTCAAAGTCATCACCGTTATACTATCAATACTTTACTTCATCCGTAAAACTCTTAAGAAGTAGAATTAACAGTATTCCCGACTGCATCCTTTATTCTCAGTGTGATCACTGAAGTGCTACCACTGCTCCGCAGCCACGGTAGTCTAGCTAGTCTCACCCTCTCTCACCCAAGTACCAGCAGCCAGTATTAATTTGATCTCCGCGACACTCCTTCTCAGTCACAGTGACGGTCTGCTGAACACATCAATTGCAGACTGAGCCAATCAGTGCCATCATTTGATTGACACTTGACACCAGCCTATGAGATTATTTCTACAATTCTACAATTTCATTTAGTAGACGCTTTTGTCCAAAGCGACCTACAACACAAGCAAGAATTCAGACTTAAGGAAAAACCCATAGGAAGCGCTAAAGTGCTTCAGTTGTGATTTGGTCACAGGTACTGTCATCTAGTGGCAGAAGAAGTGTCGCCCCCCCCTCCCCCCCCTCCTTTTTTTTTTTATTTCCGAATATAAAGTACATATTCTTTTAGCCAATAAACAGACGAAAAAAACAGTACCGAGCATGAGGGTATCAGGTTTCATGGGCAACAACAGGAGGCTTGCGCACCGGCAGTAGTAAAGTTAGCTTGGCTGCGTAAAGCAGCGCTGTAGTCGCTGAACCCGGTGAACGCGGCAGAGCGAGAGAAAAGATGGCCAGTAAGTGATTTTTCGCCAGAGGAAGAGGCTGCAATGGTGCTTCAGCTGTCCGCTTCGGACCTGCGGTTGACCAGGCAGACACTGAGCAGTGTTTGCAGGAGCGGACCCAGACTTGGAGCTATGAGTGACCGATCCAGTTGTTCCAGATGCGTGTTCATGGACAAACAATAAATAATAGGCTGTGCTATGTTTTAAATGCTGTTGTTTACTTGTCTTTACTTCTGCCGGCCGGTCAGCAGCCTGAATTGCATGAGGAATGTGTGAATTAGCTACGTCAGAGGAGGGGAGGGTCAATTAATTAATAATTCATATGTTAATAAGCCTTATTATCTAATAAATTCGTACTCATTAATTTAAGTCGATAACATTTTCTAACAAACGTTAGTTGGTGTGCTAATAAGCCCAATAACCTATTTGCATAACAAGCCTGAAATATACTCATCACCTTACCCCCTTTTTCTTCAGTGTTGTGAAGGGGATCACCATACTGACTAAGGAGCAATCTGAGCCTGTTGTTTTGAGAATGAGCTGCCAACCATTTTCGAAAGAAAATAAATGAAAAAAACATTGTGGAAAGCTGCGTTTTTTTCTTTTCTTCAAGCATATTCAATTATCAAGCATAATTAACCTACAATCGATTGATTTTGCTAACTTTAATACACTTATCACCTCTCGTGTGTGGCCCGTCTGTTTGTACTGTATATTTCTTGTATGTGGCCCTCAGTGAAAAAAGTTTGGACACCCCTGATCTAACCGCTGACCTCTAAAGGTCATGTTAAAGTCAGGCATGCCGAGCTGTGCTGCTCTGATTGTGTCCTCCTGATGTTAGCAGGCTCAGATTTTGAAAACATAATTTTCAACCAGTTTTGTCATGTTTTCTCGACTAAAAGTAAATGGAGGTCACACATTTGTGAAGTGGAGTAAAAAGTACTAAATCCCATAAAAAAAAGTATAAACACAAGTAAAGTACAGATAGGTCAACATTGTACTCAAGCCCAGCA
This sequence comes from Aulostomus chinensis, assembly GCF_037954235.1. NCBI lineage: Eukaryota > Metazoa > Chordata > Actinopteri > Syngnathiformes > Aulostomidae > Aulostomus > Aulostomus chinensis. Next base: position 10,938,946 of record NC_141326.1, read on the forward strand.
CTTGATTAGAAATACTTAATTAGCTGCCATCACAGCTAAAATGTTGCCTTTATGAACATATACAGGTACACTTGTCTGCATCGATACAGTCTACATATTGGCCACTGCTCATTTTGTCCTCACCTCAAAGAAACCCTTCTCTTAAATAATACAGGAAACTCAGCGCACTTCATCCCTCCTCTGCTGATGACTGGTCCTCATGCAGGCGCCTCACAACAACCACAAACGCAACTGCTGATTTTTTTCAAGGAGTGTTCCAAATCACATACTTCCACACTACATACTTAAACATCTGAGTATACTCAACTCAAAATGGAGAACAAGAATGGATAGTATGCGAAAATTGAGTATGCAAAAGTACCCGGATGACGTACTCAACTCGGTCAAGATTTTGAGTACGCGACTGTCGACACTCGCCGCACTCGTTTCATCGTAAAAATGGCGGCGGACAGCTGTGGTGAGAGTCGGTCTACACTGACTTGTATAGAGTCGTCTTTACATTTAAAAACGGGGACAAGTTTGAAATTCGGTGTGGACAGGGGTTTGTAAAAATAAAATGACTTCCCACCAAAATGTTTTGCTAAATAGATCACACAAATAAACCATACGTACCGACGAGTCTTCAGCCAGTAGAAGGAGGTTGTTTGTGGCGTAACACTGCGTGATGACCGTTCATTTTTGATGTTTTATTGTTTCAAAAATAGACAAACAAGTCGGCGTAGAACAAGAAAATATCGCGTCGTCAGTTCCGGTGAGTGCGCTGCGATTTGGGACAGAACTGCACCCTCGAAACTCGCGCACATGCGGGATTGACTCCATAGTTTGCTAAGAATTCTCAAATTGAAAATTTTTAATTTAACAATGTTCAATCTGCCTTGCTCTACCTCAGGGTATGTTGAACTTTAATTCTACCGCTCTACGCTCTTCTGTTGTGGAGGGTGAATTGAAAATCTCAGGCATGCATTTTGCAGTCATTCCCTTGTATCATTTTTCAGTGCAAGGTTCCATCCATCCACCCATTTTCTTCCACATATTCCTATTAGGGGTCGCGCGGGGGGGGCTGGAGCATATCCCAGTGTCTACAGGCAAGAGGCGGGGTTCACCCTGTACAGGTCACCAGTCCATCACAGGACCAACACATAGAGACAGACAACCAGTCACAGTCACACCTACGGTCAATTTAGAGTATCAATCAGCCTCGTCCCCTCTTGATGTCTTTGGACGGTGGGAGGAAGCTGGAGTACCAGAGAGAACCCACACAGGAACAGGGACAACATGCAGACTCCACACAGAAAGATCCTGCGCTGGAGCCGGGTCTCAAACCCGGAACCGTCTTGCTGTGAGGCGACAGCACCACCGTGCAGCCAGTGCAAAGTCATAAACATTAAAATAGTGGTTTCATAGTGTTAATTGGTCTAATAGTGGTGGAACACGTGACACGTTGCCTCGTTCATTTTTGGTTTATTTTTGTTTTTTTCGCATTAACAAAATTTCCTCACACTGTCTACTTTGACATATGATAATTATTTGCAATATTTCAGTACTAGACATTCATCAGGCAGTTTTCATCCCTGACGTCTCATCTAATGAATGTGTGAAGTGTTCATTTGTTCTGCACTTAGATTTAAAACTGAAATCAGCTAGAGAAAATAAGTCTGATTCATCATTGAACCCTGAAGCATAGCTGTTTAATCAGTCCCAACTAAAAAAACTGAGAAATACTTTCAAGCAAAAAACAAAACACAATTAATATTCTTTTTCTTTTTTTGGTTCGATTTTTTTGGGGTGGTAATTTAAAAAGAACTGCTTATCAATTATAGCTATATCCATCCATCCATCATCATCTTCCGCTTATTCCTTACTAGTAAGGGTCGCGGGGGGGCTGGAGCCTATCCCAGCATCTACGGGTGAGAGGCGGGGTTCACCCTGGACAGGAATTATAGCTATATCTTAAAGTTAACTTAAATCATGACAGTAGTAAAAACAAGACACTTTAGTTTCCCCTCAAGTACAAATGTATGGTTCTGAAGATTAATAAAAAGAATATCATGACAAAACATCTTTTTTAAACTTTACAATATTAAACCTGATCAATTAGTGCTCACCTCAGTCAACAGTGAGCTTTGACATCAGACATCAGAGCAGGTAGATGCACAAAACCACTACACCACTGTAAGTAGTGCCCACTGATGGTGAAAATACCAACAATGTGACAACACAGCCTTGTCTCCCCTGGATTAGCTTGAGTTCTTTAATGAAACCATAACAACAGTTTTCCATCCATCCATTTTCTACTGCTTATCTTGTTAAGGGTCGCGGGGGGGCTGGAGCCTATCACAGCAACTTTCGGGGGTTCACCCTGGACAGGTCACCAGTCCATCACAGGACCAACACATAGAGACAGACAACCATTCACACTCACAGCCACACCTACAGTCAATTTAGAGTATCAATCAGCCTCGTCCCCTCTTGATGTCTTTGGACTGTGGGAGGAAGCTGGAGTACCAGAGAGAACCCACACAGACACAGGGAGAACATGCAGACTCCACACAGAAAGATCCTGTGCTTGAGCCGGGACTTGAACCTGGAACCTTTTTGCAGTGCTAGCCACTGCACCACCGTGCCGCCAATTTGTTTTCCATAATTGTTTCCACCAAACCAGTCAGAACTGAAATCTATCTCAAAACCCTTTTCTGACTAACACTCCCTAAAGTTTATTTTTTGTTCATCACGGTAATTTGCAACTGCCTGCTAGAGTTCCAGCCACAGACAAACATACATGGAGCGATCGATGTCCCACTATCAACATTCAAAATTTTTAAAAACTCTGGGTATGTAGTGAGAAAAAAATGTAACTTCAAGTTTTATATAGAGCTCAAAATAGCTCAGCACACTACATTTAAAGACTTCATTATCCATTTGATATGAGAAAAGGTTTAACTGGAGAATCTGCATCTCAATGGTCTGGTGAAATCAATTTGCCATCATGTGATCCGCTCAAGAGGAGACGGATTTCAAAGTGATGCTCAGAAGCTTCCTGAATCTTCGATACACTTTCTGACTGACATGACGTAGCTGATCCATGCACTCTGCCATCACTCACCAGTTCACTGTGGTAAGAAGAGCAGCTCTACAACCCTGCAAAACAGGGTAACGTACTGTACTATAGTATGCGGAGTAATGAAGGAACTGGACCAGCTATGAGCCCATCCTGAAGCACCGGCACAAGACCTTCGAGGAACGATTACACCTCCTCAACATACGCAGGCAAAGAAAGACTGAATTACCTCCACAAGAGTCCCGTGAGCCTTCGTAAGTATATATGTTCGTGTAAGGCTTTGGACACCGGCACCGGGAAAAGAACTCAACACCAGTTCATGTGATTAGAAAGAAATACACCTGGTGCATTATGGGTCACCATGGCAACGTAAACCTGCTTCAAATACAGCCTGTGGAATAATGAATGGAATCAGTCTTGCTCACGCCGTGCCGCCACCGTAACCCATCATGATGTCGACTCCTCAGAGGCCGAAGGGACAGAGATGTGGAGAATGATACACTCGCTAGATTTTGGTCCACTGAAACACATTTATACTAGGACTTGTCCATGACTGTGATGACAATGTTCATGTCCATGCGTTATCTGGTCTGCTTATCAACAGAGAAATACAAAATTTATCAGCCTATATTGAACTGAAATTAATGGCAATTTATGCAGTTAATACAACACATGCATTAAAATGAATCCAGATGAACCAAGAGAGATTTTTTTCTTCGTACCACATAAAATGTACCATTCAGTTGTTTATGAAACAAATTACCATGTCTTTACTTTTTGAAGTTTTGAAAAACCTGGAAATGTTTTTTTCAATTTATTTTCAAGGTTTTTCATGACCATATAACGGTTGCATGCACAAATGTGATTCAGTCAATAATAGCAATTCATTTGAATTTATGATGCACTTTTCATTTGCAGCAAATCTCAAAGTGTTACAGTGCGCTGGAGGTGCAATAGTTAAATACTGCAATATCTGTAATAATAGTTATACTATTGTATAAAAGCTATGTTCAAAGTCGAGTAGTCCGATTATTGTTCAAAGTTACAGTACTTGGAAATATTTCAAATACTAAATGAACAGAGCCAGAAGCACGCCTGCTGGCTAGTAAATTGGACGCAGGTAAATGAAGTAGTTTATTCTCATAAAGTGAGATCATTCTGAACAATTTCAAAGTGTTCTATGGATCAATAGAGCTGAAACACTGTTTGTTTGCAGACCAGCAGAAGTTAGTATGTCTCAATGGTTGTGGGTAAATGAATAGGATTGTCCTGGGAACCACCTCAGTGATCCTGGAAGGTGAAATAAATCTGAACCCTAATCTCCCAATCAGCTCTTCTACTCTATTTCAGTAAGAATGCAGCTCTGGGAGCCCCAGTACCTTCACATCCAAAGCCCGATTCCTTTAACAAAATGGCAGGCGCCACTGAATGAAAATCAGCCAAAGCGCATTCAGTTAAACTATTGCAGAACAAATCCGAGCCAGGAGAAGAAGGAGTGCATCTATTTTTGTCTGGCTGCTTGCATTATTCATGTAAGAAATTACATGCCGGTCAATGGAACAACAGCAGAAGGGCTGAGTGAGGAATAGAGGGAGAGAAATGGAACATAAATAGGGGACGGCTGAAGTCGATAATAGGAGTGATGGAGTCAGTGGCTCCAATTCATTGGTTGGAAGATTAATAGTGCAAAGATGAGTACGGTGAGGAGACAATGAGACAAGCAGGAGAAGAAGGAGTGGAGAGAGGGAGGGAGGATGGGAGGTAGAAAAGAGAGTGTATGAGCAATTATTTTCCTGCATTCTTACTTAGATGTATATGAGACTGACTTAAGTATGATAATGAGTAGCATGTTAGAGTTCATGAATCACACATGCGGAATCATCCGGTCATTTCAAAACGTGCAAGAAGCAGATATTGAGATGTATGTAACATTGATTTGCACCTCGGACACGCTGGAGCAGCCATGTGAGGACAACGGCTGGGAGGAGGAGCGGTGTAATTTCTCCTGGGATCAATAACGGCCTCAAAATCTTTGTGTTGTCCATTTTGGCCCTTTTCGTCAAATGCCGTCTCAGTCAGAATCCACATTTCCTATCTGAGTCCCTCTAAGATGAAAAATCTAAACGCTATTTGATTATTAAAAGATTTTTTTTTTTTTTTACATAAAGGATAAACTCTGTGTAACCTCTTTCATAAATAGCACAAAAAGCAATATATTCTTATTAGATAACCTGTTTCAATTCAAATCTAAAAAAAAAAAAATCTCATCTGAAGGCTGTGATTGCAAAGCTTGTGAAGAATGAGTACTGACAGGTTTATTAAGCTCCGAATTGCATTTTAGTGGCTGCAAAGTAATGCAGTGCACCAAAATAATACAAAATTTAGCCGGTTGAATGAGGATTTTAGGTTGAGAGGTGCAGAGAGATCAAGAGGTTTAATCCCTCTTTTTTTTTTTGATGGTTAGTAATCTTAACGCTGTAATTAAAACTGTCTGAGATGTGCTGCAGCTTCAGGACAAATAGTCTGGCTAAAGGTGACTTGAATCATTCTAAATTCAATTTAGTAGAGCTTGAACAGGAGCAGGCCAGATTAGTGGAAAAGGAGATGTGGACAGGAGGAGACAGAGAACAGAAAACCAAAATGGATGTATGATCAAAATGGTTAAAAAAAGAAAGAAAAAAAAGAAAGAAAAAAAATCCAGGTCCTGAAAAGTTAAAAGCTTTTATTTCAATGGGCTTGAGTCATTAAAAGGACATTGACGTGCTTTTCGGTCATAATTCCATTTGGATTTTTACTGCTCCCTTCCACGAGCACCACTGTTTTAAGGTATTTCTTCATTACACAGCTGTGGAGATGGTTAACAGGTTATACTGATGTCTAACGGAGCTGGTACCAGATTCCAGTAACACACCTGTGGCAGAGGAGATATTGACTTGACTTGGATTGGCCGGCTTTAAGCATGACGCAAGTTGATGCTCTGTCTAGCGTAGCCTCATCGCTAGTTTAAAGCTGGCGCAAATGACGTTGTCACGTCAAGCGCCCTCGCCCTTTAACTAACAAATGAACTTGAGCTTGGCATTGGCATTATTTGTGAGGTGCTATGTAAAGGCACATCAATCAATCATTCAATCAGATGAACAGATACATGGCATTGCAGTGTGGTTCAACTGATGCCTGATAACACAGAAACATTAGCGGCAACCTCCTCCAGGGCCTGGTTCACCTCCGATGGCTTGAGTAGATTCCTGCTGCTCCGGTATATAAACACCAGACGTGTGTGCAGCTTCACCTGGTGCAGGAGGAGGTCCATTTCTTTGGATGAGAAGCCGCACTTCTCCAGAGTTGAAATGCATCTGTCACTGAAATAGCAACACGCCCAGTCCAGCTCCGATTACGTGCCCTCTAAATACCAAAATGAAGCTGAACACACCCTGAACAAATGGCTCACACATAGCACCATGCTCTAAACTGCCTAGTGCCACAGATTGCTTCAACAGGGCCCAAAGAGTCCTATTTTCTGTCATAAATCACAAAAGACGCAAATCCTCCTTTACAAGTCCTAAACCAGCAAATGTTTGAGCTTTCTAATCCTGGTTCCCTCTCTGCTAGATTGAATGCGCATAATCAATTTAATTGTGTGGCTCTTATAGACATTAAAAATATTATCAAACCAAGTGGATCCCACTGTGACAGTGACATGAGTCGGTTCGTACAGTAGGTGTTGTGTGATGGTTTATCCAGCGTTTTTAAAGCCGATGCAGTAACGATGAGTACAGCAGAGCCTGGGTCCCTAGAATGTCTGGAACTATAGCTTGAAATGAAATTATCGAAATTCCGATCAATCAATCAATCAATCAATCAGCAATCAAACTTTATTTATAAAGCGCTTTTCATACATATATGTAATTCAAAGTGCTCTACATTGACAAAAAAATTTTAAAAAACATTCCCTCAAACCCACAACCGCCCTTCCGTTCACCCACACATACACACGCACTGTTTCACTCATGCACAAACATGCACACATCCACACACCAAAATAGTGGACATTTGGCTCAGTACGACAGGCTGAGTACAGATGAACCAGCCAAAAAAGCAAGAAAGCGCCATCAGAGGAGCCGTCTGCACCTGGAGCACCGAGCCACCGCTCCCGGTGCAGACGGCTCCCACGGAGGAAACACTGGAGATCATAACGATAAAAGAATAAAAATCAAGTAAAAATGCTTTGATCAGCCCTGATTCTCATCTTTGAGATCATACCAGCATATCCAAATATCCAAATAAAAGAAATCTGGCAGTGTGATTTTGAGAAATGGTGGAATAACGCCGAGACGCATGTCATCTGTATTAGGGCAGGGTCCTCCATCTGGGCCGATCACTACTGATGGAGGGTGACACACAGCACCTGGCAAACAGAACAGGCAAACAGCCACAAGCCAATCATCCCTGACCTGCTCGCTGCTCAGCCTGACCTAATCAACACTCAGCCGGCTGCAGACGAAGCGAAGTGGTTTCAAAGAACAATAGACACAGACACACAAATCGACAATGTGACTATCTATGTCAGTCTACTCGTACGGATCAATGCGCACATTGTGCGAGTTGTGAGGAAAGTAAACGATTACTCAACTATGTCACTTGTGCAACCTGCAATGAGGTTTAATAAAGTAGGGACACACTTTCATTTAACTTTTATTTTACATCCCGCTCTGTGTTAAAACTCCACATGGACACGGCAAATTATATCTTAAGGTCCAGCCACTACTTTTTCCTTAGAAGGGCGGTGCTTAGATTTGAAAGTCAGTTTTAAGCTGGTCTGCTGCTGACAGGAATACCATTAATAATATCAAATGTAAACTGTGAATTAAAACCAGGTAGTAGCACTGAAACAAGCCCAGCGTATTTTGGGTGCTGTAATTTTTCTTCCTTTTGAGCAAAAGTGAACACCGTTGCTCTTTTCCTCTGTTCTCTGAGTCTAAAGCGTTGATTTCAAAAATACATGTACCCTTCTAGCACATAGTCCAGTTTCATGGAAAGAATATTTCCAGCCATTAACAGAAATAAACACAAATTCAAACAAACTACACACTCACGCCTGAGCTCATGTACACTGCTAACTATTTGCCTTTGCATGTACTGTATGCGTGCAGTAAACACACTCACAATAAAAACTGGCTCCAGAGGAACTAGTTTGAAACAAGATAACAGCAAGACTCTCTGGAGGAGGGGCATATCTTTATTATCGATGATCACGAGTGAAGACAACACAGAAAAAGGACCCCGAATGCTTTTGTAGAGATTGGGAAGATATTTGCTGTGCCCAAAATCAATAATTACACTTTCTTATCTTACCCCTGAAGAATAAATAGCCTTGTAGCAACACTGACTATGGCAGGAGTGGGGGTAAGGATAGCACACAGGGCTGTGGAATATGACCACATATCCCGATGCGGGCTACTTCACAACCACATTACAGTACTTTCATGTCACTTATACAGTACATCAGCAAAACTTCAGTATATTAGATAATCACATGGTAGGCTATTTCAAATGACATACTTTCATAGTACACTAAAAAAAAAAAAAAGGTGTTTTCTCATACTTTTCTACAATTTTTAAAATTTGGCACAGAATTTAAATCAAGCATGTCACAAATATACATAAAACTGAAAACACTATTGTTCCCCTATTGGTCATCAAAACCAAAGATTACCTTCAATGATACAATTTAATTGTTACAGCTGCCTGACCTGTTCTGCGGGGCCTCGTCTTCCCATGTGCAGTAGCTACCAGCTAACCATAAGCATACGGCTTTTCAATTGTAATTTAGTCACAAAGTTACCAAAACATGCTATCAAGATTAATTAACTGTAATTTCTCATCACTGATCATTTAGGCTGGTTGTAAAAGTCTAAAGACTAAATCTGACAGGCAAACATTATATGCTAACAGTTAGCATAGCCAACATCCACCGGGTGATGAGGCATCATCTACAAACACAGTCTGCACATGTGCAGTGTCCTCTGGGACAGATCAGACACAAACCAACGGTCCCAAGACGAGGTAACTGGAAACTCTGGGAAGACGCAGGGCCTTGTTCATGCCCCCTAGAACGTCCACATCCATCGTAGGGAAGATGAGAAACCATCGAAGGATGAGATGCAGCTTTATCTTAGCAAGGAGGAACACAGAGAGCTCTCCTGCGCTGTGGCATGCTCAACCATTTGTTGCATTTGTTATACAATTTAAATCTTCACTTTATATATCTAAAAAAGAACACAATTTATCTTGAATTGGGAGGAATTAAAGCTATTATGAAGCTGAATTCTGATTCGTCCGTTCATTCGTCGTCCTCCGCATATCCAGGTCGCGGGGGCAACAGCCTCAGCAAGGAAGCCCAGACTGTCCTCTCCCCAGCCACTTCCAGCAGCTCTTACCCAATCCGCCTGTCAATCTCCCGCTCCATCCTACCCTCACTTGTGAACAAGATCCCGAGATACTTAACTTAAATTCAAGTATCACGGGATCATGAATTCTGATTCATCTGGATTAAACTCTAGATATCTGAAAATGTATTTTCAACAAGTCATAATTCAGTGGCACATATCAGTGCTGAATATCACTTGGATAAGGAAAATGGCCATACAACAACATCCACACGCAATATAGCCACGAGGTCCACCTTTGTTTAACAAGTCCAAATGTCTGCTGTGAGACTGGTGTGTAGTGTAGCTGCTTGCTGCTGCCGGCATGCTGTCTGCCAATTACAGTTCATGGTACAGCACATGGTTCATGGTTATAGTTCATCTCCCCTGCAGCAAGCATCGAAACAATACATTTTATACTGCCAGAGAACGGAGGTAATCTTTTTCCTATGAACAGTCGGCTCTTCTGTCACATCTTTCTGTATCAACCACGTTGGACACTTAAGTCCTATTCATTATTGCATGAAATGCAAGTCACGAGTCATTTGAGGAGGACCAGAGGTTTAAAATGACATCCACAAACTGCAACCCCACAGCTTCACTGCTGGTGTTCAGAGGTGTCCTAGTTTAGAATTCTAAGTGCTTCATATACTCAACTTAACATGGAGGGATTTGTGAATATTACATATTAAGAAGTCATAAATGAATTTACATATTCATGTTTTAAGACAGGAAGTTACATCATGAACCTCCAAGTTGAAACGACCATGCATGCAATGTGTGTTGCAGCACATTTCTGCATCTCATATCCGTTTTGCTTGCCCGTCTTCTGTAACTGGCATTTCTGCTGACCAGCACTCCCCGAGCTCTCCGTCCTGCTTCACCATTTCCTTCCCTCCATCCCTCTTCCTGGGGCAACCTGCCAGTTTTCTCCATCTCTCTCTCTCTCTCTCTCTCTCTCTGTTACTGCCCCTCAACTGAGAAACAGTTCATTTTGCACGATCCGTCTGTTTCAGTCCAAAGAGAGTAAAATTTAAGTGTAAAACTAGACGAAATGTATGAAGATCACATATTCCAAATTTTGAGCCAAAAATAACCAGATTAGCAGTGGCAGGCTAAAGGTTGGATTACTGACGTGGCGAGCTGCGACACCTCTCTTTACTCAACTCTCTGGAGTCCTCTTAGAGCACAGTTCCACTTAGGTGCACTGGGTTCCGCATCCACAAGAAGGTCTGTATTGATTGTTGTTTTAAATGCTTTGCCAAAAATGGTCTCTATACTCGCATCAGTGGATGAATTATAAAGGATGCCAGGGAGCAGAACTGGTTCAGGGTTCTCTCTGCTTGACTAACCCAAAGGTGAGCCACCTTTTCAGAACTGCCTCTCAACATTGTTCCATAAAGAGTGGGTGAGGTTATTCCTTTACTTCAATAAATAAACACAAATTAGCTTTACGCTTCATTTTTCTAATTTTTATGTTCCTTCATGGTATAAAATTTCAGTCACTTTACAACAATAGATTTCCATGACTACTTTTCCAGGCCTTTGGGGCAAATTCTAACTACCCTTGATTCTCGTCTGTTCACGCACATAAAAAATAAACTGAGAAATCCATGTTTCTTTTCAGTTTTGTACATTTCATTCAAATGAATGACAAGCTACATGGTTACACGTGTACTGAAGTCAATCAGCACTGAGCAAAGGAGATTTTTGCTTACTGTACAACACCACGGTGGTGAGTACAAAATCAATGCACTGTACAAAACTCACATCACACACACTCTCCAGCCTTTGTCTCCAAAAAAAAAAAATCACGCAACATCCCTATAGTTGGAACTGCAAGCAACAATGCAGCCTGGATGATATTCATGTTTTAACATTTTCAAACATCAGCTTCTCTGCCCTTCTTGTGGGTTTGTGATATCACAGTGAAGGATCAGACGGTCTTACGGGCATGGACCTGGATGACCAAGCAGGCACACACTAGTGTTAACGTCGGCGTGATTTACCTTCCATTACTACAAACCTTAGCTTTTCTTCTTCTTATTAAATAAACATTAAACAGTCCTCAATAAGCACATGGGGTTAAGTTCCAAATTAAAAGGCTGAGAAAAACACACCTGCTGTCATGAAGATAAACAAAGGTTGGCTCGACCATTGATTTGCTTTTGCTTTGTTCCGTTCTATTCATTTGGGAGGTCGGCCAGAGGGAGACGGGAGGAGATGACTCCAGTTTTACCTCACTTAAATCTACACTGAGACGTTCATGAAGCCCGCGGCACCAGGGGGTGACTCGCAATGGATTTTCTTTATTAGGGCCTGAGCCAGAAGGTACTTCTGGCGAAGACCCTATTATGTTTTTCATCTTTACCTTTTCATCCTCCCACTCTTTCAAAGTCTTTCCTTTTTAATTTTGTTGTCACCGCTGGACTCTGAGAACATCTCAGGCTCTGTCTTTCATCTCAGAAAACTATGCCTACTGTACAGTATGTGCGTGTTCCAGTTAACCTGCGCCTTGCACCACCTATATGATGTTTCCGGGTCTATCAGGGCAACTTCAAGCTGACACACATGAGCGGCTTTGAGAAGATGGCCAGCAGTTGATGTGTCAAAACAAGCTTCCTCTTCCTCTTCCTCCCCCTCCACAACACTCTTCATCAGCTGCACACCTGTTCGGAGATGTCACATCCACATGTTGGGGTCTCTCTCTCTCTCTCTCTCTCCCTCCCTCTCTCTCTCTCTCTCTCTCTGTAAGAAGTCGCATTCCCTTCACTTGCTTGTATGTTACTCCACATTGTGTAGCCATCTGCAAACACTCCCTTTTGTCACCAAGACAACGAGGCAAAGAGTAATTAAAATTGCTCCCGCTGCTTTATGTTTAACGTCCCTGTCAGCCGACTCTAACCTTGGAGCCACTTCACAGCAACGTGCTGCTTCTGTTTGATCCAGCGGCTCCTTCACATGGCAAGAGCTCACTGCTGAATCCAGGTCACATTTCTGCACTTCCATTAAGAAAATTACACATGACAGAGGAACATTACTTTTTTTTTTTCCATTTCATTACTACAAATTTTAAGCAAAGTCTGGAGATGTTGTAAGGAAAAAATATGCAATAGTTTTAATTCCATCGACCTGTTCGAAGTGAAGAATATAGGCTACGAGGGATGTAATGGTATGTAACTGTGATGAAAAAAGTCTCTCGATATTGTGTGTCTCTTGACTGGATATTTTCAAACTAAAGATATTAAGAGCAAAAATTGTAGTTTTTTTTTCCTTCTGCAGCAGAACTGCAGTTACCATCGAACCTTGGGCATCCTTTGCACTCCGCTGTTAGCAGTAGCATGATGGGCGATGCTGCTATGCTTGTTTTAAACTCTGGTCCAAACTCCATAGTAGGTTGAGGTCATGCACCTTGATGCTGGCTGCCACCCACAATAAAAAGAATAGAAGAAGAAGACTGAGGGAGAACATAGTGACAAGGTTTTTGAAGTTGTGGATGCTCCATCGAGTTTTAAATCCTACGTGAGGAATCCTTTTGGTTTACCGATGTCAAAATTTACAAAAGAGAACAGGAGATAAACAAAAAAAAACTACCTGCAGGCTGTGGTGACGTACCCAACGAGGAATATGAGCAATATGAGGAGCCATTTGGTTAAATATCACCTTGAAAGGATTGGTGATGGTGCAAAGATGGACAGTGACATTTTTAGGAGGTCAGTAAACACACTGGAGCCAAAGTATGAAATCCTCTGAGATCCTTTGACTTTGTGCTTATTCAGTCCAGCTGGTGCAGTTACTCTACTTTACAAAAGGGCCTTAAACGAGTATGAGAAGAGGATTCGTAATGTTTAAAACAAGCCGATAGCACTTTTTGGCACATACTGTGATGATCAATACCAAGTAACTGTTTAATAAATGCATTCACTTGTCTTTTTGAAAAAAACACCACGCAAAATATTGTACCGCAGACTTGATACCGAGGTATCATTGAACCAGGAGATTTTGATGCCATTACGTCAAGGCTACATAATCCCACCAGAAGATGGCGGAAGGTGCAACATTACATAGAGCTGTGGCCTTATCCTCAGAGTAGAAGAAAAAGCTGCTCAGCGGTCTTGAGGAATTACCTTCAGTTGGAAGAAGAAAGCCGTTTTTGAATTTCCATCATACTTTAAAATGTATTGTAGAGAGCAAACACAGCACTGCCACGTCTCCGGGTCAGGTGGGCTGGTTCATAGCGACTAACGTTTGTCATTTCCTTGACAGTTTTGTCACATCGCAGTTGTAAAACAGAGCAGATGTAAGACTTTGGGGACGTCTGCTGTACGTCCCTCACCTCAGCTGCCAGCTTGTGTCAACTCTCTGGCCTTAAAAACACATCAGGGCTGACGGGAGTGTTTGCTGATATAAACGCCGCCATCTATTACCTATGCACTCTCTTGAAAGCTTGATTGCTTTTACTACCTCACTTTCACATTTCATCCTTCTGCCTCTAACCTCCATGACATCAGCTGTGTTTGAGCACCCACACAGCCTGGTGGCATGGCTCTTCAGTTACGTCTGTGCATGTTCCAGGAGATGGATGGCAGCGAGAGGAGAGTATTGAATCTTCATCATGGAGCGTTTCTCTCTCGCCCAAACACACCCACAGTCCCAAGCTGCTGCTTTGTCTTCAGGCTTCATGTATCTCAGACCCAGTGTTCTCTCAGTACCAGTCCTCATTCCTTTTCTATCCATTCATCTATCCATCTCTCCGTCCAATCTCTGGACACCTGAAGAGAGGTGGGAAGGTAATTTATAGAACATTCCTCAACACTGCCCTCTCTCTCTCTTTCTCTCTCTCTCTCCCTTCTCTTTTTTACCAGCACGCCCACATTGTTCTGCAGCCTCTGTCAATACTTAGACGCTGCGTGGGTCGTAATTTCATCTACCTGAAGGCGTCTCCACAGATCATGGAGGACACGTTCTGAAGCAACGTCTCCTACCAACTGTAATACTGAAGAAAGAGTCTTTGAGGAGCCCACGTGATGACAGCACTTACGCCTACATCGCTCTACATTAACATACAAAGCCCTTACACACACACACACACACACACAGTTATGGTATTGTGAGATAAATGTCTATGTAAATCATTTCTAGAGACCAGGAACAATAAACAATCTTAAACTTTATTGTGTTACTGCAGTTTGTTTTGTTTTTTTTCAGCGAGTAGGACCGTGATTGGTATGGGTAATGTTGTGAGATGACACTACAATTCTTTCAGCACTCCAGATGTGACACATTCAGCAATACCAGTTTGATCTTTTACAAACTTTTTGTGTACGCTTCACCTCTGGAAAGAGCCTAAATCCCACAGTGATGCATCTAACAGTCACGTCAGATGTTTGAAGGAGGAACACGCATTTGTTGGACAGGTTCAATGATGAATTCATTTCTGTTCAGGTGGGTTTCATCTAAGCAGCTAAATTATTCTGCAGCGCTAAATCGAGGGATGTCCTGATCCCCTTTCTGGCCTCGATCCAAGCCAAAGGGACAAACCTTAATACTGGGTACCTTCAATCTGATACTCATCTTTACTTAGATTAGATACACACGTGTTTTAAAAAAAATATTTTTTCAAGAGTCAAAAATTGATAGAAGCTTTGCTAAACTGGTTAAAAGGAAAGGTCAGATTTTGGTAGCAGTCCTATTAAGATTTTAAAATGCCTGAATGCCTTCCAAACATGAAAATCTACAGCAACAAAAAAGTAGCTGAATTTAAAATCAACTTTGATATCCCCGAAAGGTGAAGAGTCCACTGCTCTTTCAGCTGTGTCATAACCCTCTGAGGTCCGTCGCAAAGTTTGCCGCGGTTACTTTAAAATTCGGAATTCAGTTTGAAGCAAACCCCTGCATTTGACAACCTCCATTTACTTTACAGTACTTAAAAACATCTGAAAAATCCTGAGAGACTCACGCCTACCTGAACACTCCACCTACACACTCCACCCACAGCTCATTGACGTAAGGACACACACACGCACACACACACACACGCACATACGCACACGCACACACTTTTTCTGGATTTAGAAGTCTCCTTACATTTTATGCATTTCGTCCTCCATCCTGCTCTCAAAACCATGAGCTGATGAATGAGTTTTTACTGAAGAGGCATCGGCTTGATACTTGATTGTTCTGATTATTGCAGGAAGATTTTCTAAGTGGGCAGGGGATTAAAAGAGTGTGTGTGCGTGTGTGTGTGTGTGTAACACAAAGACAGAAAGAGAGAGAGAGATGTTGGCTAATTAATGTTTGATGGAAGCTTTGTTTTAGTCTTTTAATCACAGTCAGTTATTGTGTATTGTACAAGGACAGACTGTTCAGAATCTTCTTGCTTGAGAATGCTCAAATATGAGTAAATATTGGTCCTCAGAACTATAGGACTGAAAACAAAACCCTTTTACCCAAGAAGGTTAACACACTGACAGTCTGGAAAACACGCATTCATTTCCATCGCAAACTCTTGAATCTCCATCACTTTAAGCCAGTACTTTATGTTGCATCATAAATACAATATATAATATATGTGTATACATATATATTTATATATATATATATGTAAAAATGTGTTAATATATGTATATATAAATACACTTAAATGAAAATATGTAAATATATATGTATATATAGACATATATGTATACATATATTCACATACATATACACACATATACTGTATATGCACATATATACGAATATTTGTGTATTTATGTATACATACATACATATATATATACTGTATATACGTATATGCACATACAGAGACACATATATTTATATATAGAATTATATATATAAATATATGTTTGTGTGTGTGTACACATATTTATATGTGTGTGTGTCACTACGTTCTTCATCTTTCAAATGAAAGTGGAAGCAGCAGTCATCTGGGAACACTGGTTATGACTGGTAATTTTTCATTTTTGCTTTACTCTGACATGTTTTGAAATTTCAGTTAAAGTTTTTGTCTTTGAGGAAAATTAATACTTTTGGGGGAAAGAAATTTGTTTTTGTTTGTTTTTTGTTTCCCAAAGCAGAAAAAAAAAGGAATAAAAAAAAAAGCCCAAAACAGCAAGTCAAAATATAGCTGTGATTACGGTACATTTGCAGCTAAAAAATATGAGAGGCTAGTGGGAAAAATAATTTCCAACACTGACAGTGACTCGTGGTATATTAGGAATGTGTGGCTCAACGTGAAACATTGTGATTCAAAGTATTTATGTTTGTAATGATGAACTGAATAACTGAGTTCTTATTTTTCACACACCAGTAGGATCATTTTCAATTATGAGCACCCTAAAGATTCACTGTCCTCCGCTGCACCATTGATTCGCTGGTTGCAATTAACAGGAGTGTTGCTCCTGTCCAGTCAGGCGCAAATGAAAAAAAGCCAATAAAAATGGGTTTTCTCCGGCCAGCTGCCATCACGCAAGAGTCTGAGGTGGCCGCTCCGGATCCATCAGCGCCTCCCAGTTTGTTGCTCCAACTTGTGTGTCAATACACCTGCAAACTTCTACTGGCTCAAGCGAGAAAAATCAAGGTGGTGGGTTGTTTAATGACAGAATAAATCTGGGAGGACGCTTAAAGGAATTGATATTCTGACAATAGCAACAGAGCCAAACAAAGTGCAACTCTCTCTGCCTGCTACTGTAGCTAGATTAATAGACTGCTTGGTCAGCCAGTATAGGCCATCGCCCCGGGAAGAGATACGTGAAGAATAATCACCTTCTTTCCTCTATCTCAGCCATTCCACAGTCGTGGTCAACTTCTTTATATGAAGTCCAGTTTCTTTTCTTTCTTTTTATCACCTTAAAGCCCTGTTGCGACATAGTTGTCTGTATGAGAAGTTATCGTCGCAGCACAAGAAGTAGAGGATTAAATCTAAAGTGTGTGGTTCATTAGCAGAGCTGGTAAATGAGGCTTGTCACCACTTCTCTTTTCAAGGTCCGACTCGCGCTGTGGTTTCTATGGTGATCACAGCTGTGCGATCTGTAACTGCCGACTGCTGCAGGTTGCATTGACTAAAATATTATGGCATTATAATTACACCATTGTGCTAGTATCATAATGGAAAATGAATTAATTGAACTTTGCGAAAGAATTTTTTTTTTTTCCTCCGGCATAGAACATGAGTTGATGATGAGTGGGAGTGAGGAAGATTAGGAGACAATAACAGAACTGATATGAGAGATTGAGGACTGATGAGCAGATGTTTCAAAAAGTTGGGAAAATGAGCTGCTACGAGACATATGGTCTCATTTACCATATCCTGGCTCAAGTCTACACATTGACAGTATAATCCATCATCGTAAACATGAGGAATTAACCTGCTGTTTCGTTAAAAGGGAATTCTTCTGTGACTGCTCACAGGGGGACGTCAGATCTCTGTAAATAATATTACAAAGTAAATTCAAGAGTTTTTCTCCACCAAAAAGTACCCTGAGAAGACTTCTGTTCCAATCTGGTGTCGTATAAATCAATTTGATTTGACTTATGTCAGCAGGATGGATTTCCACGTACACACTTTTTTACTCTAACTCTTTACAGATGTTGCTATTATCGATATAAAAAGATGACTAGTACTCACATTTTGTACAAACTGAAATACGCGTGTAAACATTCTCAATTTGACAAAGTAACAGTCTCAAAGCCAGTAGACAGGAGCCATTTAGCACATTTATTCCTCATCATTAACAACAGATGATGAGCAAAGAAGAGACTGGACTGAACTAAATATGTAGTAATGAAGAGATTAATACCCCACATATCACTTGAGGAACAACGCTTGATACACATCTCTCTGGCTGAGTTCTCCACAATAGAAAGCATATCTTCTCCTAATCGATGGCAAAAATATACACACCATCAATCCCCTGAGCAGAACTGATTGACTACCAATCATTTATAACTCGTGCTGCTGATCTAAAGACAGCTTGTAAGTTCTGGCAAATTTAACAGTCTGGATGGTTTTCTCTGCAGATGAAGCAGAATGGTTGTCACTTCCCCCAACTGTCTAAAACTTACACTCTTTGAGTTGTTATTGTGTTATCTATCACATCTGCTGCTGACCTGTTGTCCTTTAAAGTCTTTGAACAAGTCAGTTTGTCTGTTGGTGGCATGCTTCGCTAAGTCAGACGCGCTGAATCCTTCGTCTCATTCGGACTGAAACAGAGCTAAGAGTCGGCTGCAGGACAAAATGACACCATATTTTTCCTCTGTGCTTCTGCTTTGCTGAATGGTCAAATTTCCAATTACGGACTATTTTGCGTCAAGAAATGAAGTTTCAAGGGAGAGTCGAAATGCACGTTAGAATGTATTTGTCCTCCAAGCTGAGAGCTGACCAACATCCCAAGTATTTCAAAACAAGACGTCTTTAAAAACCTGTTTCTCTCAGCTGCTGAGTTCACTTCCATAATTTCCGGATGATTGTCATTAATTCATTCACTTGACCTACATTTCAAGCTTTTTAGTTTAGTTTAGTTTCATCCGAATTTATTCCCTGATAACCCGATGCCTTTCCGATTAGATGTGATTATCCCTATCAGTTAGTGAAAACATCAGTTAGGAGTTCATTTTTGTTGTTGTTGACAAAATCCTTAATAAACACTAAAACCTCCACATATACGCTTTGGAGAATAAGTAGGAAGGAGACAGGGGTGACACAGGGGGACGACAAGCTACATAGAGAAGCCAAAGAGGTGAAGGGAACAAGGTGGGCAACCATGTGCAGTGGAGCACTCTAAAGCTCCTGAGGAGATCAATCACCAGGCTCCGAGTGTCTGACCACTGGCCGGACGGTGTGGGGACGGCAGAAATCAATGAGGAGGAAAAAACCCACAGGCTACTTGGAGACACTGATGTTATAGACCGGAAATACACACTCAAGCTGAACATAGAGAGCAGAGCTGGAAGCAAAGAAGTGAGAAAGTGTGAGGAAGTTCGAAGAAAATCGGAGAGAATGTGACATAGAAACGGAGCCGCGGCAGACAGGCCAACAAAGAGACCAACTCTGCAAGCAAAATGTATTCAACTGGTTCTCTATAGTTTAAGTAGTTGGAGTGAAGATCCAGGTAACTCAAGACACAAAGTTTTTACACATCGTCATTTATTCCTTAGTTTTGTTTTTAAATCAGACCAATCTTTCCGTGCTGGGTCATGTTTTGAGGCCCAACTGAGATGAAAGCGTGAGGACGAAAGGAAAATGTGAGAAACTTGAAAGTTGACACCTATAGAAAACTCCCCCGAGAGACTCCTCGGAGAGAATTCTGGCCAACAGGGAATTCCGATGATCCCGTGGGAGTAGAAATTGATCCTTTACTTTAAACCCACAGAAACACATCATATCCACACCGAGAATTCAGTTTCCATTTCTCACGTCACCGCATGCAAACATCCACCCATACATCCGTCTACCCGGGATGCTTCTCCGCCGTCTTCCCTTATCTGTCTTAAGTAAATCCAGGAAGCCGTAGGAGATTTGGCAAGAAAGTTGAGGGAGAGACAGAGGAAGCTTTCCTTGTATTGTTAACAATTCTTCTGTATGGGTCTTATCCCATCCTTGTTTCTTTGAGAGTTTCTATGGAGCAGAAGAAAAATGGAGGTGTGCGTGGTTTTTGTTTCCCCTTTATCATTCTGCAACAGGAGCAGCACCTTCTTAATCGGCAGGCACACAGTCAACCACACACACACAAACACACACGCACACACACACACACACACACACGCTTCAGCAGTGATGGCTACCAGGCCATTTTCTATGACCCGTCTCTTTAAAAGCACTTAAAACAACACAAGAACATTTGTCTTTCTTGGTTCTTAAGTTCTTATCCGACTTATGCTGAATTTTTTTTTTTACTGCACATGGATTATGTGCAGTAGGGTAAGTTTTGTTTTTGGGCTGGTTCATCTGTCTAAATCTGACTGAGCATCATCCACCCATCCATCCAATCGTCTACACCACCTATCCTTTTCAGGGTCATAGAGGGCTGGAATTTATCACAGCTGTCACTGAGTGATCACTTGACCAAACAGAAGCAAAAACAGATGAGATAAGTGCAAAAACAGATAGTTAAAGGCATGATTCCTCCCCTACTCTCATCAAGCCAACTCATAAATTCATCCCCATACACAAGTTTTTATGGGCAGACAGATTTTACTCTGTGGGCTTGAGCACAAGCTCTTAGATCAGCAGTTCATTTGGAGCCTGAGGTAAGATCACACCAGGATCCAGTGTCATGGTGGACTGAGCTCCTCTGCTCTAGCCAGAATCTTCATTAGTCATTCACTGGTAATAAATCAGAGAAAGACACAGGTTTTACAGCTGTGGGTCAGCGGCAGTGGAACTGTTTCATATTCAAGTGGCACCAGGGTGCACGATTATGTTCTACATCAAACACTAACTTTTGTCTGATAAAATTGTGACCATAATGATTTGTCAGCAGGTTTTCAGTCCTGCTCTGCAGTAGTGGATTGCATGCAACATTTGCCGGTGTTAACACTTCAAGGAGATCAAGAGGGATTTAGAATGTGTCCATCATCACCCTGGACAGGTCACCAGTCCATCACATAGAAACAGACAACCATTCACTCTCACAGTCACACCTACGGTCAATTTAGAGTATCAATCAGCCTCGTCTCCTCTTGATGTCTTTGGACTGTGGGAGGAAGCTGGAGTACCAGAGAGAACCCACACAGGAACAGGGAGAACATGCAGACTCACACAGAAAGATCCCGTGCTGGAGCTGGGACTTGAACCAGGAATCGTCTTGCTGTGAGGCCACAGTGCTGACCACCGTGCAGCCTCATTTCTCCGTATTGTGTCACTCTTTTCTGATTCTAAAAATAGCTTCTTAGAAATGCCAGTAAAGCTTTTAAGACGTCCCAGACATTGGTGAAGCACGAGCAAAGTGTAAATTCTTGTTTCCATAAAACTTTGACAGATTAATAACTGATATCAGTGGAATACTGACCACTGTTTGTTGGTCAATTAATAAATCCAAGCCAAGCCTCCATGTTAAGCTAGTGGAGCTGGGTAGGGTTACCTATACTTATATATTCTGTAGCTGTAAGAATGAACATTAATCAAAATCATATATAATGAATAATGTAAAATGCTTTACAATAATGGAACTGTCTTAAAATTGCAACGTGAAAAAGAATTCATTATATATAGTTTTGCCAATCCTAAAATACATACAAAATAAAATGCTCGGCTGGTGTATCATCACTGCGGTCTTGATTTAAGTCAGTGACTCAGTGGCTCTAACACCAAAAAAAGATGACCCATCCCTTGTTGTCATGGAGATTAAGGTGAGGTAGGGACGGGGAGTCAGGGAAAGGACAAAGAGAGTTTTATGATCCGCTGACCATATCTGAGCATGGCCCAGTATGAAGCTTACTGGTATCAGCAAACAGACAGCTGGTGGCAGCTTAGCACTGGCAACCGCCACTGGAAGAGTCAGCTGACAGGACCCAGACAGAGGAGGATGTGCTAGAGGATGGAAATAAAGTCAAATACTCTTAATTTTTGTTGTTGTTTTTTTTTTTTTAACTTGTTGATGTACAGTGCACATAGCGGCTTTCCAGTAAGTCTGCTGGTCCAGAGAAGCAGGCTCCTGCCCTGTTAACGTCTGCTGGGGGCTTGTAGAGTGTGAAGATGGTGCAGAGCTCAGTGCTGGAGCCTCGCCTTGGACTTTATTGCAGGCTCAGCCTCTGTGAACCAACACCAGACTGACAAATGCCTGGGAGGTGATTGAGTGAAAGCACAGAAGTACCCAGAGGAAAAACAATTCTGGACTGAACCCTCAAACAGCCTCATATAATGGAGCTGTAAACACCCCCAAGCTTGAAAAATGACAGAGAAGAACTCCCTGTTTGTAAGGTTACATCCAGTTACAGCTGGGCTCGTAGCTTAACCAGACCGTTTGAAGTCTAATCATGCACGTTCAAAGGAAAAGCTCAATTACCAAGGGATACGCATTACTGCATGAGGACTGCAATTTTAAAAAAGTTTTAAGGTGTAAGCACCACATAAATCAAGAATAATTCTGGTTTATTACAACTGCAGACTGAATTTCACAGCTCTGGATACTGTATATAAGTGACGCTGGGATAAATGATCTAAACTGCTGAGATGGAGGTTAAACCGTGGGCATGTTCGCACCTTTAGTTTATTGGCTCAGGATTGGTTGAAGAGTTTGTAAACTTGGAGCATATTCTCCTCACTTAAGTTTGTTTCACCAGTTAAAATCTAAGTGATGCGTCACAGCAGACCACATGCACTCCACGAATAAACCATATCAGAGTTTATTCGTGACAGGACCGCAAACAAGTCCGTTTTTATAATCACGACATCAGAATCCTTTATAGTTTTAGCACCGCATTCTCCCCGGACTTGTCTCACGTTTCAATTTGATCCAAATTACAAGTGTCAAACCTTCCTGGGCTAAAGGCTGGTCCATTGTCAGACCTGACTATAGTCCTGAAAAGTCAGGTCTCTGTTCCCTGATCGCTTCAGGTGGGAACGTCAAGTCATTACACAAAATGATAAAGGGCATTAAAACACCCTCCAAAAAAAACATTGGTACTGTTGGCAAAAATGTTCAGTTACACAATGTAGCAGAAAGATTGTGTGTAAGCTTTGGCTATTTACATCTCTAGGTTTAGATAATAACTTGATTTCACTGCTTTCTTTTCAGAAAGGGTTTCTTGAGAGATGTTATTTGAACAAGCAAAACAATCCTTGTCGATTAAATGAAAATAGCTGGTCTTGGTCGTGGAAGTGGCTCTCTATCTGTGGTGTACCAGATTCACCAGAACATAGCTTTCTCTTGAATTTTTGGCGTTTATGAACCACCAAATACCGCTAGTCTCAACTGATCCCATCGGTAGTCCCACTCACGTACCTGGTGTCTTTTTCCTTCCACGAATCCTCCAGCAGGCAGACCTGTTGCCGTACCTGTCCTTACAACCACTGCTCTACCTGTTACGCAGTATTTCCAGAGGCTTCTGTACCAGTGGTACTACAAACAAACAAGTACCATTAAATTTTTCAGAATTTGGCATTAATTTGTTTCAGAATTATCTAATAGAATCAAAAGAAAATCTTTCAAGCCAAGACTCAAAGCTCTTGACAATCCATATTTTGTGCTCGAATTGAATGATTCGAATTATTTTTCAGAGACATCTGACCTTATACGTCCTTGTGAAGAGCAGCTACTTCATAATCAGTGTATTTGGGTTGAAGATGAAGTTTGTCATGGTAAGCCACACCGTCTCTATTTCTTCCTCTTCCTTCAATGTGACTGCTCAGGGTTTGTTTGTTTTTTTCCAATCAAGTCTCAGGAGGAAATGATCCACCACTATCTAAAAGCCTTGCTTACTTAGCAGCGAAGACAAGTCCACCATAATAGCTCTATTATTCCTCCATCTCCCATTTAAACTGCCAACCTGGAGCACTTCTTCTCCACAGACTCTCAGGACCAGGTCGGCAGTGGAGTCCTTGATTAAGGACAAACATTTAATTAAAGTCTTTGGTATCAGAGGTGACAATACACTTGAGAAAAGTGTCACACAAACAAATGCGGCATGCAGGCTTCAGACATCCTGGGGTAGGGCGGTCAGGCTGATGTGCAAAATGCCTCATGGGATATCCATTTCCACTTGGCTGGCTGCAGATCCAATCAGCCAGCAGGAGAAAACTCCACTGCCAATGAATCACTCATCCACTGGCCTTTTTGCTGCATGACAACATTTGAAATACTAAATGTAATTGCCACCTGGAAAATGAATCATGTGCCACTTATCTGCCAGGTCAGATCTAAATTCCAAATTGAGCAATTAAGCTATGGCGCTAATCCCCATGTTTGGGTCCATTGACAGATTACATGTAGCGCTACAGCATGTATGAACCCTCCTAACTGCTGAGGGTGTTGAGTCTTGCTGATACATCATGCATTTATTTACCAGTCAGGTCATGCTCCCTGCTCCCTCCCATCGCTCATAAACTATCCACAAGGCCAGAGAGATGTAAGGCGGCCATATTTACAGCCCTGAAAGCAACTGGAGGTTAACAATGAGGCCTGGCTGCTGCTGTTTATGAGCTGCTGTAAAATTGCCACAATGATTAAAATCTCCACCAGGTGAAAGACAATGATGCAGGCTTTTCTCTCAACCTTCTTGTGAATTATCTCCTCACCCTCCTTCACTCCCTCCCTCTCTCATCCCTGTGACCTTGTTTGCTGGGCCTTACCTTTGCTAACTGGCCTTTTATAGCACCATGTCTTATTATTGTCCTGGAATGCGGACCGAGTGTTGTAATCCTACCTGTTGGTGTGTGTGTGTGTGTGTGTGTGTGTGTGTGTGTGTGTGTGTGTGTGTGTGTGTGTGTGTGTTGGATGGTCACAAAAACAGATAGTAGAATTAAAAACATTCATGATGTCTCATGCTGCAGAGTGATGCGCTTTGTCTTTTTTAGTAAGGGCGGAGAACTGTCTCAGCCTTCAGTTAGCTCAACGTCTCCTCTAAAGCCCAGAAACCATTTCAGTTCAGGCTGGTGTTGAGAGTGAGTAGGGAGATACGAGGATGAAGTGCCTGTGAAGATGAGAAAGATCCAACACCGATTCAGTCGTCTGCAAACACTTCAGAACTGACTAAAATAGATTGCTACTTGTAGCTGATCCACAAAGCAACACAGAGGACAGATGTGAACGGGGTGCTGTACCTGGTGGAAATACCAGGTTCGTTTAATTACCAGAAGTTTGCAAAAAAAAAAAACAACAACTCTATGGCCCTGCTCACACTTTGAATGCACCACGATGTGACTTCTGTGACCGTATGTCATCAGATCTCACTTTCTCAATATATATTCAAGTAAACGCTGAACTGAACAGGTGTATTTCGCTCAAATCAAGCAGAGATTAAACATAGCAGATCGATGTCATTTTTAATTTCCTGCTGTTAATTGTGTCAACCAGCACAACCATAAATGTACAACCCTTTAAACTAGTGAAGCAGCTACTGTCTTGTTTTGAACAAGCTGTCTGGTTGCATTCTAAATGCGGAGGGAGTGAGATTGTTGATAGCCGAGCTAGATTGACTTTTAATGAAAGAAAGAGAAGCTCAAAAGCATATGGTGATCTAAATAAGAAAAAAGAAACGTGTTTGATAATCGTTACTTCAATATCAGTAGCAATAATCCTGATAACAATTTTTGCCATAATCGAGCGTCACTGCCGTAAATTTACTTTGTCAACCAGAAAGTTCAGGATACGTTTGAAACTTCATGTGATGCTGTCTGAATCTGCTTCCTTCTCTCATTATATTTCCTCTGATATCAGAAAAACACCATATTGAAGAGGCTACCTTGGTACTACATGGTGTCATGACATAAGCCGCTGCCTATTTTAAACCACACTCCACTCTGATGCCAAAAGCAACATTACGTTCCCTCGCAGCCATTTCTGCGGCTGCTGTGAGTAGTCATGACATAAACACACCAACACTTCACTTTATGATATTATTAAGACTCTGATATGACAAGCAGAAAGCCTGGCAACACATTTACCCCCTCACTCAACATTAAATCAATGTTAATAATCCCCAGCGTCATCTAATCTGCTTCCCTCCTGTGTAGTTTATTGCCCTTCAGCCTTCTTGTCGTCTGTGAAACACCAACCCTCATCTTTAGCCTTCAGTGCTCTTCCTTCTCAACAGGGATGGAACCAAGGCGCCACTCTTTCGTAAAAGCCGGCAACAGAATAAAAAAAAAACAAATCTCATCCACATCAGGGACACAAACATAAAGGATTTGATGTTGAAACTCATATTGTGTGAATCCTTGCATTCATGCAAATGGTGAAAGTAAGTGTGTGTGTGTGTGTGTGTGTGTGTGTGTGTGTGTGTGTGTGTGTGTGTGTTCATGTTTATTAATGAGGTACATTTGCTGGAAAATAAAGTGACCTATAGATAGAAAACACAATCGTCTTTTTTTGGAAAAGGTTTTTTTCTGTTATGCTTTTATCGCGTCAGTTTTACCGTAAAGCCCAGCATATTTGTGCATGCCAAATACAAGGGCCTGTGGATATCCAAACAATTGCCATGTGAACGTTTGTTTCTGTGGCATGTTAACTATCTGTACCAATAAGTGTACTCCCTACTTCACTATCTGTACCAATAAGTGTACCTGACATTAAAATGCATGTAACACGAAGCTCAAATTGAAGCCCCACATATAACAACTTTGACGCAAGTTATCACCGGCAGAATTGCCCCAACGTGAACTTGTTCTTCATGCTATTTTTACTAACTACTTCACTCCCCCACTATTTTAGCACCACGGTGGAAAGACAGAGAAAGCAACAAATAAAAGTCGAGTTTCCCTTTTATTGTTTTGCAGAGGCTGGCTGAGCCTCAGCCTCATGCAGCAATCAGCGCTCTCTGAATGGGCACTGCACTCATTTAATCTGCAATTTTAGTTATTTGCGGGCAAACAAAGAAAGATGCAGAGGCAAACATTTGCTTCTCAGTCCCAGTCTTTCACAGGCAAAGAGGAATGTAATTACATCCTTTGCATAAGATCCTGCTCCTCATCTTCTCAACTCTATTTCACTGTTTCCTTTCATTATGTCCTTGGAGCTCTCCCACCTTCTTCTAGGCAAAAGTGGGAGAGAGTACCACTCTGTTTCCTCCATACATCTCCCAATAAACAAAAGAAATTTCAGAAGCGGGCATCCTTTCTTCACCCCGGCTCCCTCTATCACTTGTAGTCAGTGTTTTACAGAGAAACTAGGAGGCACAAAGTGACAGAAACATGAGGGAGCAAATAAAAAGTTATAGCAGGTGATGGACGATACCTCAGTCTGTGTGTGTGTGTGTGTGTGTGTGTGTGTGTGTGTGTGTGTGTGTGTGTGTGTGTGTGTGTGTGTGTGTGTGTGTTGTGACAGCCCTTGTATGGCCCTACTGTGTGGCCCCTGATTGAGTATTAGCACTAAATACTGCCAAGTTTCAGTTCCATTTTCTTTTAGGCTAACTATTAATCCTGAGTGTACGCATCCTCCAGGGCCTCAATGCTTGTTTTTATCCGTGCCATTTTGGTTTCATTGTCTGAAATTTTCAAACATGGCAGCTTTAGTGAGCTATTAGTGCGGCACAAAACACTAGAGGAGCTTAACAGAGGAAGCAAACAAGGGAGAAGGGCCTCTGTCCCCCTGACCCATATTACAGCACATTAAACACATTGAATCATCTCTAACCCTTTTGCTTTCTATTACACACACACACACACACACACACACACACGCATATACACACATGCCTGGTGTTGAGCTTATCTCAGAAAATACAGACCACAGCTTTGACCTTTCACACTGGCATTCTCTTGCCTGAGCAGCCTCTTATTGATGGAGTATCAATTATCTTTGGATTACATGTGGATGTTGAGTGACCAGATAACTAAAAACATAGTATATTTTACATACATACACATGCGCACACACACAACCACACACACACACGCTCGTGCGCGCACACAACCACACACACGCACACACATTCAGAGGGCAAGCGTCACTGGGACTAAGAGCTGGTGAATGAGCATAAATTACACATGAAAATAAAGAGGTTATAAAGATGAATGTCTTCAGGATGAATCGAGCTGACATGCAAATGTGGGCACATTTGAATCAGAGTGCTTATTACACATAAAGCAGTGTTGGAGAAAGCCCTAAATGTATTCTTTAGATCATAAATCCAAATAAGCACTTCCTGCAGCGGGTGCATCTTCTCTGGTTCATTGTAATTGTTATGATTCAGAGCGTGTTTAGCATCCATGAACACAGCTCATCGAAGGGATCAGCTTTCGAAGCAAACCAAATCTATCACCCATCATTTAGGGAACAAATGACAAAGCGATACTATTAAAATACATAACGAGCAGGCTTTAAACTTCCAGACATATTTCAGTGACTTCAGCAGAACGCTTTCAGTGCAGCCGCAGACTGACTGACTCATCCTCGCTGCCGCTTTTCATTTGACTGGTACAGAAGAGCAGCAGCCTGAGCGCTATCATCAGGTTTAGAGTTGAGAGGAGGGCCATTCAGAAGAGCCCCTGTCGGCTTTCCTTCATGACTCTTATCTCTCCCAGCACATTTCCTTAAGCCTTCACTTAAATCGATTTTGAAGACGACTGCATTTTATGAAATAAGATATATCGTCTACTTCTCTCAGCTGCTCCCCTCGGCTGCTCGACAGCCGCACACTAATATTGTAACCATTTGAGCTTCAAGTTTAACTGGGTCTTAAAACTCCTGTAGTTGCTACTTTTGTGTGTGTGTGTGTGTGTGTGTGTGTGTGTGTGTGTGTGTGTGTGTGTGTTTGTATGGTGTGTTAGAATAATGTTGCGCTGCACAGACATAGCAGGATCTGCCAGGAATAAAGACGCAGGTCAGAAATCAGTTGTATGCCTCCACAATGCGCGTCCGTCACAGTGAGCTTGACCTCTGACCTTTCAACACCACATTTTCTTAAGGTCATCCTTCTGTCCCGGAGGATATTTGTGCATATTTGAAGAATTCTCTTCAATGAGTTGATAGGATCATGTGAGGTGATGGAGACCTTGGATCACCATAAACTCTTCAATCATCCTTTAGTCCTATTGGATATTTATGCTAAATTTGAGGAAATTCCCTCAGGTGAGATACACAGTAATGAAAAATGAGACGTGCGGACGAATGAACAACTCAAAAACCTAAAACTTTCACTGGTGTGGGAGCGTGAAAAGAATTTAATAACCTCATTATCTGCCTTTTTTCTGATGTTTTGGCTAAAAGCAACCAAATAAAATTCCACAGATGATGTGAGACAATGTGTACTGTTGGCGGTTTGTGACTTTCTACGGTCATCTTAATTCAGTTCACGAAGCCACTTCTCAGGGACTTCCTTTAAAGCTCACTGGGACACTATAATTAGTCTCACGACCAGCCAAAGAAGTAAAAGCTTTTAAGTATCAAAAACGCAATTACTAAAATCTGATACTGGAGCTCTAATTCATTTGCATCTTTGTCTTCTTGACACAACTCAACATACAGAGAACATTTAATTACAGCACAGTCTGCGTCTAGAACATGATTATAGAGCGCCTCATCATTTTTATAGATACCAGACAGTCTTTCAACATGTGCAGCCAGGATACCTGCATGACCATGTCAAGGTGGACTGGTGAATCTTGAGAGTTTTGAAGAGAGTTTTTATGTTACTGAAGTAAACGAACACCATTCGTATAAGAAAAGAAAGACATAATGATGATTACAAGGGAGTTTGGAAATGAATGCAGCATTGTTTAAATCTCTCACAACTTTTGGAGAGCGGCAGATGTTTGCTGAGCCACTGAGCACTTGCAAACAGAGATTACCCAGAGAATACTGGTCCTCTTGTATCATTCAAGTCTTCCAAGGGGGAGCATGCAGGTTCTCTCTTCACTTTAAATGAGCTCAGGCAAAGCCGGGTGAGTCAGATGTTCTGGTTAGATGCTTGGTTTCGTATGTAGCTGGCTGTATGTCAGTTTGGCCCGGTAGTCACGGCGTGTTGGAGGGTCATTAAAATGTCTGATTAATAGCAGACAGGTATCTGCTGCTTAAATAAAACTTTACTAATGGCAAGCAGGCCCGAGCTGAGCTGATGTCTTCATTTATTGGCCTGGTTCACAATGCCTACCAGAGATGTGTGTGTGTGTGTGTGTGTGTTTTTGTGTGTGTGTGTGTGTGTGTGTGTGTGTGTGTGTGTGTGCGTGCGTGCGTGTGTGATGTCTACCTGGCTGAGCTGCCTACAGCTTTGCAACTTCCAGCTCTTTCTTTCGACATTGATTTTCCTTTGATAATGGCCATTACATGTTTCTCTTAATTTCATCATCAGAGTGAGAGAGCAGTGGGACATTCCTGCCCTTCACCTGATGTTCTTAAAACGTAAGATGTTCTTGAAGCGCAGATGGTTTTCAGTGTCTCCACAGAAGCACACATACCTCACGCTGACTAGACTCTCATCTGCTGCTCTGCATAATGTAAAGATAATGGAAATTCAGAGGTGGAAGTGCAGGTGCAGGTTATGAATCTGAGAAAATTATGACTTCAGGTTGTACAGGGGGATTCAGAAGGCATCACAACATCATTTGAACCAGCGTGACCTCAATGTGTGTTAAAGTTGGAGCCTGGGATTTAAGCAGCCTCTCCCTGATAATTTGCACCAGGCCAAAGCAGTAATAAATGGAAGTTAGCAACGATGAATTAACAAAGGTCCCTCTTCTCGACCCCAAACAAATACAGTTCTAGAACAGTTATTCACTAAATTCCATACTTTAATGGATGCAGCTCTTCAATTACTGTTCATCATTGACAGACTTTTGAAGAAAAAGACAGAGACAGAGTTGTGGTTTGTCCAGCAATCCAGTTTAACAAAAGAGAAAAAAGAAGAAGCAACTTTAGCAGTTTCTTTTCTCCCGCAGAACTGAAACTTAAATCAGAAGAAAAAGGTTTTTGTTTTTATCTCTTGTTTTACCCCTAGAACTTACTTATAACTCTGCTTTGTAGTTATTTGAGTTTTTTTCTGCTGTATGTAACTTATTCAGTCTGTTTTTAGTCAAATTTAAAAAAAAAAAAAAAACATTTTCCACATTTTTGACTAAAACAAGTGGGATGTCAAGCATGGGATCTTTCTGTGTGGAGTCTGCTTGTTCTCCCTGTTCCTGTGTGGGTTCTCTCTGATACTCCAGCTTCCTCCCACAGTCCAAAGACATCAAGAGGGGACGAGGCTGATTGAGAACCCACACAGGAACAGGGAGAACATGGAGACTCCACACGGAAAGATCCTGTGCCTGAGCTGGGACTCGAACCTGGAACCTTCTTGCTGTGAGGCGACAGTGCTGACCACTGCACCACCGTGCTGCTCAGTTAATTTTATAATTGATAAAAAAAGGTAAGTATTTATGTTCTTTTGGTTTGTTTTTTGTTATTTTTTAAGACTATGGTGGCTGAGCCCTGGTCAAAACATCAGAAATTATTTTCCTCTAAATGAGTTTGTTGCTATCTGACTGACTGACCACGTCAAGTTAATATTATCCTCATCACTTCACAAAGGATCCATCAGGAGGACATTTCTCACACTCAATCTTCGCGGAAAATCAGATCAGTTGTAAATATTTGCTCAGCCGGCCTGGGACAGATTTAGACTTCAAGTCACCAAAGAGTTTTCTTGGTTGTTGGTTGGTTGGATGAAACAACCAAGACAAATCTTTGTCCACATCTTTAATTTTGGTTTTGTGGATATGCTGTGCGTTGCTGATCATCCTCATCTGAACTCCATGCAGGAAGTTAACAGGAGTTTGTCCTTTCGATTGAAGCGGGCTCCAATGTTTTGGACAATAAGTATCTATCCAAAATTAGATTTAAACCTAAAATCCAGCCACTGATAAAGAGAACAAGAGCGGAAGTGTTCAATTGTCTCTGCGGTTTTACTTATGTGTGTAACACTAATGACCTTTGGTGGTGGTGGCCCAAACACGAACTGATGTTGTGGGAGGAGGTTAGACCAGTGCTTTCTGTGGCCCCGCAGACCTGGAGGATTAAAATACACAGTAGTGGGTGGGATGGGGTCTCCAGGCTGAACTACAGATGAAGTGACCAGAAAATCTTCCATTAAATAAAATTTGATAGGCTATTAAGTTTCATTGCTTTCGCATTCAGTTCTGTATCTTTAATATCTTCTCCATTATTGACCTGCTCAGTTTTGTGTGGCATTTCTCTAAATCGGAGGTTACTATGGCTGGCCACAATAAATACAAGTCAACAATATTGACCGTTGCTACACACGGATTGTGCGGTGCACACGTTGACATTTGGAACACAATCATAATAATCTGGCACCACCACACTGGATTAAAACCCCGATCTTTGATGATGTTTGAGTTCACTACTGACTCTTTACCTGTTTCCTCGTCTATTTTTGACACAAGTTGCATGAACACGTTTTAGCCTACCAAATGTAACATTACATTAATGCCATTACTTCTATCATTAAGGACAAACTTAAAATAACGTTTCTGTGACGCATTTTATGATGTGTGATTGTTGCATTTTTTTCCTGTTTTATCTGAATAAACAATAAAAATAATAAAACGTAATTCCTCTTGTCTATTTAAATTCACATAATTATAGTTTCAGCATTGATGGATTAATTATTCAATCCAGAATGGCAATGTGTCATCTAATAATTCATGATTCTCATCCCTAAATCAAGGTTTTAGATAATTCAGTACTGTGATAGTTGAATCCCTGATGAACACACACACACACACACACACACACACACACACACACACACACACACACACACACACACACACACACACACACACACACACACACACACACGGGAGCAGTAAACATCATTACTGCTTGGTCAGAGACATGTGGGGGCAGCAGGTGTGTGTGTCTAGGTAGTGATATCGCATTAATATTCCATCCAGAGCGGTGAGACACTAATGATGAAAGACAACCCGTGAATGTGCAAGAAAAAGACTCACTGCAGCCTCGTCCTCCCGGCTGTCGCTGGTGTCCTCACTCTTGTGGTGACCAGCGGAGGAGCGAGTGTCTCTCTTGCGGCTGGCGTCTGTCCCTTCCGTCTGCCTCTCTCCATCTGGGCCAAGGAGAAAACACTGACACTGTTCAGAAAGCCAGGCACTGTTATCATCGCTGCTGCCACTGTCGCCATCCTCATTAATCGTATCATTGTCACCGAGATCTCTATCATCATTATCATCATCATCGATAGCATAATTGTAATTATAATATCTTCATTAACATCATCATTATGGTCAACAATCATTTTCAGCTATCACTCAATGCTGAGCTGAGTGTAATCAAAACAAGATAAAAGTTTCCAGAAAAAATGAGATTAAGTGGAAAAGATTGTAATTGGAAAAGCAAAAGAGAAAAGAGAGAAGAGTAAGAACGGTCCAGAAGGGAAATGAAAAGGGGTGGGGTGGGGGGGTGGGGGGGACAGAGAGACATCAAGACTAGCTTTTCTTCCCATGATGTGGAGCTGTTAGGATGCTGACATGCTGACTTGCCACAGATGGATTATGGGAGTCTTGCTGCGCAATGATGACAGTTGTTTTGGCCACGAGAGAACAATTGGACCTTAAATACACTCATTACAAGAGTGTGCACATGCAAGTGTGGGTTTTTGTGTGTGTCCGTCACAGAGCATATGGTCAAAATTGCCCCTCAGTGCTGCCAGAAAAACTCACACACATACATAGACACACTGTCATGCATGATCAAACCCGAGTACAATTCAATACAGAGCAGTAACAGGATATTCGTCTCTTTACGAGGGCCTGCTTATTTGGAGTTACAAGGACCAAATGGATACTCAGAGGGTTTCCTATATGGGTTTTTACCTCTTCAAGGAGTTCATATAAAAAGAGAATCCATACTCTATTCCCTCCAATCTCATTTTATTTGGATTTCACTGCATTTGATCTCATTTGGCTGACAACACTGCTGCTGCTCCAATGGGCTGCCATAAAAGGTGGCGCCTATGCCATTGACTCCACTATAAAAAGCAGGAGGAGGGGACTCAGGTATCCCAGATGCATTTCACTGAAAGTGGTTCATTACTGTCTGCTGAGCAGGCTGGCTGCAGCGTGAGCACAGCCAGACGCACAAGGATGCATGCACGGACACACGGACACACCTGGGGAATGGATTGTGATTAAAAGACGGGGTGGGGAGAACGGGTGGCTATAAAGCATAATGAGAGTTAATGGTTTTCCAATATGTCCTCTTAACAATGAGCCGGAGTAGGCTGAATTGGATGGTATGCGTGC
The DNA here is from genome assembly GCF_037954235.1 of Aulostomus chinensis. Taxonomy (NCBI): domain Eukaryota; kingdom Metazoa; phylum Chordata; class Actinopteri; order Syngnathiformes; family Aulostomidae; genus Aulostomus; species Aulostomus chinensis. The sequence continues at coordinate 10,973,351 of NC_141326.1, forward strand.
CTGCGTGCGTGCGTGCGTGCGTGCGTGCGTGCGTGTGTGCGTGTGTGTGTGTGTGTAGGGCTTTGCTTTACTTGTGGGCTATGGAATACATTGCAGCATCTCACAAACTATGGATTGTTGAGGGTTAAACTTAGTTCTAGGCTTACAGCAAAGATTAAGGTTTTGGTTGTGGCCGTTAAAGCAGCATCATGTAGTTTTGCCACAGAAATCTCTACAAAAGATATATCAATGTAATCTGGACCCACAGCAGTTGTATTGTACTAACAGCTAACATTAAACTGCCTGAAACACTGGCACTAAGGGTCTGTTCCAGTTCTACTCTATGCTGAAAATTCCAACCAAACTTCCAGGACTCAATAACAGCACTAGAAACCAGTAAGCAGCTGAATTTGCAAGATTACACTTGAATCCTTCTTGCCAAGCTTCAAGTAAAATGCTTGAGTCTTCACCAAAACTGGTTTGGCTAATTTGTTTCCTTTGAGAAGCCACATTAGGTAAATAACTACAGGTTCAAAACAACAATAGCAGCTGCAGAAGAGATGAATATAGCATCAGTTACATCCAAATTGGAGAGTATTTGCATAAAAGAAGAGCAAACAATGCGAGTGTACACTTTTCTCTACATGAAAAATGTTTTTGGTTTTAACTCTTCTACCAACTGGCTTCAGCTTCATCCTGAGTTTATTGATTTGATTGGTTGAAGTTCACCTCAACCAATCAAATCAATCAGACAGACAGATGGTTCATCCAATCGGTCTGCAGAGCATTTCTTGAAGGTGTCTGCCCTATTCCAGTTCCTCTGGAGGACTTCCCAGATGTTTCTGCAGAACTAACTGGTGTGTAAGATTAGCAAGCATTGAGAGCTCAGTGGAGGAATGCGTACAATAAGTGACACATCAGTGCGCCATGAAGCTGATGCTGAAGCAGTTAGTTTACTGTAAATGCCAAATTCAACATAATTTTTATTTAAAGGTTCAAGTCAAAAGGAATGTCTGACTGTAAGACGGTGTTTGTGTGTGTGTGTGTGTGTGTGTGTGTGTGTGTGTGTGTGTGTGTCTCCAGATTGATACAGTAAAGGCGGAGAGGAGAGACAGATTTATTTGCGCATGTTCACTCATTCATACACAGTGACACCAGAGAAACAACAGAATCACAAAACTATCAAAAATACATGTTTTTTTGTTTGTTTCTTGTGTAACTGCATCTCAGGAAAGTCTCAAGCAAACATAATCTGTGTTGATGATTTGTTTTCCTCTGTTGTCTGGGTATCATCTCGCCCGTCTCCTTCCACTGCCTTGACAATTTCACTGATTCCTGACAAGTGTAATAATTCCATCCGTGCCGGACAAACAGGCCCAGAAAGGTGAGTCCAAATCAGCTCAGGAAAGAGACAAGAAACAACCGCATAAAATAAAAGTGGAGGAAGCTTTCAGCCACTGCCATTTTCATGTCAAACGTGGCCACTTGAGCCACAAGAAGCGTGCTGTGAGAGCTGTCAGCCTGCAGTGCGACTCAACACCGACAGGCTAAGTACAGCCTCAGGGATCTATCAAAGCTTCACTGGATCAAAGAGCAAATACCAAAGAGCAGCATTCCCGAACCTCGTCTCACTTCAAGCCTTCTCGGAGACCATTGTTGCGCAGAAAATAGCAAGACATTTCCAACTTTCTCACTTTTGATCTTTCTGAGAAACTAAAACCATTTCTATGGAAAGTTCTGAAAGTAGATTTTAGTAGAGACGCATGTGTCTTATGTAAGGTGCATGTGTCAGAGAAGTCCTGGCGCTGAATCTACATGTCAACATGCAAATCACTGCAAAACAAAGCAATACTGTCTTTGTGTGATTTTGCTGTTTAACGTTGCTCTTTCTCTCGACAAACAGAAAATTGCACACTGGAGGAATCACATTTCCCCTTCATGCGTTTATCCAAGGCTATTATGAGGGGACAAAGCACCGGGGAGCGAGGTGAGTCTCCCCTTTTCCTCAATTTTCCTTTGCCTCTCCTCATTTCAATAAGTGACCATCTAAGTATGAATGAGGATGCAGAACACAAAAACCTCTTATCAGTTCTCTTATGAGACACCTTTTAGCTACAAAATAAGGACAGAAAATGGAGCAACACTGAGTTTTATGCTGGAAATAACCCACTGTAAAGAAGAATCCGGATCTGTGAACAGACAGGGATAATATTTATTGTGTATCAGTACTGTCAAAATATACATTTGGATATGTAGCTACATATCGTACATACATATACAGAGTTCTGAGTTCAGTTTTTGGTGGGCAAAGAAAACCAAAGAGTTGCTGTTTGCAAATACCTAGAAAAATTGTGATGGACACAAATAAGCCTGTATGCAGGCAAAAAGTTCTACTTAGCAAAGCAACTGAAGGATGGCAACATCTGAAAATAATTGGTTGACGACAGCTCCCTTTTGAATATCGATGAAGCTTCCGACAAGATGGTCCAGTAAACTGTTGATGGGAAGTTGTTGAACCAGTGGACATTCACAATTCTCAAAGCTAATCCCTCTCAGAGCCTTCAGACTAGAGTGATCTCAGCATCGTTTGACTGTGGCCGGTAGCAACATCGACGCTGTGGTGCTTCTTAATATCAAAAAGGTCATCTCATCTCTCATCGCTTGGTGACATAGCGAATGTGGGACGTACATTTCCATACAGTGTTCGAGCATGCAAGTGGCCAAGTGTGAGGGATATTTAAAACAATCGGGACATGAGTGATAACTCTTCATCCCAACACAGATTGAAGGTCTGTTACTGATTCTGTTCTTTATGCGGCTGATTAGTAGGATCCACAAACAATTACGAGGGTAATACAAACTTTCACGACTGCAGTCGGGAGTATCTGCTGGTGAAGAAGTAAAACGGAGTCCCATTTAGGCTGTTTATTGAAATCAATTAAAATTTCAAACATCTATAACATAGAAAACACGATGCTTTCGTAGATATGAATGCTGACAGTGAAATATGGGTGACACAGCACGTGAACACACAAGCTGTGTGCATATTGGGACAGGCCTTAAGATTCAAGAAGTACAGGATTTAGTTGTTGTAAGGATGTGATCTGATGAGACAGACCAATGAGAGATATTTCTCTGAATCATGGTTAGAACTTTCATTTTGCTGTTTACTTCTAGCAAAGAAAAGAAAAACATTCTGTGTATTCTGCTCTTTGTATATTTATCTTTTAATAAAAAAAATCTACAAAATGTATGCCCCCAGTGTTACATCCAAAATTCGACTGACTATCACTATTTTTTCAAGGTACTGCATCAGTGCGACCACTCCAGTACACAATCATAGATGGATGACCTTTATTGTTGTGTGGCTGTCGTTTAGACTCATAGGTAGCCCACGATGGTGTGGGGAGCAGCAGGGACAAGAGGGAAGTCTGACCCCTGCGGTGAGCTGCACTGGATTTTGGAGTCAGTCCCAGTTCCTGGACTGTGACGGGACTTCCTCAAGCCTTCACGCTGGCTCTAATGAAGTCATGAGGAGCTGACTGGCAGGTTAATGGAAGCCAATCGACTACAAGCTCTGCCAGCAGCACAAGGACAGCGGAATACTAATCATTTGGCAGCTTTTGCTTATGTTTGGCAAAATCAATGTCTTGAGGTCCTAAAACAGCAGCAGTATTTACCTTATGGATAAGATGGAAGAGAGCAACTGCTTTCTCGTATCAGAGTATATAGGAGACCATTTTCAACTTGGGTAACCCTATGATAAACCATTTACCATTTTTACCATATTAACACAATAAAGAAATTATAAGCAATCGTTAAGTAGCAGTACCTATTACGTTGAAGCCATCAGGTGTTTTATGGCACTAGATTACTTACAGGATTATATATTTTTAGCAGAATAAAGAAAGAAGGTTCTTTAAATTGGGGGCAGCATGGCTTGGAGGTAGCATGACAGTCTAGCAACCAAAGGGTCGCTGGTTCGATCCTCACTTCCCCTGTGACCATGTCGAAGTGTCCTTGAGCAAGATACTGAACCCCTAATTGCTCCTGACGGCCCTGCGATGGACAGGTGAACCCCACCTCTCGCCCAGTGTCAGCTGGGATAGGCTCCAGCCCCCCGCGACCATTAACGGATAAAAGGTAGAGTAAATGGATGGATGGATGGATAGACACTCTCACAATGCTAAAATGTACGCATTCATCAAAAAGCAATGTTTACTTTGATGACCGTCCTACAATCAAACATATTTCAAAGTCATCATCAGATTCTGATGCTCAATATACTGACACTGATGGCTGAATTTTGAGTCTGACTGCCTGAAGGATATTTTAAGCCTCATCATTTGCCAAAAATGTTTTAAAAAAGAAAGAAACAAATACATGAAATCTGAGGTTGAGGAACAACATTTTTATAGAGAGAAATTTGCAGACAGTGTACTGATTCCTCAACCACTGGCTAGCTAACATTAGCTAAAGCTAAAGAATTTATCCAACAATGCTAGCTATCAGAGCTGGCTTGGCTAGCACATCTCAATACCAGCTTTACTGTAACTACAGCCCAGTACTAACAGCAAAGGCTTATGGGAGGGTTAGCGAATGGGCAAAGATCCAGTTATATAGCTGGCTATTTGTTCCTGCATTCATTAAACCAGGACGATGTAAAAAAAAAAAAAACATTATTAATGAGAGCTTAAAGTATGGGGTGGTGGGGGAGCTATTAAAAAAATCATTGACAGACTATATTACTAAACAAAAAGTCGTAGCCCTTGCTGAGGTGTATGTGGATGTGATCTAGATTTGTTTAAGATATAGCAGAGTAGTAGAATAAATTCACCTTGCCTTTCTGAATTATTTCCCAACATCTAAAATGCTGTTTCTATCCAGAACATGCACATGTCTATGCTGTGTGTGTGTGTGTGTGTGTGTGTGTGTGTGTATGTGTGTGTGTGTGTGTGTGTTTTTCTCCATTTGGGACCCGACTGACAGCACCAGCAGTTATAGAGTGAGGCGGTGCTCCACTGTATGTTAACTGATGGACAGAATGTTGAGACAGCAGAATGCTAATCACAGAATCAAAGAAGCCAGTGCAGCAGGACCAACAGAGACAACATGGAAGGAAGGGCATTTGGAAGAGAGCGGAGGGTAATGTTGAATGTCACTGAAGAAAACTGAAGTGTTGATGTCAGAAAACTATAGTTTGAGCACACAGGAGGATTCAAAGGATTGAATTCTGGTTGAAGGGCGGCACAGTGATGCAGTAGTTAGTGCTGTCGCCTCACAGTAAGAAGGTCCAGAGTTCCAGCACCGGCTTGAGCACAGGATCTTTCTGAGTGGAGTCTGCATGTTCTCCCTGTTCCTGTGGGGGTTCTCTCTGGTACTCCAGCTTCCTCCCACTGTCCAAAGACATCAAGAGGGGACGAGGCTGATTGATACTCTAAATTGACCGTAGGTGTGACTGTGAGTGTGAATGGTTGTCTGTCTCTATGTGTTGGCTACACTGCTGGCATAGCCCCCCCATGAAGGACCCTTAACAGGATATTCTGGTTGTAGCCCACAGTCTATAACTGCCAATGAGAGTCTGTGCTGAAATGGCGGGTTGTAACCCTGAGACTGAGCCAACTGGAACAGATTAGCTGCAGAGATAAGTACGCACAAAGAAATCAGAAAAATGATAATATACAATATATAACAATAAACAATGTGACAGTAAAAATAGAAACGATAGAAATGTGCAAGATGTAAATAAAAAAAAGTGAAGGTGCAAAAAGGAGATGACAAAATGCAGAGAACAAATTAAGGTGCAGTCCAGGATGAGGTAGTTTGATGGTTGTTGATGTGTGTGTGTGTGTGTGTGTGTGTGTGTGTGTGTGTGTGTGTGTGTGTGTGTGTGTGTGTGTGTGTGTGTTGGGGGGGGGGGTTCAAGACAGTTGTGTGTGTGCATTTAACTGTGTTTGTGTGTGTTGGCAGTCCTGAAGGCCCAGGGGAACAAGCTGTTTGTGAGTCTGCTGGTGCGGGAATTTATATATGCCGCTACCACCCAACCACTCTACCATCTTGTTCACACCCACACACTGAACTGATGGTAGAGGCTTCCATGCAAGCAATCAGGGGTGCGAAATCTTGCTCAAGGACACCTCAACTCAGTCACTGGGGGGAGGTGAAAATCGAACCAGCAACACTTCACTTGGTAGATGGCCACCCTACCCCCGAGCCATGCCGCCCCTTCAGAGCAGAGCATATGGGCATTATTTTATTTGCCAGTTCTCTCAAAAGGGGTTCCTCCAAGGTCTCCTCTGAAATGGCAGAGTCAAGAACACTTTCTCTATGAGTCATAAAAGACTAGAAATAGAACACAAGAAAGACAGAGGCAGTGTCAATACCATGGTGTCGATATTTTTAATATCCTGAAGAGGCTCATGGTATCATTATCCTGCCGGAGGTAGCCATGTGAAAACGATTATTGTCCAGAAGCATCTCTGGCATTCAAAAGAAGCTCTGTATCTGGTATCATGGGGTCTCATTTGTGCACAAAAATACTCCCACACAGCAGCAGAAACACCACAAGCCTGCTTCTCTGACAAAACAGGACAAATAGGTGGCGTCATGTCGTTTACTTGCAATTCTTATATTGCTGTCAGGGTGTCCCACCGATGTCTAGGATTACTGAAAGCTCTGCATTGACATTTAAAGTCTCTGTTGGCCAAAGCACGAGTCAGCATGGCCCACAGCTGCTTTAAGGTTTGATGAACAACACCTCCCTTTTCCATGGCCTTCCTGTTAGTTTATAAAAGACAAGCCACCGGCCCGTGACCTTCCTCGCTGCCAAGGTGTTTTGCTGTCTTAACTGCAGCTGACTTTGCTTTTTTTTCCGATTCTTTTTTCACACCCCGGGAAGGTAGCTGTTACTAAAATGTTATTATAGCAAGGCAAGGATCATACCTGTCATTGTAATATATGTCCAAAGCACAAATTAACCTCTTGACCTCGTCTGTCTTTTTTAAGCAGATGTATAGACTGGAAGGAGTACATCACAAGAGTTACAGGAGTTCATCCACAGCACACTCTTAATCAATTATTGAGAGGCTCCATTGGGTGAGTAAACTGGGACTCCATCTCAGTGACGCAAGCAGCACTCATCCAGTTTACACCACCATCGCGGGCAACGCTGAATACACCCTACGCCTTCCTTCCTTTCCCTCTATTGTGTCACACAATAAAAGTTGCATATAGGACGATGCAAGAAGAGGCTGCAGCATCTAAGGACACAAGAGCCGGAGAAAGACAGGGAGATTAAGTGAGAGTGCAGGCGTGGAGAAATCAAGAGGGTACAGAGGAGGAGATTAAAGTGGAAGTCAAGGGGGAGATTAGAACACTGTTGGAGACTTGTATGAGAAACTTGAGGGGGATGCAAGGATGAGAGTGTGTTGAAGGGAGTAAGAAAGACAGCAGGTAACCACATAGAGAGAGCCAACATATCCCGCTCATTACTCAGTCAGCCATAGTCTCTGCCATGCATTTACAATACACTCAGCTACTTTTACAAGCACAGAGCTTATAAAGTTTTACAAGGCTCATGGCTTCTTTCGCAGCAATCCGGTGAGACGTTATGAGACATGGTTGACACAAGGCAATGGAGGGTGTCAAACTGATGGGCCACTATAGTTTTTTTAATGACTATTTTAGGCTCACCCGCCAAGCATTCATGCACACACACACATACACACACACACAGGGTGGCATGGCAGGGGGCAGTAAGTGTAGTAAGCTTCACTGGGGCTGTGCTGGCCAAATGGTGTTAGCTAATTATAGCAAATAAACTGCACTGATCTGTGCCATTAGCCAGTCAGTAATGAAGCCAAGCGGAGGGCTGCTGTGACACTGATGAATAACCTGCCTTTGAGTGCTGCACTTCCTGGCCTTTAGTCCAACAACACATCCTTTGGAGGCGAGTGGGAGTGCATTAACAGAGAGGAAAAACAAGGCCTTAGAGATGCGATGAATAGAGACAAAAAGACTGTGACAGAGAAGTGATAGAGAGAACTTGAGGGAGAGGACATGTTATGTGTGTTTGTAGGCCTGTGGGTGTGTAGGGGAGAATGACTGCAGATATGCTTAATGTGCTGTAATATGGGTCAGGGGCAAAGAGGTCCCATTCTCTCTCTCCTCTCCACTCTCCTCTAAGCTCCTCTGTAATGTTTTGCACTCCGCTAATAGCTCACTAAAGCTGCCACTTAGGAAAATTCAAATAACAAAAAAATAAATAAATAAATAAAACAAAATGCCTCTGATGGAGACAAACATAAAATGAAAGACCCAAGGCCCTGTGCACTCAAAGATTAATAGAAAGCCTGCAAGAAAATGGAATGACCTTACTGCACTGTCAGCTACACACATGGTGTTTTGAGGCAAAACTTAAAAATAGAATCAATAAACCATTTGTATTCCAGAGTTATATTCAGCAACCTGCAACATCTGTCATTAGTGTGCTGCCGAGAATATAATCCACTCGCGTTCATAACATCAATTGTGTTTATCAACTGTGTTTATCAGTGCATGTCAATCTTTGCCTTTCTACTTTATGTACATACATAAATACATCTTGTACTAACCTTAAGACTTTAGAAAAATAGAGAAATTAGGTAATCACATGCTGACATCCACAATTGGAAAGGGATGAGAGAGCCAGCACGTGCCTCCCTACTTAAATCCAGACGATGATCCAATATCGGATCTTAAGGTTTGTAGTCTGACAATTAGCAGATAAACATGGCTAGCTTAAAGCGACATTTGTGTCCAGTAAGCAACAGATTCTTTGTTAAGAACCAGTGAAAGAATATACTGTGTACTCTACGGTGTTCATGCATTCTCAAGACAAGGATCACTTTTGTTTAGGGGCTGGTCGTGTAAGTGTTAGTTTGTTAGTTTTTTCTGTCAGTTTTATTCCCTACTTGCCAAAGGCTACGGAAGCAAAACAATCTGGTCCCTTGGTTTGCAGACCAACAGACCCCCCCACCCCCCACCCCTACAAATGGCTGTGTGCCTCCGCCTGTCTTCTCCTGTTGCTGAGTGCTCAAGGCCTGAAATCCACCAACTGTCTAGTGGCCTAAGAGATTTGTTTTGGCCCTACATTGGGTTGCCATGGAGACAAGAAAGCAAAAATGGAAGCATAAAATGACAAAAGATATTAAAAAAAAAAAGAGGGACAGAAAGTGGCTAGAGAGTCAAGACGAGAGGAGAGAAAGAAGCCATGCGCACGCGCGCGCACACACACACACAACTTAATTACAAACACTACAGCAAAGTGCCTTTGGGCATTGCTACCTCTTTTGAAAGACTTTGGCCACTGTTGCAGTGTGTTACGGCCAGCGTATGCGCCTGCCCCCCGTGTGTTTTAGTGTGTTATGCAAATAATCTTTGTGGTTCCCAGTACCTGAGGTGTGGTTCCTGCTGGCATCGACCAGCTCCAACAGTCACCATTCACCCACTATTGTAAAGCCTGGCGGAGCCATTCAACGGGGCAGCTGACGTGCAGCACGCCCGGGCAGAACTGGCTCGGAACAGCTTCAGTAACTGACCACCGATAACTGGCACCTTGGTTAAGTGCACACCACATTGGTCAAGGCAGCGCAGAGAACCAGGGATCGATTCCGGCCCAGATTCCTGTTCTTCATGTCTCTCATCTTTACAATAAATAAATAACTGGCCACCGCTACATTTTCACTTAGGGTTGTGGTTTATGTCCAGACCCACCAGGACAGAGGGGTGTTGACTCCGATGTGGTTCTTTTTTCCCACCAGTGTTTCAGCTGGGGAGGATTTTGTTTCCTTTTTTAGTTCAACCTTCAGATAGTTCGGTCGTGGTAAGTTCTCCTTATGAGGGCTCTCTCTGTGTTTATTACTTTCTTTGATTTGAGCAGCACCTACCAGCCCTTTTCCTTAGTTATGGCCTCAGCTTGTACCTTTGCACTTTTCTTTTTCAAACTTTCAAAATAGATAGCTTTATTGATACCGATTACAACTGGTTTATGTTGCTTCCTTTTTCCTCTCCCCGAGCCAGGTCGAAACATATCGTTTTCCCAACCAGCTTCACCTGATCCCCCTGGACCCGTAGGACCCACCTGTTCATAGTATCTTGTGCAAAGAGCAAATGAGACTAATAATAACTGAGACAAAAGATTCCTGACATACGTTGAAGGGTTAAATACCCACCACTCAGCGAAAAAATGCAAACCACCAACCTAATATTGTGTCTGTCTCCCTTGTGCCAGCAAAACAGCTGGCTTGAATTCTCAGCAGATCCAGGCTTCACAAGCTATACTTCCCTCGCACTTGCTGGTCGATAAGTCCCGGTTCACCAGGTGTCCTGCCTTGGATTACACTTGGTAACCACTGCACACCAGGAGGAAACTACAAGACTTGTTGTTCTGGATCTGAGCCACTCATCTTGCCGTCAGAATTTGTCCCAACTTCAAGAATTGACTATTCACTTGCTGCCTCAAATATTCCCCATACATCCTCCCCTTTATTGGTGCCATTGTGAGGGGATAATCAACGTTACTCACCTCATTTGTCAGAGATTTCAAGGTTAAGGTTAATCATGATATGCAGCTGGATTAGCAGTAACTGTCTATTTTTTCAGAATGTCGTTACTTTGGCTATAATTGCTGCTCAACGTTCAAGAGAGACTTTTCTAGCAAGTTACAATTTTACACTCTTTCTACCCATCGCTCCGAGTCATGTGACCTTGATCAAAACATACAAGAATATATGTTCCACCTTAAAGATAGTACTAACCCTACTATCTGTGGACATTTTTGTAGTTGTGTGGTATTAATCTTGTCGTGTTGCACAACTCAACAATATGGAGTCCTGGATTTCAAAATAAAGGAGTCAAAATTCATTGGTGGCAAAGACGTGAGTTGAAAAATTACATCAGAGTCAACTTTGCAATGTTTATGTTTGAAAAGAGGGTGATATGAGAAAGCAATTGCCAAAAATTCCATCCATCGGGCTTTATGTCAGGCAGGATGGCAGGACACACAAGGACAGACAGACAGACAGACAGACACACACACACACACACACACACACACACACACACAAACCCCCCTCCAATTATTGCAGTAGGATTACATGTGCATCCATGCATATTCTCACGTAAATGCTGAAACAGTATCGAGCTCTCAGTCTCCATGTGCTGTTAATTGTGCTTCAATGAACGAGTGAACATACTTGCTGTGTGAACACACACACACACACACACACACACACACACACACACACACACACACACACACACACACACACCAAGCAACCCTGCTGCCAGTGACACCCAGAGACAGCTGCTCCAATCACAGTAGCGCAGATAAGAAGGCTACTCTGAGCTGCAGCAGAACCACCACTGTTGCAGCTGATGTGTCACTGGGGAAGAATTAAAGTGAGCACGCAGAGGTTGCCTACTTCCTGAGCCCCCTAGCTCATTAGCATACATTTGTAAACACAGAAACAAAGGCGGCAAGGGCCTTCGTGCACTGCTTTTTTGCACTGGCAGGCTGCTGAAGGAAGCATCTAAATGAGGTGTGAGAGCTCGCAGCGACCTTTCTGTGATAATTCATCCATCTTCTGTGCTCCTGACAGCTGAGCTGCTGCGCTGGGAGACAATAGGAGCAGAGCCGCCAGTCCCTGCTCCAGGCCTACATCCAACAAAACCAACTTGAGTGTCAAAGCCCAACTTCAAGCCTCATGGCACCAAGAAATTTGAGAAAGTGAAACAGGGGGGAAAAAGAAGTTTCGCTTATGGGAGCAACAAAAAAGCCGGAGGTGTCAGAAAATGGAAAAGGAAAAAAATTGAGAGTTTATGCCCCACTATTAGGTGGAGACAAATAATATTACTGAAGCCTGAAAACACTAGAGACAAGACTGACCCCCAAATAACCTTTCTCTGTTTACCTCCCCTTTCTCTTTTTGTATGGAGAGCAATACACAGCGTGGTTCTCGTTCTGATGGTTGCTGCACTTAGGTAGTCTCTTTTTTCTCTCTAACTGTCTCTCTTCCTCCCTTTTATCTCTCAACTCTCCTCCTCTCTTTCACTCCCCCCCTTTCCTGTCCCATCTATTCTTGTGCTCTCAATCACTCTCTGCAGCAGAATTAATATCTGAATATTGTTTCTGTGTATCAGCCCAGTGTGGTGATTACCTCCCCTGAGTATCTGATTATGATCATCCCCCTGTGTCATTACCCTCCTGATCATATCACCTGTGTGGAGAGGAAGAGATATAGACAGAAGAGGAAAAGGAGGGGTGGGGCAGCGTGATGACAAACACAAAGGAAAGAGCAGGAGCCAAAAACTGCAAAGGGAGAATTCATAAGGTAGTGAGGGATTACAACATGAGGACAAAAAGATGCAGGAGGAAGAAAGGAGGACAAAGGAAAGAAGGGAAGAAAAGGAAGAGATGAAGGAGGTGGGTGAGGAGCAGGAGGGCCGAAACCATAATAGCCTTGTCTTATCACTCTACAGTGATAAATTCCCTTCTCAGAAGGGAGCCGGTACCCCGACTGGGGCCAGGCCTGATGACAAAACACCCCCAGCCTGCACTACGGCCCTGGCTATTTAGGAGCAGGACTTCTGGAAAAGTCAACTGAGCGTCAATTCATCTTGGTGTCCAGGGACAACCTCAAATGGGGCCGCTCTGTTATGTCCAGTCTCCCCCTTGTCCCCTTTGTCGAGCCTCACATCTGACAGTCACTTCAGCACATCATTTTCTGGTTAAAGGTGAACTAAAGTGAGAAATATCTCTGCGCTGTCACCTCGCCGTGAGTTCAGTTTAAACCACTTGTAGTAAACTAAAGGATTCATCTAACGGAAGCGTAACACAGGCTGCTAAACTACACCAAATAATGCACAGAAACCTCATTAGGCAAGAATCTAGCAGCCTCGTCTAACTGCCTCGTCAGCATCTCTCTAATGAACAGTCCAATTAGAGCAGTACTTAACAATTACAGACTTTTTGAGGTATACGCTGCTTATTCAATATTGTTGCTGGAGTTTGAGCAAAAAACTGTAACTATTCAACAAAGTAAACAGAATTATCCCACCCCACCCCCCCAAAAAAAACCCTTAGCAAGAGCATGAAATTATAATGTAACTCACCAGTTCCTTCACTTATTCTCTATGAAAATCCCCACGGCCCGCTGACCCTGAATCTGTCACACAGGACAGAGAGCTCCAATAAGCAGCATGCGGGACTTGGCCTAGTAGCTATTAATTCATGCAAGCTTCTGCAATTGTTTGCATTTTGTTTCTTGCGTCTGTTTACCCGTTTACATATTCCTACTCGGTCTAAATTATTCATGGGTGTTCCTTTTCCTATCCCCCAGCAACAGCCCAGGCTGGTCACGCCGCACACGAGGAAGCAACAACACAAGCCACTGATCGACACCTCTGATGATGGTTTGGAAATGAAACAGCAAGTTCAAGAATGAGGCACATTTCTCCAAACAAAAGAAACAAAAAAGAGGAAACAATATCAAAAGACATACTCAGCAGACAGAAGAAATGATGTATGCTTCTCATGTGAGGCAAAGTTTAAAGACAGATAACAACTGTCAACAACACAAATAGCTTTGAAGCATTTTTGGATAAAAGAACCATAGCGAACCATCAGTGCTGACATGGTTGACTCCAGGGAGCCTACTACTGGCGCCTATGCTCTTCACACAAGTTTGAATTGGGTGAAGGGCTGAAAACTGAAATGACCACAAACCGGTTGAGTTCATGGATGTATGAAGAACTACTCATTCATTATTGTGAAAGCTGCTTGGTGATAAATGACTCCAAATAAAGTTCTGCTTCCGGGTATCAAGGAAACACCGGTCGTTATGCTGGAGGGCTGCACAAGAGAACCGAGCGTGCACAGTAGAGACGTCTTCCGGCCGAACCTTCAAACTCCCGGTTATCACTTTTTTAACTTGAAAGAGGATAAAATGATTAAATCTCGTAGTTCTTCTCAACTCTCCTGATGTTAATGGACCAAACAGATCAAATTAACGACAGTAAAACAAGTCCTATCACAGGGTTGCTAAGCAATAAAAGCGACGTCTTTTACAGCCACTTCTTTTCACACAGTTGGAATCAGTGAATCACACGCGTTCATTTTTTTCGGCGAAATGGAGCTCATCATTATTCCTTCAAGATGTTACTGCGATGGTGAACGATGGTGAGAAAAGCGTGAATGAAGACGATTATTAGGTGACAATGAATTTGACCTTTGATGTTTTGAATTAAAAAATGGCATTACAGCAATTTATGATATAATTATATTGTGTGCAAATCTGTCGTAATAAGTGTACGGCCAAATATGTTTTATTGTGCAATGACATTTCATTTATCTTTAATTTTGATGTTAATTTAACTGCGATAATTGAATCTGTTTGTCACAGAGTCCCTGTGAAAGTTCATTTCAAAGTTGAATAATTTCCCTCCAGGTATTCCTGAGATATTGTATCCACAAGCTCATAACTGCGTGTTATAAAACCAATCATGGTGAACCGCACCAAATATCGTATTTCTGTATTTTCTGTCAATATTTCTCTATTTTCCTCTTATTTTCTCTGGATAATGTCGTGGATATTTTTTGATCAATTCAGCGATATTTACGGCCATAAAATTAACTGGAAATTAACTTTTTGATCACTGACGACCAAAGTCTGAGTCCAGGTGAACATTTATTTTTTTTCAAGCTGTAACAGATACAGGAGTGGGACGGACCCCCCACCCCCAAAGCATACAGGTTTTAAACTGCGGAGACAAACAACAAAGGCAAATTATTCTTTCCACCATTGACAATTCAGTAAGACTTGAATAAGAATGTGACAGCAGCTGTGGGATTGTTGGCTTCGGTTGCCAGGCAACTGACAGAGAAAAATGATCAAACTACATTCACAAAGAGTTTTGGAGAGTTGTGCCTGTAATAAATAATACTGGGCCGTTATTATATTTATATTTAGAGGAAGAATACTTGGGTCAAGCCATCATTTTATTATGAATTCTGTCTGTAACAAGTTGCACTGTAAACTCTTTTGTCCGCACATCCAGAAGCCTGTGATACATCTTGTGTGTTCATCAGTTTCCTGATGTAAAACAGAACAAACAGAAGGGAAAAAAAACAAAACAAACCTGTGTATTTATAAACATCAAAGACTTCGAACCAATGAGACTGTCAAGTTTACAGGGGGAAAAAAAACTAGAGGGAAATATATAAAATGTGTGTTGGTCAATAATTGGGAAGCATTCTGACAACTCTACTATTTCAAAGATGGTCATGGGAGACAGCATAACCAGGGCGAGTTGAGGGTGAAATAAAATCATTTTAATCAGCTTAATTGAACAGATGCCGAGCACATTCAGTGTTTTGAGCACAGACCCGGCCTCAATCTATATAGTTTTCCACTGCAGAGACAAGCTAGAAATTATGTCAGAATACTTAAGGCCTTGATGCATCAGTGCTCGGCAAACTTTTTATGGTGAAAACTAGCACAAACACGCACACACCATCTGATCTGACAGATGCAAGATCAAAAACTGACTCAAGTGTCAAATCAGTGCGTTTCTTTCCAGCCGTCATCTGTGATACTGGCTGAACATCATCGGCTCATGAAAGCTCAGAGTTTATGTTTCTGCAAAAAACTTCTCTTTCTTGTGCAGCTGCGTGATCAATAGTAGTATACTCTGCAACCCTGATTCCCACCTTTATGTCATCTCAGCTGCATCGAAACAAGCGCTCATATAGTTTCCCCTAACAAATGACGACATGTCATTTAAGAAGATTATGAGATGGAGGACAAATAAACAATACAAAATCCCTGTCTGAAGTCCACGCCTAAGGTGCAATCACATCCCATAATAATAGATTTGATTTAAAAGTGGATGTATCAGACTGAAACACATCGTACACAACGGCCAGCTCAGAAGGAAACTGTGTGGTTCGTGCTACTAATGACCTGTGTCAATCAAGGAGAAGGTGAGTCGGCCAGATGGGTGTTGAGTCTGGTCTTATGTCGGAGCGGCGGATGGCGCCGGAGATGAATGTTCCATAGCGTGGGTTCTGTCTCCAAGGGAGCATCGCCAAGTGTGAAGTCCAGATCTGTGTTTTTGTTGCCGATGCTTCTAAACCACATTCATCAGTGTGTGAGACCTTATATATCATTATTCCTTTATTTCTATCTTACCTGTTCAGGATGAGGAGGTACACAAAAATATTGTATATTGGTAATTAAGGTACAAATCAGAAAGCACACAGCATTGTACAAACGGTTACTTTACAATCCCGTATGCTATGGTCGAAGGGGAGGGACACAACCACCTAATGAGAGACAGGAAGCAGCCTCCACTCGCCTCATGCTCTACCTAAGTCTCTCTGTTGTTTCCCTGGGCAACCAGTCATTCACCCTGTAGGAGGATTTAATGTCGAACACCACCGCCTTGGGCAAACTACGCTGACCTGAGCATGAGCTGGAGGCAGAGAAACATATTTCCATCTGTTACACTTAGCAACAGTCACCATGCTATTGTGTTGTTGGTGCACACGCCCACTGGAGAGTCAAAAGAGGAATTCCCCTGAGTCGTGAGCTTCCATTAACCCGGTACCATCCTCACATCCTCTTTCTTTCTAATATTCGCTCTTTCTGTCTGCACCTTCCTCAAGAGTTTCAACTTACATTTACATTTTCCTCTACCTGCACAAATGCAGGCGCAAGCTTCCCTCTTGACACCAAATTTGGTTTCTGATAGGTCTAAATACAGTATTGATAAATCATAGGACGAAGGGACGTGACCTTGACCCCTTTCCTGACCTCGATATTTCCCATTGAGTTAACGTGCACACTTGTATGAATGTCACCAACTTTTGTTTCTTCTTCACCAACAGCTCCTCCGCACAGAGAAGACAGCAACAGGAAAAGGTGAAGTTACTCAAGGTTAGTGGGTGTTCCTGGCAACAGCAAAATTCAAACTTTAGGTCAACGAAGCAAATCTAAATGTCCACGATGATACAGGCTTAGAGATAGCAGACCTCCATACAGCACTGAGAGAGAGAACCATTCGATGCAGTTTAGCAAACAGCGTTTAAAGACACGCTGCCAACTTTTGACAGCCACTATGAATAGCCAAAGAAAACGCTACATCTCCAACTGACACTCCAGCCTTGAGCGAAAAAAACAGATGACTTTCTGAAGAACATAAAAGATGTCAGCAATGACCCCACACATGAGCTTGGTCATACATTACATAACCGCTGAGTGAATTCTGCAGTCAAAATGGTTAGTTAGATACCAGACACCCCAGGGTGATACTGCTGCTGCGGTCTGCTGGCGCACTTCAAGGTCTGCGTACCCTCCCAATTTGAATGCAAAACAAGACAAACAAATGCATCGCATTAAATACCCGTAACAACACAACAGATCAATATGACCAGCGTGTCTCACCTCAGGAGATACGCTGTACAGTTGTGTTTACACATGAAGTGCGGCAGCCTGACTTCATTGATCCTCCAAATCTCTCAGCAAGTGCACAGGATGAGGAATTTTAGGAATATTATTCTGAGAACGATACATGTCAAGTCAAGTCAAGTCAATTTTATTTGTGTGGCGCCAAATCGCAATAAAAGTTCTCTCATGACACTTTACTAGTAGAGCAGGTCCAGTTCCACACTCCTTCAATGAATCTACACTCAACAATTCTCCATCAGCAAGCACTTCAGGCAACAGCAGCAATGAAAACCTTCCTTTCAACAGGCAGGAACGTCGAGCAGATCCAGGCTCAGTGGGGACGGCCTTCTGCTTTGACTCATTGGGGGGAAAGACAGCAGATCATCCATCTCGTTCGTCAGTGTTGATTTATTTAATCTGTCTATGAGGATCAACTACGTCTATTTAAAGTGTAACATAAAAAAAAAGTGGATATGGATTGCAGATTCTGCTGATCGGAAGTATAAAGTCACAGGCTAAATGTATTGCATGTAAAACTACCGATCATTCACTGATCTGACACACTTAAACAGGTATGACACTGTCGAAGGCTCACTGCTATCAAATTAGGCTTTTGGCCTATTTCAAGCAGGAAGAGTGATCAGTGAATGCCAGAAGAGAAGGAACAGGAACATTGATGTTTTCAGTCACGGAGGGTTGCAGAAAGATAGTGGAGGATCCCAACTGCACCAGCAAGTTCTGCTGTGTCTGTTGCTTCTATAATAGCGTGTTAAGACACAAGACATTTAATTGTCGATGCCAGACAAAACACGCAGTGTAGGAAGCAAGGACGAGTGCACACACAGATGCAGTGTGCGTCTTTGTGCTGCTGCTGCTGCTGCTGCTGCTGCATGTACTATGCATGAGGAACACTGGAGCAAAGAGAGCGCAGGCCTGAGTACAGAGTTGGCAGTGTAGGTGGTTGGGAATGACAGAGGCATAATAACAGATACATGTAGCGCATGCACAGCATGAACGTGTCCTGTACAGAGACCTCTCTATACTAAATTATCTATTGTACTAACAGTGATCATTTTCTCCACAAAAACTACCAGAAAGGACATTTGTCATAGCAGACCCGGGTGTGCAACCGTGCAACAAAACTGACTCTCCGAATCATAATGTAAAAATTATGTAGTTGTGAGGGATGTGATGTGTTATGCACAAAAGTGCACCACCATACATCAGCCTGTATGGATCCTATTGAGACTCTCAGTAACTGTGCTTCTGTGGATGACGGATATTGCAAAATCAAAAAAAAAAAAAAAAAAATCCTCCCAATTTTGCAAAAAAAAAAAAAAAAGGTTCCATGATTGCTTGAGGGAGTAAATTCAAAAGAGTAAATGCGCAATACGGGAGATGGTAACCTGTAATTCTCGATCCATTTTTGCGGATGGCCAAAACGGTACGACCGCCTGCTGTTTTCCAGGTTAGCAGCCTCTTATTCTTCTATGCTTCCTGTGACAACAACACTTAGCTGCTTATACCGCCATCTTCTAATGGAAACATGCACCTCCATGCAGCCTCATTTATCCATTAACAACAACAACAAAAAAACCCAAACTACTTAATGGAGGCGGTGTTTGTAAAATTCATGTAAAAATTTGCTTAACATTTAAATAAGGCCACTGAAGAAAAAGGGGGGGGGGGGGATGAGGAGGACGCACAGAGATGCTGCGTGTGATGAAGAGGACTCTCGAAGGAAGTTAGTACCACACTTGCAGCCGGAGTGATTTACTGAGTTAAAATTTCAACAAGAAATGGCTACAAGTGTGACCGCCCTCCTCAATGACACCTCAAGACCAGAGTTAGAATCACGAGGATGAGACAAGCTGACGAAAACGTAATGCCTCTGGACACAGTTGTTGCACAGGATACATTTAGCCTACAAAAGGTAAGCTAGTCACATTTTTGTGTTCTGAGGATGGAATTGCTATTGGAAATAATGAGTACATTTAAGGATTAATGCTGGCGGTTAACAATCTTAATCCTCCTCTAGATGTTGGCTGAGGCACATTTGAGCTTCTCGTCTCAGGAGAAACTCAGATAATGAAGGATATTTTAGTGAACAAGAGAGTGAACCCAGCTTAGGCATAATCAGCAGCTCTGCAGTGATGAGCAGCACAGGTAGCTGCGGTGAAGCTGAGTAATAGAGGGTGAGAGCTTTGGTTCCAGCAGCCACACATTAGAAATGACAAGCTGGATTTGCCGTTTGTTGCTGAAACAACAGACTTCATATACATCTATTGAGAAAAGTCAATTTTTTTTTTTTTTTAAAAAGGATGACAAAATTTGCATCACTGCAAAATTAACTTTGACAAATCTCCATTGTGGAGGAAATGAACAGCGAGTGTTTTGTGGCGCTGGGTAGGATAATGCCGAGAGGGAGAGACAAACCGAGCAACAGACAGTGGGAGGCGTGAACAGATAAATGTTTGGAGATGGAAAAAGAAGAAAGCAACTGAGGCAGGGAAGAGGGAAGAGGAGAGTGGCACAAGTAATGAGATGAGAGCAAGGATGACCTTAATCAGCTACTCACAAGAATGCGCACACACACACGCGCACACACACACACACACACCTACAAACCTGGTGAGTGTATGTTTGCACAGTAGTACTCTCTGTTTCATTACAAGCCCATTTCCCCTTCCTAATGCCTGGACAGGAGCTGGTGATAAGAAAGGTACACACTCTCTTCTGTACACAACATCTCATTTGAGCAGAGGAAATTGGAAAGACGAGGAGAAAGGAGGGAAGCGCAGCGAGGTGAGGAGGACTGCGGATGAGGGGTAAAAGGACTGGACGGAGGAGAGGAGGACAGCAGCGCTGAATGAATGTTTGCCAGAGCAAAGATAAGCCCAGTCCACCTCGCCTCACACGAAGCTAAAGGTGCCGGTTTGAGATTGCGGGATGAGTGTAGAAAGGAGGGATGAAGGAAGAGTAGTGCAGGTGAGTATAAATGGAAAGCGAAGGGAGGGAGAGTAGGAGCCAGGGGGGAAATGACAGGCTGAGAGATGCAAAAGAGCAGCGGAGCTAATTTTCCTACATGTTTCTTTAACATTTATAGGCAGCTGCACGAAAATCATGTGACTTCATCGGCAAAGGAAAGCTGGTTTACGGAAAAGGGGAATGACACACACATAGGTGGAGAGAGACGCACACTAAGACCAACTTTGGAAGAAGGGTTGACCTGAGGCTCAAAGGAAACTAAAACAAGCTCAATGACGCAAAAAAAAAAAAAAAAAAAAAAAGGGCACATGATGCTCATCGCTGAGGAGACGAGGCCAGCAGTGCTTCCACTTTGAGCCTGTATGGAGGGTTAAACGAAAACACTGGGTAGGGAGGGGAGGGGGCGACAATATGAATCACAAGCCAAAATCAAGTGGGAATGACTCTGGGGCGTGTCGGGGGACACGACTAACACCAAAAACTAGCTGGCAGCACAGCACATCTGTGTTAAGGGATCACAGAATTCGAGAGCAGGAGGGGAGGAGGTGTCTTATACTTCAGCGTCTCTTGCCATAAGGAACTCGGCCCAATTTGTATTCATCCATGCAGATGGGGGAAAACAACTGAGGAGCATAGCAAACACACATGCACGTTCTGCAGGCTCCACGCTCCGGGCGTGCAAACACATCAATGATACAGTTTGACGGAGCAAAACAAACATATCAGACGAGGCAGTGTGTTAAATATCGGAGTAATCTGTTAGATTTAAAAATCTACTTGATGTCATTCCGTGTTTAAAATTGTACTATTCCTTGGAATTTACAAGTGATGTTTGAGTGTCCTACAGAATCAGGATTAAACTGGCACCACTTTAATTATGTATTTGCATTTTCCCATTTAACAACTATGGTACAGTTACTTCCCCAAATATATCCTTATTTATTTTTGTCTTTTCTATTTTCCAATGTGTTTTAAATGTATTACTTTATACAATAGAATGATAAAATACATGAACAGGAGGGGTAATGCCAGGAAATATTGTCCCCTCTTTAACCTCCATGTTGTCCTCTGGTCATATTTTCAAGTTGTCTTCTTTACTCAAAAATCTTGGAATAATTTCATGAAATGTCATGATGTCTTTTGACCCTGAATTGAAAAAATAACATGAAACTTGTGGTAATGACGCGGAATGAAGTTTCCTAGATTGGTTTAACACAGAATTTGGTAATGAAATACAATTTATATCTCATGAACAATCAAACCAGATGGGACCCTTGTTGACCTGGGAAGACAACAATATATACGTGTACATATATATATATATATATATATATATATATATATATATATATATATATATATATATAGATGTATATAGATGTATATAGATGTATATAGATGTATATGTGTGTGTACATATATATATATATATACACACACACACATATACATATATATACACATATATACACATATATATACATATACATATATATACATACACATATATGTATATGTATATATATATATATATATATATATATATATATATATATATATATATATACATAAATAAAACAAACAACAACAAATAAACTTAATAATATGCTGAAGCATGGCCATTAATTTACTGGGGGGATAGAGAGTGAAATCTAATCTTTTTTCCTGTTCCACTGCACATCACTGTAAGTGCAACACATTTCCTCGGTGCACAATGAATTAATTCTGGCAGTCGTGCATCTTGAATGCAGGCCTTTGCATAACCCTGGCAGCCTGCACCCATCTGTTCCTGCTCAGTGAAGCATCCATCACTGAGCCTAATGATGGACCGATATTGTCAAACGCTGCTTACTACCAGGGATGAATGGAGCGCCCACTCTACTACCCCCGACCACGCTGGCAATTGACACCAGAAACCAGGTCAAGTTCTCAGAAGATGGAGAGAGCCCCTGGTCGCGCACGTGTGCGCACACACACACACACACACACACACACACACAACATCAATGTGCACTCCCACATGGGTGGAGCCCACCTGCATATTCATTAATTATCCATAGAAGTGAATGGTCAGGAGCTAAATGCTAAATTACATCTGGCTAATAAAAGGTCACACGTATCAACAACACACTCCACTCTTCCCCACCATTTTCAAGGATGGTTTTATTTAATGGAAGGAAATGCAGACCACCACGAATGAATGATTGTGGTTCAGCTGCACAATCAACGTGTGCCACAACAACAGAGACATCGAGCAGTGGCAAAACCTGTTGATAACAAAGAGCGTACGGGTCAGCAGTTGTTTTTTTTTGGAGCTATTCAATCATTTTCTTCCTGATCTTAATGGAAACAAGTATAAACTGGTATGACGCATTCTTATTGATGCATGTTTTTGTACCCAGGTTTCTGCAAAATGCAAAGTATTAAACAGGAGCAAAAAGTGATTTTCTGTTCATGCACAGCTGGCCCAGCGCTGAGGCCCCACCACCACCCCCACCTAAATTCCCTTCACTGTGAAAATGACTGGGGAGGAAGAAGAAAACATCTGACCAAGATGCCCTCGGACAATCAGGGAGAGGAGATGCACTGTTATTATCAGAGCTCTATGGCATGATTACTGTCTGAGACGGCCAATTACATTGAAGCCATGATTGCCACGATTCACTGATTCTCTCTGTTTTCAGCCAAGTGAAGAAGACAAACAAGTACCCGGATGCTGTTGGTCAATTGAAATGGTTGATTAGAGAGGCAGAGGAAGGAGGGGAGGCAGCGATATCCTTCATCATTTATCTATTTCATCAAACACGGAGGAAAATCATTTCAGAGACTTGAAGGAGACATAAACTCGCTACTGACATAGGCAAGGATAGGACTGAATGTACTATTCAAGAAAAAAAAAAGTCACAAATACAAATCGATGTTTATTCTAAATGAAGTAAAGATGCAGACAGCATGTAGGACACAGCTGGCTGGCAACTAGACACACAATCTCAGGACTCCATGTTCCTTTTCACAGACAAACACAAAAGGGGCTTTGGAGGAAGCCCTGGGAGGTTAGGTCTAATCCCGCTCCAACTCTCACGGTGCCACTCAAACTCATTGTTCAGCCCTGAAAGGCACAGGCGGCCTTCATAAACTCAAGTGAAAGTGTAACAAGGGGTCAGTGTTGTGTGTTTTTGTGGCCTTACAAGAGCACTGCAGGATATGTGGGGTCCTACTCAAATTATTTCATTATTTTCATTGTGTTATTGTTATGGACACACAAAAGCAAACAAAGGTTCCAAAACATGTTCACCAGTAGATGTCCATGATATTTCCACACCTTTCATGAAAATATATTCTCTGGAACATCCCTGTATAGATGAAACGAGGTTTACAATTTCAAGCACATGACGTAGCTCAGCTCCTTCAAGTGGTACGTGGAGGGATCCCAGAAGTATGTTTTGGAAAATAAAAACAGCCAAAAACGAAAAAAATGAAAGACTACTTTAAAGCAGCAAATACTTCTGGAAGAACATACATAAACCAAATCATAATTCACAATCGTTTTTGTCTTTTTGTAATATTCTTGTGTCAGTCCGCTACGTGGCCGTGTTCGTTCATGTTGAACGCACGTAGCCAGAGCACCCGCTCATTTTATCCCTAATTTGTATTCAGCTGGCTGAGGAAGAGCCGGGGCCCCATTGTGTGGTGTGTGGTGAAGTTCTCAGCAGTGAATCCATGAAACCAGCAAACCTCAGAAAACACCTTTTAACCAAACACCTGCAACGCACTGAAGCAGTCAAGGTCCACGAACCAAAAGCAGGTGATCTGGCCGGAGGGAATCGTAGACCACAACAGCGGTGATGAAGGAAAAGATGCTCCTGGCGATGTTCAGCGTAAAATAACCCTGAAAGTGATCGTCACGAAGCGGTAGCCCCCAGACGAGCCAAACGATTGAACTCCTGTGCTGTCCTGAAACTGAACACATCCTTCTTCTTCGCTTCGCAGCTCCACAGCGCTTTCCTCCGACTGACGGTAAGATACATTCTGATGCATGTTAACTTCCTGGTGAGCATCGCATTTACACGTTTCAGCAGCCGGATCCCTTGCATCTTGTGTGGGAGCCTGACTGTGCACTGCTGGTAAAGGGAATTCCAACAAAGGTTCCAGATGCCTACTCATGTCACACATTTCTCCATCACGCTGGATGAGAGCACTGAAACACACGTTTCATGTTTCCTTCTGATTGTCTGATATGCGGCCCCTCACTGACTTTAGCCGAGCCAGAGTGGCCCTCTGAGAAAACATGGTGTCCACCCCTGCCAGAGGAGTATTCACAAAGCAACAAATAATTCAGAAGACTCTGGAGGTCCAGTCTGTCGGCGAGCTCAACAAGCTTCAGCAACTCCTCAACTATCTCACACTTCAAACCGATAGTGGGCAACAGAGCAACATCCAGTAAATGTTCCCAGTTCAATTCCACATTTTTTACACAAAGGTGAGTTTATATCATCAAACCTATTAAGCTTCACTGGAGTTAAAAACTATTAATACCGGAATTTATAACTAGTTTCTTGAACTCTGGCTGATGGTGAGGTCAGTTCAGTAAACCTTGTTAACCATTCTTTTTCGCTGAACTTCCTCTTGAAATCTGATTCCCAGTTTGTTCTCAAAGAGGAAAAAGAATTCTGGGAATTTTCAGATAGAATTCTATACAAATAAGAAATCTTTCCCTGAACTTAAAATAGCCGAGATAATAAATGGTTCCAACTCAGTGGGGTGAGGTCTAAATTGTCCCTTTTCACGCAAAGATAGAATGATGTGATGAACCTGCGAGTATTTAAAAGTCTGTTCTGGGGATTTGATATGTTGCACAAATGGCAGTAAAAGATTTCACAGATTCTGAGTCTTCATTGAACATGTCGGAAAGAGTTTTCAGACAACTGAGCGACCAGTTTGAAAGTCAGTTTGAGAGAGTGCTAGAAAGTCAGGATTTAAAAGCCATAGAATTTTTGCTTACATGACCGTCTATACTCAGGTACCTATTGCAGTCCTGCAAGGCTTTCAATGGGGCTTGTAAAAGGGGGCAGCCCCTCTACGTTCATCAGGGACTGCAAGTTATTGACTGGTTCATTATTTTTGATTTTGTGTTATTGGTCAATATTATAAAATGATAATAATATATATTGCTATCTGTGAGTAGCATGTAGGTAGACAAGTTCTTTTTAAAATGCTACATGGATTTAGAAGCGGCAGCTTTAATGTGACAGCCGAGAAGAGACGGAAATACACACACTTCAAATTCCCAATCTAAACTGGACCCACACACACACAACTGTTCACTGGTAATATGATTAGGTGGTGCTGGGTGGGTCTGAAGTCTAGACTTGAAGTTTCGGGGCCTTGATTCCCTCTCTTCCCTTTCAACCTTTATCACATCTATGGCTTCACCAACTTATTGTCATGAGGGCTGATAGCAGCTCTTTGTTCTTGACTGAGGGGGGAGAGCGAGACCCCCCGAGCCATCTATTCTTCCTCACACCAAGCTCTCTCACGCCATGTCCGCTAACGTGGAGACATTTAAAACGCTGTTCGCCTCCACCAAAATTTTGTTCACAACCTCTCTCAGATTGCTTTCTAAAAATACACGCTGGAGTGGTGAAACAGTGGCAGGGCTCATCTTTCTCCCTCCAGATGTGAGGTTGTGTGTTTGCTCAGTAGCTAAGTTAACCACACAAAACGGGTGTCCTTGTTCATTGTCATAGCTCTTTTAACCATTCATAATAAGATATTTGAAGGTTGGATATCATAATATTGATGCATACATGTTTTAAACAGATGGCTTAACTCCTGTCTCTCTCTGAAGGCCCCCCCCCCCCCCCCCCCCCCGTCAGTTCAGTCGGTCTCTATGTTTACACGCTGCTCTCGTGGTGATCTTGGCTTCACGCTCGCACAAACTACGGCAAAAACAAGGTATTTCAGGACAGACAAAGGGACAGAATGTCATTCTGTCTCAGCTTCCAGATTTCCTCACTTTTCGTAAAAGGATTCTTATAGAAGGTCGGCTGTTTGTCAAGGACGCTGCTTGCCAACTTGTCTGGTAGGTGACACAAAAAGTGATCCAGAAGAAAGTCTGACAGCCACCAGGTGCAAGTGGTTGTACTGCAGCCTGCCGATGGACTAATCGACCTGTACCGTGCCCTCTGAGTGCAGCGTGAGGGAGCGGGACGGGCCAGCTTGAGGAAATGCAATTCAGTTGCTTGTGTCAGCTTGTGAACATGCTGCACGTTCATAATGGTGCCAAGACCAACAAGTATATGGAGAGTTTCACCCTCAACTCACACTTAAGAAGTTTCCTCATCTCTTAAAATACAGGTGGACACACTAAATATACTGTATGCATTTATTCTGGTATTGTAAAGTGGTTTACTCCTTGTAGGAGAAGGTCCATAAAGCAATTCAAGATGTGTCATTGTACTTTTGAGATATGCCCTAGGCTATATTTGCTGATTTGTTTTACGTGGAAAGTAAGTTTCCCCTTGTGTTAACAATCCTTACTTATTTTGTTAAAAAATGTATTCTTATAACATGGATTTCCCAGGACCCACTATGGGTCAGTGGCTGGAGCAGATAAATGAATTTATGACAGTTGAAGAAATTACAAGTGAACGGCATTCAAGATTGCACGATTTCCGATCTACACGGTCCTCAGTACTTACCTATATAAAGACTTTAAAATGACAAATTCGCATTGAATAACGGAATAAGGAATAAGGAATTCTTTCTCTCATTTTGTTGTTGTCCTGTAAACACATCGAGTTTGTACTGTCTTTGTTATTCCGTGTGTTATTGTGTGGGTGTGTATGTGTGTATTATGTGCTAAATTGTGAATAAATAAATAACTAAATAAATAGTGAACCAAAGGCAAGGACTTCTCATATTTTTTTATCTTAAATTGACTACTTTTGCTACTTTTTTTTGTGAGGTGTATTGCCAGGAAATGCTCATAAATAAGCTGCCTCAACATAATGAATCCCACCTGGTCTGATGAATGAACACGAACACGTGTACTCAAGCATTGCAAATTAGCACAATCGGCGCCTTCAAAGTCCCATAAAAGGTCAGCTGTCCGTCAGCTAAAGGAGCTTCATCCATGACGATGGCACAGAAAACAAGGAAGAAGAACATTACGTGCCGTGAACCTGATGTCAGCTCTTATGGCGACTGGATTTACCTTCACGACACGTATCGACCCCACTGAGTGTTCACACACATGCTTGACTGTGGTCAGTGAGAGAGGTCATCAGCCCCGTAGTCTAACCATAAGCTTGATAATGTAACCATGACTACGGATTCAAAATTGTAATTTTGTATTCAAAATATGTCTTCAAAGTCCAGAAAATGACACGTTCCACTCATCAGCATCAAAGTTTAAACGCTCCAGAGAACAGCGGGTTAACTAGTCTGCATCACTTGTAGATTTCTCCGTATCAAAGAGAAAATCCTAAACACAAAAATATGGGTGAATCCGGCAAATTCTTCTAAATCCCTCACAAGAGTGAATTAAGAATGAATCTGTGTGTACAAGTGGGTTGTTTTTTTTTTTTGCATGAGGCGCAGTGTTTTGTGTGCAGAGGATGAGCTAAGGAGTCTCAGCCTGAGGAGTAAAAGCTTCTCGGGGGTCTGGTGATCCAGCAGATACCTCTATCTCTTGCCAGATGGCAGCAGGCTGTGGCCGGGGTTGCCCCCGTCTCCTCGGGGCTCCGTGCGGCACCTCCCTGACATCACTGATGCTCAGTATATGGATACTAATGACGTTCCAGTTGGTTTTAATCACCCACTGCAGAGCCTTCCTGTCCTGGGCCACAGACACGCCATGCCAGTTTGGGATGTTTCCAGTTACTTTCCTTCTCAAGATTACCAACAGCCACTAATTCCAGAGCCTTTTAGATCCCAACCACCATGGGTCAGGTTTAAGTAATTGGCTTGGCACCGGTTCCTCACGCATTCAGAACTGTTATGACCCACAATTGGAGATACTGTAAAATCACTTTGAATCTGAGCATGTCAGCATATTCTCAGTAAATGAAATGATGCAGTAATTGATGGGTTATTTATGCTGAAAAATGTATCTGTGAGATCTCAAAAATCAAGCATTTGTCTGCATCAAGCGAACTTGCTATGTGTGTCTCTGATGGGCAGGATTTCACTAAACGCCTGACTCCCGTCTGAATCTGTTGAGTTCAAAGCCATCGATTTGCACACCACCTCCGCAGAGAGAGGAGAACGAGACAAAAAAAATGCCACATGCAGAAACAAGTCTCCATTGATTCCCAGTCGGCATGAAAGAAACCTTGGCACATGCAGTGTGACACAAGGACCGTTAGCTCCTTCCTCTGATGATGGGGGTTACTAATCAACATGACAAGCCCAACTAGCAGCAGAATCCTACGAAGGAGTTTGATCATCTTTGCGTTCAGGAGACTGAAGAACTGGAATTTCATAGACTTTACCTCATCTTTTAACCATCCTGCATTAGCCGAGTACGAGTTAATTATTCAGAGAAGTCCAGCAGTGTACCAGCGAACTAATGAATCTATAAAATGCTGGACTTCTACATTTGTGTGTGATCAGGGAAAATAAAATCTATGAAATTCAAGCCCAGCTGGCAGAGGAGACTAATGATTTCCTATCTGTGGTCCAAGTATGAAGACTATCCACTGGGGGCTGGACTCCCGTGCTGACTCCCCATCAACTTACTGTGGCAGTTCCCTCCTTTAAAAAATAAATCTTCCTACAATGTTTCGTATCAATAAGTAGTCCCTGCTTCGGTTGTTTGTGAGAACTCAAATCATTAAGCTACATCTGCATCCACATGAAGCAGGTCAACACACACACGCACACGCACACACACACACACACGTGGCATGCCTGTCGATGAGCCTGTCAATGTGAATGCTAATAAACACAGTGGGACAGGACTCATGGTAGAAATATTGACTGGTCACTGATTGTGGACAATAGCGTGATTAACCAATTCCAGATATAGAAGCAGCCACAAACTCACGCTTGAATAAAAATGTGACTCTTGCAACTTCCCTTTCAGGGAACTATTAATAATTTCATGTCTTATAAAAGCACATTTGGGCCATGTCAGGATGGTATGAGAGCGCTGTCATTGTCTCATCGTGCTACCCGTGGTCCTCTGTTACATCATCTGAGTTTCCTTCCTCTGGCCATGCCCTCTGTGGGGCGAGGGAAATCAAAGCTCTCTCTCTCTCTCTCTCTCTCTCTCTCTCTCTCTCTCTCTCTCTCTCTGAGATTCAATATCACGCTTGTGTACCCATGAATGGATGCCAAGACCAGACATGAGCACCAGACGGATAGGAGAGAGCCAGGATGCTCACACACATACAGTTTACACAACCACAGTGAGAGAAATAAAAAGGGGAAAAAAGGAGAATAAAAAAAGGAACCTTTGCAATAACCTCAAGATTCATGATTCTCACAAAGAATTATACTTTAACAAATACTTAAACGGTCCTAAGAGTGTGTGCAGTTTTAAAAAAAAATACCAAAATATGATGCGTGTGTGTTGGTAGTGTCTATGCGTGTGTATACGGACTACATTGCAGGTATATGCATATGCATAAGTGTAAATGTGTGATCTTATGCGCTAAGTTAATTATTGTGTGCACCAATAGTTCTGTTTCTAGAGTTATAATAGTGACCATTAGTTTACAACCTCATATGAATTGTTAATAATTATATGTGTACATTCATGAATAAATGAATAAACGTGCTTATGAAAAGAAAACAGAACATGTACAATAAGTACATACATCTTCCAACTACTTCTCAGAAATCAATTGGGGTTTTTTTGTTTTTGTTTTTTAAATATTTGTTCTGTTTTTTGGTGGTCACACATTTGCAAAAACCTTTTCAATCGATGAGTTAAAAATCCCACATCTTGTAACGCGGTGCGTGAATGAGAGGACCACTGACATTGGCTGAAAAACACTTTTCCCTGCACTACGTTGAAGACGCTGAAGTCGGTGCTGGCAGCAAACCTCGATAGCCAGAATGTCACCTGAAGAAAACTTGTTTTTTAAACTGGCATATTATTCTATATTCAGAGAAGCCCACCCCGCAAAACCTCCAACTCTGCTACTCACGCTCACTGACAGTCCACACATCAGTGCACATATCCCTCTGTGCTTCTGCTGCTCCTGACTTTGCAGGCAGCCGGGAAGGAGGGAATAGGTGAATAATGCATTCAGATTATGAGTCTGGGAATTCACTGAGCCCTGGATTGTCTGCTGGATGGTCAAGAGAATGATGCAAGGTGGAGAACGTGGTCTGGAAAAATGACATGGACTGTACCACACATTTAATTATTCTTTATTAATTACAATTAATTATTCTTTAATTATTCTTTACAAGAAAACAATAAGTACTTCGAAACTGTTGCTTAGCAGAGCTTAGAAAAGAACGTAACTGAATGCTGAAGGAGGGGTGTGGATTTCTCTTGCTTTTGCCTGCTCCTTCCTTTTCTATTAAAGAGTCAAGCAGTCTCCAGAACACACTGAATTAGTGTGAATATATTAGAAACATAGCAGCAGCCATGACTGGGTGCAATGTTTTGTATGTGAACAGCTGGTTGCATGGGTCAGTTGGCAGAAGGAAGCACTCGTACAGAATAATGAGAGCATTCCTTGATTCCTTGTTTAAAATCTGAATGTTCAAACACGGTGTTGAGAGAGCGGCAGGATATCAAGTCAAATTATTTACGTGACTTTGTTCTACTGTCAAAATTAGTTAGCATTTGTACTTTTTCATATGTGTGTGCATGAGGAGGACGGACTTGTCATGAGTGTATCAGCACAGAGGGACTGAGGAGCAGATTGTTACGCAGAAATAAATCAGCATGTGATTTCTGAGTAGGGATAAAGAATGTCCCTGTGAACAAACGCACAGATGGACGGAGCGTATAGAGCGGAGGGCCGGAGGTTCACAACACAGGGTGAATTACCCACAGGCATAAACACATACTGACATCAACATATGCACATATCCTACTATGAATGAAGAGACCTTGCTCCCAAGAGTTAATGAGTTCAATGAAACACCTTTTTTCACATGAATGATCGGCTTTTTCCACTCCCAGAGGAGAAAATGCCTGATGTCACTATCTTCCTGAAAATTGATTGCATTTCTTTGTCTGCACTGCAGTCCCAACATTCCAAATTACAAAAAACAAATCCTAAAGGCCTCTCTCATTTTGGACTTGACGGCCAAAGCGACTGTCTTTCTTTCTACTTGTATGCATTCTACTCTTATCTTCTAAAAACAAATGTATTGTAGATTTATACTTCCAACTAGGCCTGGGTTAAAAAAAAAAACAACAATGTTCCAATTCATATCATTCTTTATTTGAGCGATTTGAATTCATAAAATCAATCTTTGAGTATATGGCATTCTCTGTATGTTCTGTGTTAGTCTCCATGTGAATGACAGGTGAACCCTAACAAGCTGCTCCACTGACAGCACTGTCAGGCCTGAGAGCAGGTGTTCGGCCGCATTTTGGTTCTAAAAAAAAAAAAAGGATGACGGAGAAGAGCTGGAGAAAAGCAAAGCCTATATTAAAGATACGTACCTGAAATAGGAGAAACACGTTGGGAGAGGCGAACACGTATTCAGTTCCTATCACCTCTCATACAAATACAAGTTGTAATCCGAACTGTAAACTATTTTAGAGGTAGAATACTGTGAAAATAGCAACCAAAACTATTTAACTACACTTCACCGAGAATCACTACTAGCAAAGATGTCTCAGCCAGCCAAACCACACCTGAGTACGCAACTGCTGTCCAGTTACAATCAAACCTTCCATGTGGCCACAAATAACTGAGGCTGTAGGGACACTCATTGCCCGACCCGGGTTGATGAAAATGATGGCTTCTGATA
Source organism: Aulostomus chinensis (assembly GCF_037954235.1). Taxonomy (NCBI): domain Eukaryota; kingdom Metazoa; phylum Chordata; class Actinopteri; order Syngnathiformes; family Aulostomidae; genus Aulostomus; species Aulostomus chinensis. The sequence goes on from NC_141326.1 coordinate 11,005,753, forward strand.
ACTTGTTAATATACTCAAAATACCACACAATACGTGTTAGCTTCTCGCAAACTTACACATGGTGTTGCAACTTCACACTTCAGTCGGCAGGACTTAAACATGTTCGGCCATGTTTGTAAGCTAGCAGGCTATGTTGGCGGCCTGGTGATGTGGTTTAAAATCCAAAGTTGTTTATAATACACTGGAGACATGACATGGTTCCTATTGGATTTGTTTACCGATTAAGGTCAGTGTTTCCCCAATGTTCACAGCAATAGCAGCCATAAGCAATAAATATCCATTTATGTCTGCTTGACAATTAGATGGAAACCTCGCTAATGATTTTGCATCTGACATACACCCAAGTAACCAGGAAGAGGGAGGTGGATGTTTTTCATTCCTCTCTGCAGTAATTAAAAATCATATCGTTTAACCCCAAAAACATCAACATACATGCCCACAGGCACGGATACATGTTTAGTTCTTTCATGAGTGCCCCCCCACCAGCGGAAATGCTTGTCGTGGCATCGTTGCATCTGTGTGCATCCATAAAGCATAAAGCATTTGTAGAACACCGGGGGCTACATGCGTCTGTCCGCCCCCGAAGCCCTCTGACAACTCACTCGCCCCATTCAGCTCTCAGTTAATGAACTACAAGTCATGCTGGGAGAGACAGAACAGCCATGGAAATATATTTAACAGGAAAACACAGGAGGGAGAGTAGGGAAGGGTCATATCCTGAAAACTAGTTGGCATGTGTTGACCCGCACACATGGATATTAATTCAAGGGCTCTCAAAGAATACCATACTCAGAAAATATATAGGGGACCATTTTACCATGAACAAGCTAGCGTCACCATCCTGTCTCCAATCTCAGCGTTATTTTGACATCTTTCTGGAGTTTGTCACCTGAAAGTGAGTCACTGTAACATGAATGAGCCACAGCAAAATATATTTAAACAATGCAGGACCACAGGAGGGCGGCACGGTGGTGCAGTGGTCAGCACTGTTGCCTGTCAGCAAGAAGGTTCCGGGTTCGAGCTTTCAAGCTTCCTCCCACAGTCCAAAGACATCAAGAGGGGACGAGGCTGATTGATACTCTAAATTGACCGTAGGTGTGACTGTGAGTGTGAATGGTTGTCTGTCTCTGTGTGTTGGCCCTGGCGTCCCATCCAGGGTGAACCCTGCCTCACGCCAGAAGGCTGCTGGGATCGGCTCCAGCCCCCCCACGACCCTTAACAGGATAAGCGGTGGAAAATAGATGGATGGAGGACCACAGGAACCAAAAACTGGACCAGACAGGTACCAATAAAAACAAACCAGCCAGCAAACTGAACTAACCACACCACAAGAACATGAGGAGGAGGAGCCACTCAGGCTGACTGGAGACTAATGATACAAACAAGACACCAGTGAGTAGACAAAACAACTGGAAAACACTGAAAACTGGAAGTACCACCAAAAAATGACACAAAAGAGACATTCAAGATAAAGCTAACTAAAAAGGGATTTAACACAAATTAAAACACTGGAGATACAATAGGATGGAAAAGCCCCTTTCCTACTATACAGATCCTGCATATAAATACAGAGCCTGTAGGTGTCTAGAAAATGCCCCAACAGGGAATAGCTTCTGGTATCCATTTTCTGTTTGAGGAGCTTTGACCAACCCCATTCGAGCAGGCCTCAGTTGCGTTCATGTAAACAGTCCACGTGGAATGCAAAATAGACTACATGCATTGGCTGAAATGAAAAGTTGTAGGCTGTAGTCTGACAATTTGACTTTTCATTTATCTCGGAACCCATTGGCTGTGTCTGGCAACAGTATAACTGGCTACTACTCGGGCAATACCATCCCTAACGAGCAGCTTTAGTCACGCGTAACGTTGTCCAGGTGGTTTGGTCCGCTTTCAAAAGTACAGTGTGAAAGTGAGCAAAACCAAATGAAGTTGTGAAATTTTTCGCCATCCTCCGCCAAATAGAACTGAGTCCCTGGACTATCCAGGTGTGAATGCGCCCTGGTTCAACAGACAAAACTGATGCATTCCCAGATAAGTCAGTCTCTATCCAAAACTTGTGACCAAAGATGAGTGTCTGAATGGGTTGACAGCTAAAGTAACCTTGAAATCATGCTAAGAAATTCAACAGGTTTCTGTTTCGTGGTGGTCAGCCCAACTTTCTTGACATTTTTTTGCCACTGTTCAGAATTAGCTTGTTAAGTGAATCTACATATTTTACTTTTTAGATTGTGAATTCTAACTGTTAAATGCTGCTGTCTGTTGCACTTTTTTGTTGTCTGAATTTGAGTGTAATATTTTCTCGTCTTTATCAGAAAGCATTTCAAAATAAATAGCAAGAAGGGAAAAATATACAGAGAAAAAAAATCACGTCACTGAGATGTCACCAGTGTCACTTCTTTGACGACGTATCATCTCTCTGGTCCAAACAGAACTGAAACCAAAGCTGTTTATTTTGCTGACATTTTCTCTGTCACTTTTATCAGCTGGAAAAATGTAGCAATGTGCTTGCTTTAATCGAAATATTAAAGGTGTCAAAGGTACATTTGTCTCAGCAGGAAAACCAAAAAAGATAAGTGAAATTCTTCCTAAGACTTGGACGGTTGTCAGGCAGCTTAGGTTTACATCCAGATTATTCCCTCACTCTCTCTAGAGGTGAAACACTACATTGTGGCTGTCAATCCACAGCTTGGTTAGTGACTGCTTGTAACAGAAGGGCACTGGCCCAACTTCTCTTGAGCTATTCAAGAATCAGTGAGTGTGGCAGGTTGAACAGACACTCGCTTTTGTTAATCTGTCACAGGCAGGTCCGCGTCCACGTCTCAGTTAGACGCTCTCAGCTAAGCTGCCCTGCTCTGCTAACCTCCAGCCTCCTCACTTTCCTTTCATGACTGTTGTGAATTTTAAGCAAAACGTGGATCCATCTAAAGGATAAAAGGAAATGCACATTAGGTGTGTTTCCGTCAACCGGCTTGGAGAGAATAACTCACGTAGTGCTGCCAGACGGTGGCGGTACAGGCGACATTACACAAGGCTGTGGCTGTAAGAGTAGCAGAAGAAGAGTAGATTATCAACGCAAATTGGAGACGGGTCTTGAGGAAGCACCTTTGATTGGACAAGTTTTAATTGTTCATAACACAGCTGGCGCTGGGCATGTTGCCACTGTCCGACAAAGTTTGAGAATATCTGAAAAAGCAGACAGCACAAAAGACAGCTGGTCAGCCACATCGGAGCTTTTTTAAATTAGGGATTTCCATCTGCCATTTTGCACATTTATGCTTTATCAAAGAACAACCTCAAGTGATTTTTGCTACCTTTTATAATGCAATACTTTAATATACACATAAAAGTACATTGATGGAAACCCAACTACTGCCTGTTCCCTGAAATGATACTGTAGCTAAGACCATTTTCATCAAGTTCTTTAAAATCATTAAAGGAGATGAAGGCAACCACCACCTAGAGGGTCAGTAAATAAGACGAGTTGAAAGTAATTTCAGTTCTGCTCAGTCTTCTGTAATGCAACAGACATTGACCGGTCCCTCCGGAAAAATGTGATGTAGTTTTGGGGTTGGAGCTACCCATTGTCTAACATTTTGGACTGCGGGTGAGACATTTAAATCTCAGGAGAGAGAGAGAGAGAGAGAGAGAGAGAGAGAGAGAGAGAGAGAGAGAGAGAGAGAGAGAGAGAGTGGTTGTGTTCCTCCCTGACCTGAACAAAAGCATTGAGGGCTGCTGGCTTGTCTGAGCAAACAGGACAAGGTTGTGAGGCCAGATTCTCAGAGATGCTCAGTCAAGTACAAATGACCATAACGTGTTGGTGGGATAGTACAAGGTTATAGTAGCTAACGTCCACACTGAGGGAGGGAGCAGAGCTGCTACTGCTTTATACAGGAACGAGGACATGTAAACTGTGTGCGAGTGTGTGTGTGTGCGTGTGTGGCCATATGGATGTGGTGTCAGACTCAAATGACTCACATGTAGTTGTGTGAGTCAATCTGCTGACAGGAAAATGTAGCAGCAGAATGCTGACGTGGTCTTCAGGTAGTTTCACTCCCATTTATGTAGTGACCCAAGTACACACACAGTAACATACAGTTCAGCTACACAAATGCACACAATCTGATTTCAGCAGACTTCTTATGTTCCGACAGGATTCTGCTGGTTTCCGATGTTCGCTCATTCGCAAGTATGCATCTGACCACACGGATGTAAAAATCCCAAAAAGAAACACACATTTTCTGTGAAAAGCAATAAAGGTCTCTGTGTGATGAGTCTAAAGAAGTCAGCAGGTTTTTTTTTTTTAAATATGCACATTCCAGATCAGGCCTATTTCAAAATAAATCTCAAGTGACAGCTGAGGTGTGGTGATGTTTCGTCATTTCTTTTTCACAGCACCTGCATCTATTCTCCACGCAAATGGAACTCAGGGAGCACATCTGAATGCTTCTAAAGTCAGGTTCCCTGCAGCTAAAATCTGAGCAATCATGTGTGTGTGTGTGTGTGTGTGTGTGTGTGTGTGTGTGTGTGTGTGTGTGTGTGTGTGTGAGAGTGTGCTCACCCTACAGGTGGAAGGAATAGATTCAAGGCAGAAAAATAGAAATCCCTTGTAGCATGCGAATGAGTCGAAGGTGTGTGTGTGTGTGTGTGTTGTGTACATGTGTTTGTATGTGTATGTGCATGCATGCATGCGTGTGTATGTGTGTGTTTTGCCAGAAGGGAAGCTAACAAACTGAGGTAAACAGCAGCCTGCAGCAGGGCACAGGTGCTACTGTGTCTCCCCGACTGTTATATCCGAGGTGCCTCGCCCTCCCAATGGGACCCCACGCCCTCCTGAAAGTCAAATTAATTGTATTTTATTTTATTTGATATATACATGCAGCGCCATATAACTGAAGTCTTGTAAGGTTGCTTTTCCTACAGAAAAGTTCCAGACCTGGTTCTTTTATTAAACAAACTATGGCTTATATTATTGATCTTATTTATGTGATGGCATATCATTCCACTCTTTACACCATTGCAGATTTACAATTCCCCTCAGTTATGCATACCCATCCCTACACGCATTTGTGTGCCACAAGCGCACGCGTGAACACACACACACACACACACACACACACACACACACACACACCAAATCAGAGAGAGAGAGAGAGAGTGACGTCAACACCAACTATCTGAAAAGCAAGCAAAAATACCTGCGTTCTTTTTTAAATGCATCCCAAGCTCAGTGTAGGACCAGTGGTGAGGATGCTAACATTAGCTCTGCTGCTAGTAGCAGCCACAGTAGCTGTCCTGCTGCTGGTCCAAGCAGAGAACAGAGTGGTAGCTCACCTGCTGTAGCAATAGGTAAATAGGTAGGTAGGTAGGTAGGTAAACAGATGGGGAAGCGGGGGGGGGGGGGGGGCACAGACAGAAGACACCAGCTGTGCAGAAGTTAAGCTGTACTCAACTCTAAACACCCCTGCAGTAAACACAGTAATACTGTACACACAGGCCATTATAACAACATTACCCTGTCAATCCTCATTTTTATTGCACAGCTGGGTTAAATTAGCATCACAGCTATAAAACTACTGAACTAACCTGGTACTGAACCTTCGAATCAGCTGAAATATAACTCTTGCTTTTCTGTGGCTGAGGTGAGAGATGAAGAGAGCACTTGTTATAAAGGTCACTTTTAGATTCTACCTTACATAAATGTAACAACTGCAAATGTTTGGACTGTAGTGAGTACAACTCATTTTATTGTTCCAATGCAGAGATGGGCACATATTTGCCTCCACTTCAAACTTTGAGCGTGTGTTAGAACATGGGGTGAAAACTTCACATTCAATGACCTCTCAGAAATGTAGGCTGTCCTCTGGAATGTGTCCGTATCAGGTCATTTGAAATCCATTTGGACTTGATTTTTTTTCAAGACTGCGGTCAAACTTGCAGCCCTGGCTCTAGCGAACTATTTCCCATAGTTTTACTAACCATTCAGAGACGCCTTGCTTAGTCTAGATTTTCAGCCTTTTCCAATCGATCTCTACTGAAAATACAGGTGTGAAACCTCCGCTGGATCCTGAGCCTTACCAAACAATCAGACCTCCTGAAGTCCTCCTCAAGTCCAAACTGAACCACTGTTTGGTTTCTTTCAAGTGAAAACATAATCAGACTTTATTTACCTGACCTGACCTCTGAAATGAATGTAAACCCACCGCATAATGGTTTGAAAACAGATGCTGAAAGCTCAAGGGAGGAGAGATGATGTGTGTGTTTGTGTGTGTGTGTGTGTGTGTGTGTGCGCGCACACGTGCGCGTGCAAAAGCTCTGTCCCAACAGAGAGAAGAGGCTGCAGCATGATAATTAATTAAAATCAAAATGTCAAAAAAGTAGTGATAAAAGAGCTCGTTTAACATCAGAGATAATCCATACTACGGTCTTTAATTTTCCAGTCCCTTCTGTCTGGTTTATCTTTATGCAGTTTAATTAATTCATGTAATATAATAATTAAAGCTACTAAAGCAGTACGCTGCTGTGCTTGTGAGTGACCGTGAGTTGCCCTCGTAAATGTTCTGTCCAATAGATAAACGGCTTGAATGACCCAGACTCTGTTGTTTACAAGGGTTGGTTCAGTTAACACAGTGAGGACACTCACAGGATATAATAAAAACACAACGGAGTAGCATCTCATCCACTGATCTTAAGAGAGCCTCTATACAATACATCCAAGTAAAAAGTTTCACTGACTTAACCCAGCGCACTGATGGGGGTATAAAGCAGAAGCCACTTCAGCCTGTCTGTAGGCGCCGAACTCTGTAATATCATGTGACTTTTTTATTCAGTTAATTAACTTGTGTTAAGGGTGCTCAAAGAAAGAGGAATTACTCGTCTATGCATCTGAGTTGTGTGTGTGTGTGTGTGTGTGTGTGTGTGTGTGTGTGTGTGTGTTTGCGCACACACATTTCCTCTTACAAATGTGTGGGCTAAAAGTATGAAGAAGTAAAATAATCAGCATTCACATAATTTGCAGGGAAAATGAGCAAGATAAGGGGGTGAAGGGTTTTCTCGGTGGTGTCAAGCCAGGCTGACCCTCTCTGTGTAAGGGCCAAACCACGTTATCGTTCTCTCCATCACTAACAACAGCTTTCAAAGGGCTAGCAAGGTAGGAATCACTGTTGTAAACAAAAAAATAAGCCTTTTTCCTCTCAATCCATTTACCCCCAGGCACACTGAAAGCAACTTCTAAAGAGCCATTACTCAGCAAAACTGTAAAGTTGTACGTTATGCAGGAAAGTCAGTTTAAACAAAAAAAAAAAAAGGAAAAACAGCTTTCATTTTCCTGATCTGCAGAGGTGTTCAGTTTGTTTGTACCAAAACCAGTCAGAATTACTTTTTCAAAGAAGGAACAGCTGATAAGGACATTTAAGACAAGCTGCATCAGTGAATAATAAATAGCCAAACAAAAGTTGACGGCTAATTAAACTGACATTTTAAATCATGAAAGATACGTTTGAGTAGTCACCGTGGTGACTAGGCTTGATTCTACTGACGGGATAACAACAAAGAGGTTCTCAAATAGCAACAGAAGTGACCCGTTATCACAAATGTCGCATGAAAGTGGCGTACTTCTAAAGAGGAATGACAGATAATGTGGAATTCTGCAGCGTGGCCTGAGGGAGACGAAAGCGGTTGGTAACGCTTGCCAGCGAGTACACAAAGACATTAGAAAAGGAAGGAAACATTCAGACTGTAGAGGGCGAGGGTCACACATTGAGCGCATCAGATGAATGTGTTTTGGTTTTGTTTTTTTTTACCTCACTATCATGTTGACTGTACCGCAAAGATGTTCTCTTGCTCAAGGTCTGTTATTCAAAACACACAGCTGTTAATGGAAATGTCCCTTATTGTTACGATTAACTCTGGGGATTGAGGGTAGAAGAAGAAGACGAAGATATCGTGACTTTGTGAACGTTTTCTTCATTTTTTTTCCCCTGCGGCGACTGAGGAGATGAGCATGTTTCTGCTGTTGCTTCACTGATTAGCAGGCTATAATTTAGCATGAATAGTCACAAATCCCCTCATGCCATCTATTAGCCATCTACACCCTCACGTCTTTTAAGCTTTCATTTTTACGCTCGACTTGGTTGATGACCATAGCTTATTTTATTTCTTTGTTTTTCGGGGAAGAGGTTCTTCTCATCGAACAGAACCGCCAGCATCTGCATTACTTTTCATGCTCACGCTAAAACAATTGAACTTTTAACCGCGGGGATAGTACGAACGCATCCCTCAGACAAATACACATTTAAACACACACCTAGAATAAATAAGGAACACATAGTCCACCGGTAGAGATTTAGAAATACTGTGGCCCTGTGGGAGCTACAGCAAACACGGGTTGGATTCCTGTATGATCTCACAATTCTCATGAATCCAGCTGCTTCAGAGGGAAGTGTTGGAAAAGTTAACTCTAACATTCTAACTACCCCAACCTGAGGGACCATAAGCATACATGTGTGATATTAGGAACGCATTCCAACTTTAGTAAAGCACGACTAAGTGCTATTTTAGTCCGAAAAGTCCCTTAGGCTTCTGGAGATTTTATGTCCTGCCGTGAGGTTCACGAATGTGAATGGTTTCATTCAAACGGGACAGCAACGTATTGAAGAATAAACAAGAAACACGGCACTGTGCAACCACACATTAGGAGGTGGTTGTTTTTATTGGTTTGTTTGCTTTTTGTTTTTATGAAAATTAACTGTTTGGACTCCGCCTCCATTCCACTCCAACAGTAGGGCTCTCTATCTTTTATTTTTTTAGATGCGTAACTGATCTAAGCCTCACACCAACATTCATCTCGTCGCTCTGAAAAGAAGAAAACCTCAATAAAAACTGGGAAACTTCAAACTTTGACCGAAACAAATGGGCTAATGACAGGCTGAAACGACAGAAATCTCTCATTTTTGACAACTGTATCGTGAAAGAAAACGTTTGTGAACTCAAACTTCCCTAAATTGTATCTGTATTGTTTTATCTCTGGATGTTTTTAGTATTAAGCATTTATAAATATGTTTGTGATGAACTGATAGCTCAGGTGTTTCCAGAGGAGACAGTGACAACCACAGGCTCACATTTGACCACCAACATCTTATCAGTTCATCCTTGAGTCCCAGTGGACATTCATGCCAATTTGAAGACATTCTCTCAAGGCCTGACACGTTAACCAGAATGGGACGGACGGATGACTTGAAAACATCAGCGCGTTCCCCAATACCGTTTTTTTGGGCTTTGTACCGAAGATCTTAATCACCTGAAAATAAACAAAGCTGCACTGAAGTGAGTGCAAATCGTACTAAGCACACATTCACAATAGAAATTTCTAGCCAATGCGACGGCTCGGCGGTGACTTACATTTTTCAGGTTATTAACACGATGCGTAGTGGATATGTGATCTTCTAGCTTCTTTTGACCTGGCACTCAACATTTTTTGGGATCGTCTCTGCAAATTTGGAAGTTATTCCAGATGCCCGACTGACATCTTGAGCAGCGGTCACGCGTCAACGGCAGGTTCAGGGTACTACTGCTGGCTGAAGGGAAGACCTGCGACTCACAAAACCCTGATGCTTAAGCTCTTCTGAGAATAAGGAATGATAATTCACGCTTTGCATCAGGAACAACATGCACAGTGCTTCACCACTACGACTTTCTTTTTCCAATGATTGATGTAGCCTCATGAATAAAAACAACAACAACACCGAATACTGATTTGGGCGTCGATTGCCATGGCAATGAACGAAGCTTTGTCGCGCTGAAGCTTTCAACCATCACAGAATGTGCATGTTCAAGGACCCCTGCAATGTTATTATGGTCCATCAGAGGACCGCTGACCACCAGCTGAAAACCTCACTCCTAACTACTACAACTGAATGATGTTAGACTGGTATTTATTTTATGTCTGATTAAATCCGTCCATCCATTTTCTACCACTTATCCTGTTGAGGGTCGCGGGGGGGGGGGGGGGGGGGGCTGGAGCCTATCCCAGCAGCTTTCAGGCGAGAGGCAGGGTTCACCCTGGACAGGTCACCAGTCAATCACAGGGCCAACACATAGAGACAGACAACCATTGACACTCACAGTCACACCTACGGTCAATTTAGAGCATCAATCAGCCTCGTCCCCTCTGCACCACCATGCCACTCTGTTTGATTAAATATTGGTGGTTGTTTTGTGTATTTCTTATTTCAATTTAAAGAAAAATTACTCTTTTGTGATAGTTACAGTTTACCCCCCCCCCCCACCTACATGTATATGTGTGTAAATGTAAACAGATCCATCCATCCTCCTGCCAACTCTACTTTAAAATCAGCACATTAGAAATCCCTCTGTCCTCCAGCATTCAATATCTACAAGGCCTAAGTAGCTGTTTCCTATTCATTTATTCTCTGTCGTCTGGGACACAATCAGACGGTTAGGGTAAGGACTACAATGCCGGTCTTCCTCTCCTCTCAGCAATGTAAAAGCACCTCATTTTCACCAGCAGGGTGGGTAAAAGCCGCATGTTAGACAAAGATAATAGAGCTTCATCATCTTGCTTCTCCATGGAAGGTGAATCTCTGTGTCAAATACAGCTTGCATTTCCTTTGCACGCAATAAAAAGTGTCCAGAAGTGTCATTTTGTGGAGGAGAGAGTTTTAGCAGCGAGACAAAAAACAAAGAAAAGAAACAGAGTTGGAGGGAAATGGAAGCGAGGAACAAGGAGGAGTAGTACAATGGCCTCTCTGTCATACCAGCTATTCAGAGCGTCTCAGTCTACCATCATGCTAACCACGCCACATGCAGAAATTTGTTGTTGAAGTAAAACTATTTTTTTGGAGAGCATTTATACAGTCTGAGTCCACCTTCTGCACTGTCTACCACCCTCCTTTTATTTTAGTTCATCTTGCTTTGTATTGCTGGGGTGAATGTTGGCTCACCATCAGAAATTCTGCACAACAATAGTCACAAGGGAGCATGAAGAGTTTATAATCTATCAACTGAGGTCTCGGGATCTCCGCCTCACTTTCTGGCCAGATGGGAGGAATTTATAGCAGCGCCCTTGATAGTAGGCATCATCACGTTTGATAACAGATCCTGCCAGATACACTGCACATGGGACAAACCCCACCGAGACGAAATATAAGAGCTGTTTCACTGGCGATTCGGTGGTAAGATACCAACTGGCTCAAATCCAGCCACGTAATTGGCAGAGATCAAACCTGAAGGTCTGTTATTATTTAAGATAAGAACCAAATAATCAGGGTTTGATACTCAACTCCAAAGCTTAGGGTTCACTGATTTTAATGCAGAAAAGATGCTTTGGTAATTTAACATCCGCATCTCTTTACACTCTACACTCTCTATCAGTGTCATTTGCTGTATTAGCTATCTCACGAGCCTTGTTGCTACAACTTCCCCAGCTATTTATAATTAAAAGATAATGTGCGCGCATCAGTAATCACGAAACTTAATTGCGTGTGACTATTGATATTATATGTTTTCACTCGAGACGGCGCATTTCAAGTTGTTAAAAAAAAATACAATGTATTTGTCTTGTTTTCAGAATAATGACACATAAGATACTTACACTTTCAATTCTATATAATACACATCTAAAATCACCCGCTATTGTCAGAATAAACACTGGCTGATTTCACATCGTGTTGCTTTTTTTTCATTGCTGTTATTTATTACAGTAATTAAAACACTGTCATTTTGACAACCCTGTTGCACGCGCGTTCGTAATTGTATTTTTCATGCTGTGTTCAGAAACACACATTTCAAAATTAAGCACTCATGTTGATTTCGTTTGAAAGGATTTGGTTTGGCCAATTCAACACACACCTGCAGTAGATCCCGACAGCATGAACAACCTCCAGAATTTGGCCGACCAATATATGAAACCTTCAACTGTCTTGGAAGCAGGTCCGCTCCGTGTTAAATGAAAGTTTTCATACCAGGAACGTAGGAAAAACATTCAATATGCAAAGGGCTTGCTGTAATATTTGAACAGTTACTCATTTGAACCGCCGGCCTGTGACTGAACTTTCTGTCACAGCTTCATTTACAACCTTCCTTTGACCTGAAACTACTCCCCTCACAAACTACCACAACTAAAGCTGAGCTCTTATCCAAACATTGGATTTTTTCACCAACTGTGTTCCTGGGACCGAGACTCAGACAAGAGGGATAAACAAAAATCTGAGTGTGGTACACAGAATGCTAAAATGGGGCCATTTATTTACTGTGAGTTAGAGTTGGATAAATTCATGAAGAGATGTTAAAATTCAGCACACACTGATGGTGTGTCGTTCAAAGCAAGTATGCACAGTTATACAAACACACACACACAGATCCAGGGTAAACTGGAAACTTTCCTCTTGAATATACCTCCTCATAAGCATCCACAATAGAAAAAGGGAACAGTGTTTGACAGCACTGAGAGAGAAAGATGCTGCGCTCGCTCACAAAGCTGCTCACATGCTAATTAAGCCGGTGAACAGGCCTCTGACACTCGAAACAAAGGAACGAAAAAGCGCATCCCTCTCTCTTTCTTTCTTCTACTTCCTCCAACACGCCTACACTTCACACACAAAAATAAAAAATTAAGGTGGAGAGTCAAATGTCAAAGAAAACTTGAAGATTAGGTGAGATGGAACAAACGTTGCAGCAATGTTACGGGTAAAATAAAAGGAGTCCAGAAGGGAATAAACACCATGAAGCTCAGCTAAGCAAAAAAAAAAACAACAACTGCTACTTGAGTTTCACATTTGTGTAGCTGTCAGCAGGGGAGTCACCTCATCCATGCTGCAGAACAGCAGGGAACCACATCACCATCGCTATTGCACTGTTGCTGCTGTTACCCACTTAGATGTACATAGGCGGTTGTAAAACTCTATAATGGCACCTGTGTTTGACATGTTACGAGAAGCGCTAAAATGTCGAAACGTGGAAAAACTTCAACCGTGGCTGCTCAACTTTGCCCTGCCAGTGTTTATACATGGAGATTAATTCTGATCGCTCCTCCAGATCTACATCCACAAATGTGTAAATATTCATAAGAGTGTGTTGAATAGAGAGAATGTGCATGATAGTGATTTCAAAAGAAGGTTGAAAGGAAATAAGAACTGGAGAGAGAGAGAGAGAGAGAAGCACGCTGGGACGGGCATTTTACGGTCATTTACTCTCTTGTATAAAGTATGTCCATTTTGATGACTTTTCAACAAAACCGTGAAAGAAAAGCTGATTACAATGCACAGGATGTTTCTGTCTCCAAAAGTTCAGCCTCTGCTGACTCTTAGGTAGATCCATCCCCCTCCTCTAATGCTTTCTCTGTCTTTGTTGCGAAGCAGCACAGCCTCAGGCAGAGGTGACCTTTTCCATTAACCACCACTACAGAAAGCTCATTCTGAGCAGCGGGGAGCCAGGCAGACACACACTCTTTGATGATTGATTGAAATCCTGCAAGCTCTGGATCACTTACAGTAAGCCAACACCAGAGCTGATACAGCCCAGAGCCGCACACAAGCCCCTATGAAAGAAAATCCTTCTGCAGAGGCGGTGAGTACAGACCAGAACCAGGCCTGAGTACAGGGAAGCGGACAAATCCCATCATGACAAGGATCACACTTGATACTCCCACCTCTCGCTTCTGTTCTCTCGCGGCCTGATTCTTCCTCAAACTCATCTTTAACGCTTTGTCTCAGCAGTGTCCCAGTAAACTGTCCAAATTGTGTGTCTACAGAGTAAATTGGTCTTAATTACATCTTGATGGCATTGTTATACTGCGAGATTGCATTGCTTTCCACAGCGAGTCTCATTCGATGTATCCACGCACCCAACCGAGCTCCACGGCTCCATGCCCACAGTGATTATGCCGCTTGAAGGTTTATTGTAAGTCACAGCCACATCCTCTCCTGATGCATCCTGCCCCATGTCCCACCTGTTGTGTGAGAAGGGTGTCCTTCTTCTGCATCGTTTCTCTTCCCCAAATAACCCCCCCCCAAATTTGCAGTGAGCGTGCCAGCGGGCAGACAGTGCCAACATTCAGCTGCTTCCTCTTCTGCTCGGCTAAACACTGGAGCTAAAGTGCAGACGGCAGCGAGATCAGGGAGGTGCGCACTCACAAACATATAACACATTCGGAGAAAAAAGACTACACGCACACAAACATACTTCCATCTCTGTTACACTAAATCCCCCCCTCTCTCTCTCTCTCTCTCTCTCTCTCTCTCACACACACACACACACACACACACACACAGTCTGACAAATCTCCTGCGGCAAAGCTGTGGCAGTGGGCCAGGACTCTCATCTGCATGAGGCAGAGCAGGTACCTTGATGGTGGCTTGTTAGGCAGGCCAACACAAATTTCATTAACCCCGAGGTTAACACACTCAGGATGTCTGCTTTTTTCTTGGTCACCCTTAAAAACCAGCCTACCTTTCACCATATAACAATAATTTTAATTATACTTACTACTTATAAAGTACATTTCTAGGTCTACAAACACTTTACAAGGGAGAAAAAAAAGCAAGCGGTCTGGGGTGGTAGGCTGTTTTGAAGAGGTGTGTGTTTTTACGGGTTGTTTAAATATGGTGAGCGAGGAAGTGCCAATGTTTTTAGGGAGGGAATAAATTCTGGGGTACGTTCTATTTTACACGTGACGCTCTGAGTCCTGAAAAGCGACGGTGTGACAGAAAACATTTCAGGGCTGTCCCGATTATTCGACTAAATTTGACGATGTTTCCTAAAATGCATATGTGAGATGTACAATAGTCGCGCTTAAGTCAATGATGAGGAATTGTTTTCCTCCTCCTAATCCCTCTGTTGTCTCCACTCCCACCAGGCAGGTCCTGCAACATCCTGGCATGCCGAGGATGCAGCGCGAGTTGTTATGGGGACATCCTTCATCCTCACAGAGGAATTACCCACCAAGAGATTTACAGGGTCGGATAGATAAGCTGTAGGGCAGATTCATGGTTGAGCCTCTGACAGCCCCCACCCCAGCTCACCTCCACCCCAGCTCCACAAACACACTTACTTCCACATATCCGCACACACTCGTTTAAATGAAGTAGAGATATAGCCACTTCAAATTCAATTATTTTTAGATTTTCTCGATCCACGATTGGTCCACCTGCATTCTTCAAAGACCTGCTCTCTCTCTTGCTCTGACTCGAAGGCCAATACAAGAATTCATAACCAAATGTGCATAAACTACGTAACCACCCAATTCCTATTTTCTATTCCAATGTGATAAAAAAAACTCCAATGGGCTGTGACCGCCTCATCTGGCAACACCAAGGCTCTTGGATTTGAAAAGACACTCTGTTTTTAAAATTTTTTTCAAAGAGGGTGGTGAAACAAATATCAGGGCTAGCCACCCCTTTGCCCCCGCCTCTGCCAGAGAGGCAGAGTGGGGCCACGGATGGGTCCTCTGGTGGTTTGTGCACCCAGTATTCTTTCGACCATTTCCTCGTGGATTAGAAAAAGTACCCGATATGTTGCCCGACTTGCTCCAATAGAGATGAATGTTTGAAATAATCTTATTCCACACCCACAGGAGCAAGATTCCGACTCCTGAAACCATCAGCTGACAGAGCTGACATTAATGTTAGCAGTGTAAGCCTAGCCACCGTTGGTGCTAGCGCCACCTGTGGAGGTAAAAGGGGCACGCAGCAGGAGGTGGAATGTTCCAGGAGGACTTTAAAAAAAAAAGAGTTTGGAAACCACTGCCATGTATTTTTATATCAAATTACTTCTCAATGACAGCGAACCTGGATGAGCAGATTATAAGATTCCACTTTTATTTTCAGAGCAATGAAATAACTGGCAGTCCAGCATCAACTTCCAATCGAGAATAGAGTTTTTATCAGAAATATTACTCTTGGGCCAGCCCAACAGGGCGACTCTAAAAGAATAGAAATCACCCCATTAGTGCAGCTTCAATTTCTCCATTCTCTCCTTTCAGAATTTATTCTGATGAAAGGCTTTTTCTCCCATTACATCTGATTAACAGAGCTTTTCCACAATGATATAAAGGCTCATCATTCTTATACAGAAGCGATCTCTAAAAGCTGCCCTGCCCGGCTGAGTTCACACATGTTTCCTCATTTCACCTGCCAAAAGCACTTTGTGGATGCACCCACACTGGCATTGGCGTTCCTGGAAGAGTTGCTAGAATGAACTCCATCTCAAACACCACAAAGAAATAAAACTTGACTGCCTCGGAAATTGCTTTTTACCAAACATGTAGCTTGTTTATATCTTTTGGTTCCGTTCTTCCTGCTTCTATTTACAGCTGTTCTGTTTCATCAAAGGTGCTAGTGGGCAAGTAGCAGCTGCATTATTCACAAATCTGAAAATGTAATTGACATTGTTGCATGAATAAATGATAACATGTAAAGCTGCTGTCTAAGTATGTAAGTGCTTTAACAAAATGGCAATTTACCATTTAGCCGACAGAGTGGCTCGGGCCGAGATAGAGCAGGCCAACCGTGAGAACCACAGGAGCTAAAATTAGGGAGGGTGTCATCGGAGGGCATGGTTACCATGACAGCAGCCAGCCCGAGGATGTTGCTGCTGAGACACAACATCAGGCCAAATCCAACTTCAACTATATCTAAGTGTGTGTTGCTCACTCATGTACCTTTGTGTTTGAGAGACGTTAACACAAAACAATGACTCTGCATCCAGAAGTCCTGTTTTATTTTTAATCTCCCAGTGGATATTCAACACATCCGTGCTTCCACAAAATCTGTACATGCTCAAGCGATAAAATAAGCACTGAAACATCCCAGCAGCCCATAACCACACATTCATCTTCCCATATGTTGTCTCCCTGGGTAACCAAGCAGCCAATCTGTCCAGGCCCCTGGGACCTCCCCTCGCCGACTTCCTCTTTATTCCTTCAGAGCCGTGATGATAGGAAGTGTATGTGTGTATAACGTGCTATTTTACAATATTTTGTACACATCTATGCGGGGGATGTTTGTGTGTGTATGTTTGTGTACCTCCACGTGTGATCATGCGGCGTCAATAGAGGCCTGTATGCAGCAGTAAGCCACCGCCTCCTCCTCCTCCTCCTCCTCCTCCTCCTCAGTGGACCTGTTGATGCTACCAAACAGGGAGGCTGTTGTGCAACTGGGTGGCCACATAAATGTAGCACTCATCTAATATGCACCGCAGTGCCGCCTGCCAACACATTTCCTCATTGAAATTCGGATTAAATAAGGCCAGTCTAGCCAGTGCGTGTGGAAAAGTATTTAATTATACCTCTATGGTTTTCCCCATCAAACTAGTTACAGCAGCTACCTAGGCTTTTAAGAAAATAAGAAGAAATGCCCTCAGAAACTCGGACATATTCACAAACTCCAGCTGGAACTGCTCCCTGTGCTCGAATTCGATGTCTTTGAGCAGTGACATGCAGGCCGTTTAAGTGATACACACTTATTTGTACGTTTGTACACTTTCAGAAAATTGGGAATAGCTTTGCCTTTAAATAGCCTCTCACCTCTGGAGCTGTGATGACATCACCAGTTAGAGATTGGGGCGTTGTTTTGTTCCTCTCACACAAATTCACACAAAAGGTGAGTTGACTGCTCATCTCTATCAGTCCATCACGCAGCTCCATCCTGTGCTGAATTATTTAGAGGCAGAAAATGATGGCCCATTTCACTACAGCTGTGGCTGGCTTAGTGAGAGTGTTGTGACTCAAAATGATATGACAATGTTTGGACCATCAACCACAATACAACACCCTTCCATCCATCCATTTTCTATACTGCTCACCCGCTAAGGGTTGCAGGAGGGGCCGGAGCCTGACAATGGCCGAGAGGTGGGGTTCATCCTGGACGGGTCACCAGTCCGTCACAGGGCCATCAGGAGCAATTAGGGGCTTGGTGTCTTGCTAAAGGACACTTCAACATGGTCACCGGGGGTCGAACCAGCGACTCTTTGGTTGATAGACAGCCACTCTACCTCTGACCCATGCTGCCCCCACAGTACAACACTGATGGCCTAAATGAGGAAAGGGAGAAAACCACAATTCCTATAACTTGGAAAGGGTTCAACAGGCAGGTTTCACCCAGCCAATCACATCCCCCTCCTCCTACCACCTTCAGCCACCAACAGGATGGAGCTGCGTGATGGACTGATAGAGATGAGCAGTCAACTCACCTTTTGTGTGAATTTGTGAGAGAGGAACAAAACAACGCCCCAATCTCTAACTGGTGATGTCATCACAGCTCCAGAGGTGAGAGGCTATTTAAAGGCAAAGCTATTCCCAATTTTCTGAAATTGTACAAACGTACAAATAAGTGTGTATCACTTGAACGGCCTGCATGTCACTCCTCAAAGACATCGCATTCGAGCACAGGGAGCAGTTCCAGCTGGAGTTTGTGAATATGTCCGAGTTTCTGAGGGCATTTCTTCTTATTTTCTTAAAAGCCTAGGTAGCTGCTACAGGAGGAAGGATTGGAACAGTCCATCAGGCACTCACTCTGAATCATGAATCCTCCCCCCCAGTTCCTCCTTTAACTCTTTACCGGCCATTGACAAGATTTCCTGTCACTTATGAGACAACGTTTCCCACCATTGATAGGATTTTCCATCAATCTGCTGTTTCACTGTTATTCACCTTGAAGAAGCAACATCTCAGGATGCTGCAGACTTATGTTTGTTGTGGTTCTCCAGAGGGCCTGTGGCGCTTCCCCGGGCTGATTTAGGAGCACTTCAGTCAAACAGAAGCGGCATAAGAGCGCACTGGATATCCAGGAGGCCTGGGTAGCTCCATCGGGCCAATTGCTATTGTTTATTATTTATAGTGTGAAGTAACCGAATGAGAAGAAATAAAAATAACAAATAAATACAAATAAAGCAATTTCCTTGTACTTAAAATCACTTCTGTATATAAAAATGCATTTCTCTCAGCTTTTTTGTCCAACAGTTTTTCTTCGTGTTGATGCACTTACAATGAAATTCTTTCTTTTTTTGTTTTGGTGAAAACAGAGGTTCTGTTCTTCCTTGTTATATGTGCAATTTATTTATAGTTGTTGTTCAAAATATAGCACAAAGTATTCTGGGTGTTTTGAACAATTGGTTAAATTGTAGAAAAAGGCTGAAGGTGGCTGGCAATTTTATAAAAAAAATGCTGGCACCCAAGTTAAATGTTGCCTTTCTATTTTTTCTCTATTATTTTCACAGTAAGAAAGGTCAGTTTTTTTCAAAAACACTGCTTTTTCATATTACATCTGACATATTTACGCAGCCAGTCAGTCTATTTCACAGCAGAAAAACCTTCTGCACGTACAACTGTCCACGCTACACAAACAATGCTATTTCAAAGAGGAGAAGAGGGCCGGCATCTAAAAACATGGAAGAGTTTTACAAGGTAGAAAATATTTTTAACATGCGAGGTAGGTTTTAGGAATACACACTTTCTTTTAGCAGAATGAGATCGTTAGCCGTGACATTTTCACAGGGTTCCGTCACGAAGTTCTTCTTTCAAAGTTCAGGCATCCTTATGTTGCCCAAAACAACCACCACCACTGCACACGCACCCCCGTGAACCTTTGTGTGAAGCCGTCTGTGAATTTTTCACAATTCGACAAGAACAGAGGAGCGGGCATTTTAGTTTACAGTGGAAACGATGAACAGAAACATTTCACACGAGCAATTTCTGAAGAGATCAACACAGATGGAATGAGATGCCAATAGGTGTGTGTCCAGGTAACACGTTATATCTTTTGACCACAAACTAGTTACATTAAAGGAAAAAGTTATACTGCATCTCTTGACCGTCCAATCGTTAAATTGGGAGTGGCCAGGCCACTCCGGGCTCTGTAGATCCATGTACAGGCTCAAGAAGAAGATTTGGCTGAGACTAATCTAATTTCCGTCAAAATAGCAACAAAATATTTGACAAATTGTCATTTCATGTTCAAATAAAGTCTCAGGCCAGAGATTAAATAGAGTTTTTTTTCAGTGCACCCCACCTCAGTGCAGGGAATCAATGAATACTCTTGTGTGGAGAGAACATGGCCAGCTTGATATGAATATTTACACACTTCACAAATCCCAATTTCTAGTAATGGCTATTTCTCACTAAGAAACCCTCTGGTGCAAGAGTGGACAGTGTTGCTCATAAGAGGTTAAGTGAGTTGACCTGCTAAGATGCCTGCTAAATGGAAGACAGTCAATTAGACACAGTATGACAACTTCCTTCCTCAACAGACGGCGGCAGCAGACGGGTCACGAAGGCGGGCGATTAGCTGAACCCTTAAAAACGAGGCAGAGGAAATATCAGTGTCCGGCCCTCTGCTGGAATCACAGGAGAAGGAAGGGGATCGTCAAGCCCTTTGGCAAGCTGACACAAAATCAAAGTGCTGACAGCAAAATGAAACAGGCTGAGGGAAACTGCTGGTAAAGGAGGACTGGGAGTGTGTTAACTTCCCACCTGCACAATGCGGTGGAACACAATAGCCCTGCAATACATTCAGCCTAGCTTCTGCATTTCATTGTTTGTGTGTCTTGAAACAATGTGAGACTGCCATGCAACCAGGTAATAATAATAAATGCTTCATAAATGTCAAGCTCTTACTGGGGGTGCTGTGTTGCATTACATTTGTGGCTTTTACTCTACTCTGTGTGTGTGTGTGTGTGTGTGTGTGTGTGTGTGTGTGTGTGTGTGTGTGTGTGTGTGTGTACAGTATATGAGCCAACAGGAACACCAAACTCTATCCTGATGTTACTCAATGCAGCAAGCCAAAGGGTCAGCCTTCAGGTCAGCCAAGGACTCATCAACTGAACCCCCCCCCCACACACACACACACACACACACGTCAGAGACAATGAAATGTTCTGTGTGTGTGTGTGTGTGTGTGTGTGTGTGTGTGTGTGTGTGTGTGTGTGTGTGTGTGTGTGTGCTCACTCCCTATGTGCAAGCTTCAAGGACATCATAATCATGGGGTATCACTTTACACGGACAGCTGCAGCAGACGCTCCGCCATCCTTCCATGTTAATCGTGTTCATTACATCATCAAGCATCAAAACATGGGATCATTCCTGAAAAGTTCTCTGCTACAGTTTGCGAATGCCTCGATAAGAAAAGAGAGGCTGAGCGGCAGCAGAGGCAGCAGGTGGAGCTGTGCCGGTCCACCCTCTGACATTAAGTGCGACTGCCATGTCTGTGACCTCTGATGCCACCTTCATGAGAAACCCTTTGATTATTTATGATGAAGGTGGCGGCCTGGCTTCAAACTGACCTCCATGCTCTTTTCTTGGCTATTATTAATTTATGAGACACACACTCCCATCCTGTGTTAGCGCAAGTGGCATATCTGTGACTACATCACACCAAACCATGCAGGGCCGGCCAAAGTGGGGCCTGGAGCCAGATAAGATCTAACTCACAGCAGTCACAGTCACAGTCATAACAGGTCTAATCATTAAAAAAAAAACATATCTTAACAATTTAAGTGCAAATATCTTTTTGTAAGGAAAAATGCCCAAAAAAGATGCCGGACCCCGAATAGTTAATTAATTAATTTCCTATGATCTGCTGAGGAGGCAGAATGACAGTTGTGGTACATCAGTTTTGCTTGTGTGGAAGAAGAAGAAGAAGAAGAAACGAAGAGGAGGCAGAGACCATTTAGTTTGAAATTGTCGATTCAAGGGAAAAAGTTTGGGCACCTGCAATAGCTGAGCATCAGAGGAGGAGCAGAGGCCCCTCGACACATTCAAATGACCTTCATTTACTTAATGTGTCTGTATGTCACGCCTATGTTTTGTTGCATTGATTCGATTTATGTCATTATTATCTACTGCCGTGTCGGCACAGTATTTTAAGAGGTAACGTGGGCTCAGATGAGGATCTTTATCCTTCAGCAGCACGTCCTTCAAAAGGTTTTAGGGTTTCTGTCAGGGTCAAAAACTTCTTCAAAGTACAGGTGAATGAGAGCTCGTCCGCCTACCTTTGCCGTAGTTGAAGTGGAGCTTGATGGTCTTGCCCTGGTTTATGTGCAGGTAGGTGAACCACACGGCGGAGGTGAGCAGCACCAGAAGCAGCAGCAGCTTGAACTGCTTCCGGATTTTCTTCACGGGGAAGCGCAGCATCCTGGCTCAAACATCCTCCGGTGGCCGAACGGTGGAAAAGGCAGAGCGGGTCCGGAGACCGGTCGTTGGTTGCGCTGCTGCTGCTGCTGCTACGGAGTGTCCAAGGTTCTTCGCTTCACTGCATCCCAGATTACAGTCTGACAGCGAGTCCCACTCCCCGGGGTCCGAGAGGAGACGGCAGCAGGTGAACGGTGGTGGTCTCAGGTCTTGGTGCAGCCGCTTCTGTGTGTCTCATGCTGCAGAACCCTGTCCCCTTCCCCCTGGCTTACTGGTGACACTTCCCTGCTGGAAAGCAGCAGGCAAAAGGCTGCGGATCAAAAGCTGCTAAGTTCCGTTAAGAGTGTGACCGAGGGGACAAAATAGCAGTCCGGCGATAATCTAGACAAATCCCCTGAAGCTGAAGCCTTCGCTGACACCGCGGCGCTGGTGATAGTGACGGATCATCCCCGGTTTAAGTGTCAAAGAGCAGGAGGAGAAATTTAGCTTCCATGTGGAAAGATGCAGCACTTGCCTGCAGGAATGACGAGTGTTCAGGCGGATAATTTTAATCTGATCCAATGAGTAATTGTTATTAGAAGGCGCACAGTGGTGAATAACATCCACTAAAGCCGGAGACGGTAACCTGATCAGGGGCGCTCCATCTATTGTTGTACACACGTGAAACTGAGACCCGAGCTTCCGATGGAGGCGGCGGAGGAGCGCGTTTTTATTGAAGTCCCGGGAGAGGAGGGGCGATCAGCTGTCATCCTCCTCCTCGGGTTGGTTTCAAGCCCCGCGATGAGTAAATACTGAGAATAACAAATGCTCCGTGTCACAGAGAGCGACTCCAATGAGGTCCAGGGATCCAGAGGTATTCACAGCAGGTGCGTTTTTTTATTCAGTTGTCCCAAAAGTACCTGCGTGGTCCGAGTCCCCCGCGCGTGCAGCAGAGACCATCCGGCTGAGCTGTTCAGCGGTGATATGTGGTGCTAGCAGCGGCCGTGTGTTGTTATTCTATCAAGATAAGCTTTTTCTCCATTAAAACGCCGCAAATCGCATCGTCCAGGGTGCTTGTCCCCGCGCACAGGGAGGGGACGCAGCGGAGCTCCGGGGCAGGTGAAGCGGGAGAGACGCAGCAGCCAGTCGGGCCGGAACCAGCAAGGAACATGGTTTTATTTTCTCACAATAAAACACGTAGGGGTATCTCCTTTCACTACACAGCTCAGGACGCCCATCAATTGAGCATCTGAACGGCGCAGAGCAACCTACCCTGGGAGGATGAGGAGTGACGCGTCCGACAGCCAATCGCAACCCTGTAAATAGAGATAGTGGGCGGGGCTACAGCCAGTGGGATCTATTATCCAATAGCTGAACGCGCTGCTGGTAACTTGTTAAGCTTCGTCTCTTTTCCTTCAACATCAAGGCCTGTAGTCCTTTGATTTAATCACCAATAATAAGTATTGGTCAGCGAGGGAAGCTTAAAAGTTGCTTGTACCAAGTTTGGGCTTTTAAGTTATGGCACACTTTTCTGTTTCTCTCCAGAACCGGTCTTTATGACCAGCTCTTAAATCACTCAGACTTTAGAGTAACAACACATTTTCTGTAATAGGATTTTTTTTTTTTTTTTTTTTACCTCTGCTTTGTTTTGTAGGAATACATGTATCATCTGCTGCTTTCCGTCACAATACAGTTATTTTTATTTTATTAGTTTAATCTTGAGAGGGAAAACAACTATTTCCTGTACTGCTCATGATGGAGCGTGTGTGCTGTGGCTGGTGACACTCTAAGGACGCTCTCAGGACGCGCTTGGCTGCCACCTTGTGGCTAAAGAGAGACCACCAATAGTCTCCAGTTTTCAGGTTCCTCATATAATGCAGAGATGTATGTAGAAATAAGTTTATCCCCTACCAGCAGCCATAGCACCATGGTTTTGTTGTTTCAGAGTACACAGACTAGTAGTATGTTCATATTTTGGAAACAGAATGAATCGGAATTAATAATGATAATAGAGTAAACTGTTTGTAATTGCGGTAAGAACCAGTACTGCCTACAGGAGTTGGGGTAGACGTGGATGTGCTGGTGCCGTAATAACCTCAAAACAATTACTCAAATGAAAATCTCCTGCAATGTAATGCACACAGCAGAAAAAAAAAACCTGTGTTATAATAAAAGTGTTAATTTCATCTTTCATTGTGAACTAACTGAAAAATGGTGCATGGTACATCCAGAAGATCTGATGGAACTAAGTGGAATAAAAAAGCCTCCTGACAGATGACGTCAAGCTTAATTATATTTAATGTGGTGTGGGACGGGAAATCGAGCGAGAAGCAGCCTCTGACATAAACTTTAAAAAAAAAAAGTCTTGCAGGAACGAGTCCTCTCGTCAAATGTTTTCAGTGAATGCCTGAAATAATGTCTTTGGTTCACACCTGCTTTCATGTTTTTTCATTTGATGATTAAAATGTGTCAGTAAATACTGCAAACATGAATTTGGAAGATTTTTTTGAGAGCCTTAAATCCAGTATAAAAATCACTTTGTCCTTTGACTTCGGGAACCATTGCAATGCTAACTTCCTTCAAAAATTCCGCATTCCCACCCCTAAACATTTGGTTTGCAGAATGTTATAAGAACAAACTGGAAAATCATATCAAAATATTACGATGGGTGGCGCATGATAAGGATTTTAAACCCGCCGAACTGGATGGGCGTTTCAAACAGTGGTTGTGGAAGGGTATCACAACGTACTGTCTCATTTCTGGTAAAGGGAGACTAGACTGTTTTCAAAAACTTAAAGACAACTATGACTTGGAAAACCAAGACTTCTTCAGATACCTACAAGTGAGAGCTTATTTTAACTGTGATATAAAAACAACAGAGCAAGGTACTTCTGATTTAGTTAACATCATGATTGATGCATACAAATCTAAGTTAAACCAGAAATTGATTTCCAGAATCTACTCCTGTTTACAGTCTCTCAATGATTATTCCACTCATTATGTTAAATCCACCTGGGAAAAAGAGGCAAAAATAACCATTTCAGAAGATGATTGGCTAAACATTTGCAAAACTCAAATGAGCACTTCCAGCTCTGGTCATTGGAGGGAATTTTCCTGGAAGAACATGATTCGTTTTTTTATTACTCCCAAAATTAAAGAACGTCATAAAGGTCACCCAAGTTACGGAAGGTGCTGGAGAGAATGTGGAAATGCCCAAGCGGACCATTTCCACGTCTTTTGGGACTGTCCAATTATACAACCTTACTGGCAGGATGTAGTGGAGAAAATTAAATCAGTTGTAGGCTTTGAGATTGAACACGATGTTTGTACAATTTATCTTGGTAATATCTCCCCCACAATCAATGTTACTGATAAATACTTGATTAAAATAATGTTGGTAGCCAGTAAAAAAGCTATTACGAGGAGATGGCTATCAAAAGAACCCCCATCGAAAGAGGAGTGGATTACAATTGTGAAAGAAATATATGACATGGAAAGACTGACTTGACTCCTTGAACTTGTGCATGGATAAATTCTCTACATACTGGAGGAAATGGACAGCTCATTTGGAATGTGGTTCCTCACCATAGCAGGACACAGTTAGCATTTATTAATGTGATTAATTGTGTTTTGTTGTCTTGGCTTTGAGTACTTTATGCTCTATAATATGAATGATAGATTGCGGACAAACAAAGATAAAAAGACTGTAATGTCTTTGAGACCTGGACCTAGCTCTATCTCTTAAAATGTATGTATTATATTGATCCATTTTCCCCCTGTGCTTTTTATTTTCCCATCTGTGCCGTTTGTTATTGTCTTTTTCTATTTTTCCCCCCTTTTTTCCATATATATTGTAAAATTTCTTAAAAATAAAGTTAAAAAAAAAATACCGCATTCCAGCAGCGCTCTATTTATGCCTCTTTTTAAAATGATATACTGCATCACACACACGGTTTATCCTTAATACATTTGCAATCATCCAGCTGCAGCGCTGGTAAGCTAGTGATGCAATTACGAATCTAGATAAAGGATCAAAGGACACAAACCTGGCCTATAAGAATATGATCTTAATTTGTCCCAGTTGTGCCTCCTGAATCAGTCCCATCACGAACCGTAATCCTCTATCTCTGTGGATTAATCATGTAATCTTCTGCGCAAACACTGAGCATAAATGAAACGCTTCAGCGTTCATCTGGGCTCTAGCGAAATTAGTGCCCAGTGACCTCCGTCAAACATTATTCTACGCTGAACCTAAAATGCCACGGCATCGTTCACCTTGCATGGGCTGTTGCAGGGGAAAGTGATGCTATTTCATCACACACACTCTCTGGGTTTGAAAGTCATCCAAAGTGTGTAATCAAATAGTTTCATGAACTGCTTTTTTTCCTCCTCTCTCCTGAAGACAGAAGGGCGGGCAAGCATCCAAAGCACTGCAAGGGACCTTCACACTTTTCAAGGCACAATAAAGGTAGACAGGAAGCTGCACAAAATGCATTAGACTCCATTTGTTGGCACCAGAAAGCTGAATAATTGGCTGAAAGAAAGGTTCAGTGTCACCAGATATGTGCTCACATGGTGCTTTTCCTCTCCTTCATGCCAGTAGAGAGATTTGGCACCTACTGGTCTGCCCTCGTGGGGTCTCTATGCTTTCACCCAGGAGTGTACAGGTGGACAACATGGAGTTAAAGAAGAAGCCCTGATAGATGACATAGCAGCTTTATGGTGGGGTATTACACACCCACGGGGGAGGAGAGGATGTTCAGCTGGCTTTAATGGATGTCAAAGTTCTGTTGCACAGCCACGGGTCCGGCATCGCTGGGGAATCAGTATACATTGAGCGTCATCTCAGTGTTTGCATTGTGAACAGAGAAGAAGTGATAAAGACAGAGAAAGAAAGAGAGGAGAAAGTCCTCTTTATCAGTAGCTCATCAGATTTAACACCTGCATGTTTCCTCTTCTAAAAATCTCCCCGTTTACTCATCTAACATCTGCTTGTCTGCCTTTGTCTATCTGCCCCCGCCTGTCAGTCCGCCAACCTTCATCTCCATCACTCTCTCACAAGCCTCTCTCCTCCCCCTCCCCCAACCTTCCTTTTACTTGGGCAGCACAGCAGCTCACTTCGACAAGGGGTCTGGGATAAAATGTCACAGAGATTAAGGGGTTTTACCGCCTGCATCCCACCGGATCATTCCTAGTTTCCGTCTGTGCCTGACTTTCTTCCTTCTACCCAAACAGGTGCACACTGGGATTCCTTTCAGCTCCACTCTGCCCAATTGAATCTCCTTCTCGGGGACCTATATTCCCGTATGCCTGCAGATAACTGAGGAGGGGGACAGGAGATGGTGATGCGTGAAGGGAGCCAACAAGGAGGGATAAGGAGAGGAGTGGTGATGAAGATAGGGAAAGTGAGAGGAACATGGATCAGGACAGAGAGTCTGCGTCTGATCTTGAGGTAATAGAAAGAATGAGGAACATATTTGTCCATAACAGGAACATTTGTCTATTTTTGATGGGTATGGTCGACACAATGTGGCCCTCGTCAACAAATGTACATGTACAATAAACACACTGACCCTGCTGTCACCAAAGAAAGAATATACTTTGTTGCTATTGAGAAAAAAAAATATTTTAAAATATCACCTTGTTCCTCAATTCAAGTATTTTTAGGCCACAAGATATTACCTGTGCCCTTAATTTAGATATTTTGCGGCCATCAAATATAATTTCAGTCCCCAATATATCTATTTCGAGGCCACAAAATATAATTTGTTCCCTCCATCAAATTATTTTGAGCGTAATAATAAAATAACTTGTTTACAAAAATGAATCGAAGCATGGGAACAAATTATTAACAATTAACATTGTTTATTTCTTTTTGCCTCAAAATACCACAATTGAGGATATAGCATGGATATTTCTCTCTCTCTCTCTCTCTCTCTCTCTCTCTCTCTCTCTCTCTCTGGCCACTCCAGGGCTCTGTACAAGAAAATTCCAGTCATTCAACCCCAGCCTAGCATGCCCCCCATGCACACACACTCCAAAGATAGACATAAACATATACACACATCTACGGCTATTCCCTTAATACACTTCAGCAGATTTGAAAATGATATATCTCTAGAGAAGCGCAGCTCAAAAGGATCATCTAGCATCGCGTAGCCACAGCTGCTGTCATCATTCTGCAGAATTTGTGATGACTTCCATAACTTGCAATAGTGATGTGCTGCCTCTTCATGCGCAGGTGAAATGTTAGTTCTGAGGACGCAGTCATTAAAAATATCACTGCAATATCAAAACACATCACAAAACGAGGACTTATGTCGCTCTGCAAACCCAGTATTCTTCATGAAGCAGCCGAAGGAGCTCAAACTGAGACCGCCGTGGTGTTTTCACAGTCTGCCTTTCATCAAGACTGAATATGCATTCTTAGAGTCTTTCTCCGAATTTACAGTGACAGAGAGATCGCAGTCGCATCGACTCAAATCCAGCAAACTCATTGTTGTGTTTGGTGCTGTGAGAATGAAGGTGCCATGAGTGAAATCTGGGGCATTTCTCCATCATTAGTATGCCAACCAGGTGTTCCACAAAGAGGATTAGAGGCAAAAACCACCAATGGAGCTCTCCATGTCAATCCCCGCCTCTTCATATATATATATATATATATATATATATATATATATATATATATATATATATATATATATATATATATATATATATATATATATATATATACACATATATATATATATACACATATATATATATATATATATATATATATACACATATATATATACAGTACAGTATACAAACACACAAACAACACACACACACAGTCAAACCAAACAACAACACTTAAGTGCTCCCTGCTGCCACCTTCACGATGATATCCATGACATCCAAACTTGTAATAGAATATCCATCCAGCATCCAGCTCCAGTGATGATCATATCTCAAGCACATTAAATGAGGACAATTTGCTAAATTTAAATGTTGGTACTGTCATAAACGCCAGGAACAATAAACAGCTACTCAGCTTCAATGATATCGTGTTTTAGATGGGGATTGGTATGACTTTTGACCTTCACCTTGACCTCAGGTCATTCCTTTGCCTACCTCACCTCTGGAGTGGAGTTAAGCACATATTCAAGAAATCTTTACCTGATAATCCTGACCTCCTCTATTTAGACAGGTCCATCACCCTTTAACCTTAACTTTGATATCTTTCATGTGCCTTTTAAAATTTTTTATGACATTCAACATTTTTATTATTTAATTTGCTCACTGCATGCTGTGTCCTGTATTCTTTCATATTTAAAAAAAAGATGTTTGTTTGTATCACTGCCACATCCGCATTGCGACTTTAACAAAAACTTTGCACAACGACAATGAGGTCGGAGCAGAAGATTCGTATTGTTTTTGGGTGCTACTGCAACTTTCCCCTGGCAGCAACAATGAATTATTGATTTTTTAAAAGATTTTGTTCAAGATTTTGTATTAAATCGCTATTTTATGTTCTCTGACATGTTATTGTTGCACGAACCAGTGGGAGGACGTGGTTGAATAACTGTGAGGATGCCATAATGCTACTTTCAGCTGGTGGACACCCCTGGGAGTTGCACGGAACTAAAAATGGATAGAGCTGTAAAGTGTATTGGTACGACACTGCATGGAGATTATGCATTTAAAATTGACATCGTAGCTTCAGTTCTTGAGTTATGTAGCCCAGTGTTAGCATGTGTTACTGCTCTAACCGTTTTAGAAGTGGCTACTTCGGGGGGAAAACAAGTTTACAGACTTTTGTTGTTTCAGGGACTGAAATATCTTCTTTCTTGGCCTATTTCTTAGGCTGCGTCATCCAGGAGAACCTTCCTTTTCTTTGTTCACAGTGGCAGACCAACTAGCAAGGGAGGGATTGGCTAGGCAGACCCAGTCAGGGGTGCAGGATCAAACTTAATCAGAATTGCTTTGTGCCAAAACATCATTTTGAAAATTTAATGCAAGACTTGATAGACCGCTGCATGCATGATGAAGGTTATAGCTGAGGTGGATTAATAGCAGTGTATTTCAACAGCTGGGACAACATCCAGACTCAGATTGTTGTTCTGTTATCGTTTCAATGATGCTTGGATCAACAGCATCACCGTGTCATCCATTTATCAAAGATTATATGTACATTTGGTGCTGTGTTCGCTGGTGGTGTAATGGGGTCAATAGCTTATATTATTTAACTAAACAGAAACTGATTGTTCATTTAGGTAGCTTTTTTGAGTTATTCGTCGTCAGACCTGATAAATTGTTCCTTTCAACTAAGAAGAAAGAGGCACAACATTGTTTCATTTGCAACATGTTTGCTGTAATAAGTTACACAGTGTTCAATAAGCTCAGCGTCAGCCTAGTTATCATTTATCCATCCATCCATCCATTTTCTACCGCTTTTTCTGTTCAGGGTCATGGGGGCTGGAGCCTATCCCAGCAGCTTTCGGGTGAGAGGCAGGGTTCACCCTGGACGGGTCACCAGTCCATCACAGGACCAACACATAGAGACAGACAACCATTCACTCTCACAGTCACACCTACGGTCAATTTAGAGTATCAATCAGCCTCGTCCTCTCTTGATGTCTTTGGACTGTGGGAGGAAGCTGGAGTACCAGAGAGAACCCACACAGGAACAGGGAGAACATGCAGACTCACACAGGAAGATCCCGTGCTGGAGCCGGGACTCAAACCCGGAACCTTCTTGCTGGGAGGCAACAGCGCTGACCACTGCACCACCGTGCTGCCTGTTATCATTTATATGTTTCGTAATATCTGTAATATAAAATGTCAAAATTGTGTTGGTTTCTCAAAAAAAATGTATGTCAATCCTTCCAGATTTCTATTAAGAATACCATGAGAGATATTCCTGGGGTAAGACCTGAGTGTCCTCAGTGTTAGCCCTGGGAAGTATCCTCCCATTCATCCTACCCAAAATATCGATTTTTTACATTGCCTCATCTTTTTATTTTCTAACACCACCCGCAAATGGATATGTTTAGCATACAAATTACATTGTTTATTCTTGTGTCAAGGGTCTTTTGTGCTTCATAGGTTGTCTTGTTGATGTACCATCATCATTGCTTGATGCTGGACGAGCTGTTCGTGCATCCTGACAGGATGGTGAGTACACACAGGATCTGTTAAGAATGATACTGTTTATGTATTATTGTATTTCAGAACTGCTCTGTTCACAGGAGGATGAGCCTCAGAGACAGAACCTGCTAGAAACTGTCCATCATCACACACTCTTTGGAGAATGTTAATGTTCCAAAATGCCAGTCTGAGACGTCCCACAATGGACTGAGCGATGGAAAATATGAGCAAGATGTATTCATCCAGCCCAAGACAGCCTAACCCAACCAACTCAAGACAGATCAGAGCCTTATTTGTCCCGAGAGGAGGCACAGCAGGTGATCAGCTGAGAGTGCCAGACTTGGCTCATCCACGAAAAAGGAACCAGTCGCTACCAGGCTGGCAGGAGTCCGATAAGAGGGGGAGCAGACTGTGAACATCATAAGAGAAGACATTTGGGCTGGAAGCTGTTGAACCAGAAACCTGGGGCGCTGACTACATCCGTGTGAAAGTAAAAGCTTAGCTGGAACAAGTAAGTTCTGCTGCCTCTGTGTCTTTCAGTAATAATAGAGCCGAGGGAGGAGAGAAGAAATCCTTTAGTAATTTGCCATGCTGGATGCTGTGTGTGTGTGTGTGTGTGTGTGGGGGGGGGGGGGGATCAAGGACAGTAAACAAAGAGGCAGAGGAAATAGAGATGTTCCTGTGTTCCACAGCAACCTGTTCTCTCCTTTAGTGTTATACCTCAAAGAGCTGTGGACTGTTAAACACAATTTCCATGTATCAAAGCTCACACCGTTAATTAGTTCAATAACCCTGCCAGGAAACAAAACTTATTGGATTTATATTTTATATTTAAAGATGGGTCGTGGAGGTAATTGTTCCTTTGGCTGAGCTACACACTGGGCTTTATGTGAGGTTTTCAACAGCTCTAATCTCGCTAATCTTCCTTCAGTTGTTTACATTATGCAGTGTACAGGCAAAAGAAACGCACGTCTTCTCAAGCAGACAGCTGACACACATGTAGATGAGAGCCGGCCGTGAGAAATTAGTCTAAATTCAAAGTAGGAGAGGAAGAGCAGAGTTCATCGGTGGTATACACACAATGCTTTATCTCACACAGCAGGTGTGAGGATTAATGTTTTAATTGGGTGTTTGTGTGAACAAGGGCAAAGAATGATTGTAGTCGACGTTGAAAGGGAGATGAGAGTGAGTGAAAGGCAGAGGAAAGGAGGTGAGTTTCCGTCTTTTTTCTTTTCCTTTTTTTGGGGGGGGTGCGTACTTGGGGAAACACAAATCCAATTACCATCACACAGAGATGGAGCTCGCACACGTAAACACACAGCATATTCTTTTGTGCTATCTAAGTACAGTTGCTGCAGGTTCCTTAAGAAAGAAGTGATAAGATTGTCTCTCTAGTCGTTCTTATCTACTGGGAGAAATATATCAGAAGTTGCATTACAAGGCCCCCTAGAATAAAGAGCCAAATGCTTTACAAGACATGCTTACATCTATATTTATGCCCAGGAACATCATCATCTCTATGGCAGCAGAAATTCTCCAAGCCGCTGGGGGGATAACAGAGCAGCAGATGAGGCAGATGTCAAATATACAAATGTCGACGTCCTCCGGCTCCGTCACTTTGACCTCCTCCATGAGCTCCACCAAGCTAAGAAAGGTGTCCAGGACCGTCGATGGTAAGACTCTTCATTTACCTCAAGGATCTTGGTGATCCATTTCTGTTTGGCCCCAAAATACTGTCAGTTCATGCTGCTGCTCATGACGGAAAGCTCCCACAGTACAGCAGGGTTAGAAATTAGTACCCTGATTTTGGCCGGGGGGGGGGGGGGGGTGAACCCCCGCTGTCAACGAGGTTCAAAGTGCCGCTATAACGCTACTGAACCTTTTGGTTACTTTAAAAGTACATGAATGTTGCAAGTAAACTAACTACCAGATTATTTCGCTCAGAAACAGCCATAGAGCTTCTTTCATCTCCACTTTCCTTTTGTTCTGACTTTCAACGTTAGACCTCCTTTATCCTCTAGGGGCCGTTTTTGTTACCTGGTTCATCACCAAGTTGTGGTGTTGCAGGAAGGAAGTTTTAGGGTGCATGCATTCAGACAACAACACAGAAACATCACATGACACCACCAGTGAGGGGTTGTGACACCAAACACCTGCATAGAGTGTTTATTCCAGGGGCTGGCCTTGATCACCCTGTCACACAAGCATCAAAATGTGCTTTTCTAACTGATATCAGCAAAACAAGTAATCACTGCTGTAGTGCAAGAGAGTATCATTTTACTAACAACATCGCATTTGAATATTTACCTTTTCCCGTGTGCTCCCTCAGAGCACTCCAGTGTTCAACGCAAGACCTCGGCTGTGGTGGAGTCCTTCAGCCAGGTACAAATATCCGAGAACATCCCAGAGGGGGAGTCTGTCCCAGATTTTGAGGAGAAATTGCGGCCCGTCACTGCCCAAGAGGGTGAGGTGAACAACGGAAATTCAAGAAATACCCTTTGCTTCACTTTGCATTGAAAACAACTGTTAACCCCTGAGATTAAAGCTATGTGCAAGCTAATTATAGATCATTGGTTGGTTTAGAAACAGCGGATGACTGAAGCTTTAGTCCAAAGGGAAAGTTTAATGCATCACTGCAGTGTGTTAAGTCAAGACAGCCATTTGTCTGTTTGGGTGGAGGTCCTGTAAATCCACTCCACTCATTACCCTGACTATGACCTCGCAAAGATATTATGATAAACCTCTACAATCAAACCTTCTGTGTAAACTGTTTCACTTAGATTAAGGATGATGTTGAAAGTAGTCCGTCACATCACACAGAACACAACACTGACCTTTGGCATACAGGAGGCAACGATTAGCGAATATGATTCAGATGGAGTTAAAAATGGCGATTGGTGGTACAACGTCTTATCTGTCGTTCACAGGTGACAACACAGTCTTCAGGGCAAAAGTAACAGGGCTGCCCCAACCCAGTGTCAGCTGGGAACGAGCCAGTGGGAGTCCGATGTCTGATGCTGCGAAGCTTTTCTATGACAACATCAACAATCAGCATATTCTCAAGGTTTGGCGTACAAACACGCAGCATTTTCTCAGATCTCCCGCTGCTTCTGAAACAGGAAGTGAGTCTGTGCAATATAATGTGCTTGATATTGAAATTAGATGGTATCATCTCTCTATTGAGATACATCAAAACAAATATAGAAAGAACTCTGGATGAAAATATTCTGTTTACACTTTGTTTTAAAATGCATGTTGAGGGATCAGATCTGGCAACACATCTTGGTCAAGTCACTCAAACCACTTGTTGAGGTGGTCTGGGGCACTTTTGCTTACATAGCTCTCACATTATAAACCCTAATGAGTCCTGAGTTGTTCCCGACAAGGACACAACAGGAAAACACATCATCAGCTCAGGACGCAGTGGTTGCTTTTGTGACAGTGTATCTTACCCTTACCCTTTGACCTTTTATTGGAAGTGACATAGGAAATAGTGAAATCTGCACTGAAGTGGTGAGCTGATAGACACAGGAGTAAATGGAGATGTGTCCCACTGTGCGCAGAGCCGTGCTTGTATTTTAAAAACCAAGAGTAAACGGGGTTTATAAATAGAATGTAGAGTTGCATCTCTTTGTTTGGCAGTAGCATTGCCTTAAATAACCAAAATGCATCACTTAAAAAGTGAATGTGACCGTAAGAACCCTTCACAACCTACCATTAACCCAAGAGGCTCTGCCCTCTTGCTGCTGTCAACTTGAGACAGCCCACCATGCATCACGAAGGAGGAAAACTTAGATTGGAAAAAAAAAAAAACCTCTCTCTCTGATCCTTTTATCTATAACCACTCTGGAGTGGATTTAGTGCTTTCTCTGTACCAGCCGGGGAGCTTAAGTGAAGCTTAAATAGCTACTATAAAGCAATTAACTTGTGGGTGCTGACATATGCATCTCCCCTTGCCATCTGTTTCTGTGCTGAGGGATGACTGTTAAATTCTAGCGCTAACCGTTACCAAGGTATTTCTTGCACTGCACTGCCTCCTCCTGTACCACAGAAGTACTGCAGGGGGATCTATAGCGACCAGAAGGCATCACTAATGTTCTACATATCTCTACTTGAATGGAGAACATACATTTGCATAGTTCATTCATTAAGATGACTTCAGGCATATGTTTGCTCCACTTCAGATCAAAAACCTGACCCTGGAGGATGCGGATGTCTACAAATGCATTGCTTCTAATGAGCATGGAGAAGCCATCTACTCTGTATCTCTTGTTGTTACTGACAGTAAGTCTCTAATAGGCTATATGATGTCATTTAAAAGGTTTTATTTTTAGAAGCAGTTTAGAAAAGCATGCTGTATGCAACCACTGCCTCTGCTTCTCGTTCCTAGATCCAGCACTGGACTTCAAGAAGATGCTGAAGAAACGGTAAATTGTCTAATACTGGCCTCCATAAACCTGTCAATGTGTGACGCCTCTGTGATCCACCCCAACATGCATCCAGAAATATCTACAGGGCGAGATCTGAAGCGCCGCAGTGTGCCGTGCCACTGTTGCCACAGGAGCCGCTTCTGAGCTGTCATCCCTCACATGTGCACATACTGTCAGATGAACGGTTTATATGCACATAAACACGTATGTATGTGTATGCTTCCCCAGCAGCGTGGGGAAGAAAAAGGAGAAGAAGCCACCAACAGAAGAAGAGATGTTAAAGATCCTGGCTGGCGCTGACAAGAAGGACTACGAGAGGATCTGTGCTGAGTACGGTTTCACAGACTTCAGAGGGATCCTAAGGAAGCTGAAGGAGATGAAGAAGAAAGTAGAGGTGGAGGTGGGCCTGTCATCCTGAGAACTCCTTCACATACTGCAGGATCAGATATACGATAGAGCTAAATCTCTTAAAATAGACCAAATGTAATGTCACAGAACAGCCTTGGGAACAAAGCGCTACTGCTGTGGGAGCGTGGGGAAATAGTTTGCAATGTCATGTTGTCACGTTTGTTTTTCAGATGGTGCACGTGCTGAAGTCCCTCGACGACATCACTGCTAAAGCTGACACCAATGTGGTGTTTGACACCATCTTGGAACTGAAGGATCCAAACATCAGAATGCAGTGGTTTTTGGTGTGTTGTCTTAGACTGTCCACATGTGTGTATATAGGTGTCTCAG
Organism: Aulostomus chinensis; assembly: GCF_037954235.1. Classification (NCBI taxonomy): domain Eukaryota; kingdom Metazoa; phylum Chordata; class Actinopteri; order Syngnathiformes; family Aulostomidae; genus Aulostomus; species Aulostomus chinensis. Next base: position 11,042,170 of record NC_141326.1, read on the forward strand.
TGACATAAACAACCGATGAGTGCCCCCCCCCCCCCCCCCCCCTTACCCTGGTGTTTTATTTATCATGCAGGGCACGGATCCGCTGCGGATTCAGTACTCTCATGGGAAATACGAAGTGAAGCAGATGGGAACCAAACACATGCTGTGCATTTCTAACGTCAGCCTCGCTGACACTGGCACCTACATGCTGCAGGTCGGAGACAAGAGACTGTCAGCCAGGCTCAATGTCATAGGCAAGTGTCGACAGTGGCCCGAGTCCTTCCTGCTCATAAGCCAGAGAGACAGTGTCCCCGATGACTGCTGGACCTGCTCTCAGTGTGATGCTCTCGGCCTCTACGTGACCCCTTCTCCCTGACTTGTACTTTTGAATTGTTTAAAAGCGAGGGACATATTTTGTGTGAGCACAGACAAAGTAAAGACATTTCAATTAAAAGTACAGATTCTTGAGCAGACAAATGTTGATTCCACTCAAGTTGTTCGAAAGAGGTACACAGGCTCTTAAATGTGCTCAAAAATTTAAAAAGTATTGAGTTTTTCTTCTTAAACAGAAATAAAAAGAGATAGTTCACCAGAATGAAAATTCAGTATCCACTGACCTTCACGCTGATGGACGGTCAGGTGAAGTTTTTTAGTGCATAAAACATTCCATCAGTGACGTTCTTTCACACACGACTTGGATTTTTTTAGGCTTTAGGATACTTGGACTACTTTAGATGAGCAGAGTGAACGCATTTATGGTTTTCTATTTATTTTTTAATTGTTCACTTCAATTTTTTGGAAGGTTATTGCAACACCTTTGCTGTGAAACTCAAACAGTGTTTTGTCGAATAACAAAACTCCATCCGACCTTGTGTTTGCATGAAGGTGAGTAGATAGGAAGGAGGAGTTGACAGTTCAGATATTTGTGTTAAAAAGTAGGGAGTGAAAGTAAAAGTTGTCAGAAAACTGTGTAGTGACGTGAAGTAAAGATACCTGGAAAAAAAAAAGACAGCATGGAAGTCTTTGCTACCTACTTTATTAGTTCCTCTCCCTGCCTCCCATAGACAGGAGGTTATTTTATGAACAGATATGATTGGCCCCCTGGTAGTCATCTCATGTAATTCCAAACAACATTAAGGTGCGTTTAAGTGTTTTTGTCGTTTTCATCAAGGTTGATTATCTTGTGCACTCTCTCTATCACACTCTTCTTCTCTGCTTTCAGACGAGCCTCTGAAATTCCTGTCTGAATTCAAGCCCCAGAAAGTGACGGAGCGCCAGACTGCTGTGTTCGAGGTCCGCCTCTCCAAGAAAGCCGACATGCCGCTCGTCTGGAGTGTTAGTATCTGATCCTAAAAGATATATTGAATGACATGATTAAACTGACATTTCCGTTGATGGAATATGTCTAAAACTTTACAGCATCAAGCTAAAAAAGAACATAAATGTGCTGGCAGACGTCCGGGTAGAGGCAGGATGGGAAGGTAGTGTAAACGCTGTTTTCCCAGCTGTGTTTTTATTTTGACAGGTCAAAGGAAAAGAGGTTAAAAGAGATGAGAAGTTTGAAGTGTCTCTGTCTGAAGACGGGCTGACGTACACCTTGAAGATTAAAGACGTGAAAGTCAGCGACACGGGGGACTACAGCATCAGCATCGGAGGCCTCTCTGCTACTGTGCCTCTCTTCATCGAGCGTACGGACGAGTATTTCATCTGATCATAAAAACTATTTTAATTGCGTTGTGTTTTTCCCAAAAGGGCTGGAACACGCACGTCCCCCTTCAGACCAACTCTCTTGCCTCCCTTGAGATTAGAGGTTCCGGTCCTTCAGAGCTATGCTAATCATCATCTTCTCTCTATATCGCAAATGAAGACATATGAGCCGCATAATAAATCTTCCCTCTTATTGCTGAGTTGAAAGTAATCCAAGCAAATCCCTCGTCACAACAAGCTCATTTATTACCACTCTGTACAACAAGATGCTTACTTGCCCAAGGTGCAAGCCGGGGCATGTAAATATCACAAGGACATGAGGCCGTCCTCTGGGGTTGCAGGAATAGAAGCATAGTAATTGAGGTTGTGTTAATTACTAGTATTCTAGATAACGCTATGTTGTTGTTCTTTAAGGATGATTCTAAAATGAGGGGATGCTGAATATAGGCTATACAAAACAAGACTAATAGGTTGTTACTCACTGACGCTCTGTTCGTGGTGTTCTTGTTACATTTGGTATTTCAATAAAAGGCTAAAATCACTGTAGAATATAGGCTTTAGCATGCTGCCTTGAAGTGACTCTTCTTTTCCAATTACGCAGGAATTCCTGTCAAGTTTACCAGCCACTTGAAGAATGTCCGAGTGCAGGAGAGGGCCAAGGCCCACCTGGAGTGTGAGATGAGCTCCAAGGACGTGCGCATTCGCTGGATGAAGGATGGGTGTGATATCACGGCGAGCCGTCGGTACATCTTCCTGCGCGAGGGGAAGAGGGCAGAGGTTATCATGGAGGACTGTGAACTGACAGATGAGGGAGAGTACTCTGTAATCTGTACTCAAGAAAATGACTCACATGAATATGTCACCTCTGCCAAACTGACTGTGGATGGTAATTATATCCGTCTAGCATTGGTTTTCTCTCATATGAAATGGCTGACTATTAAGTAAGACCTCTTTTTTTGTGCTGTCAGAGCGTTTTGCTTCTGTGAAGAGGGGTATGTCAGACACTCAGTGTCCCACAGGCACACCTGCCGAGCTGTGCGTCGTCCTTGATGATGAAAAGGTGGATGGTGTGTGGCTGAAGGACGGACTGGAGGTTAATGATTCATCTGGGTGGACTTAAATGTCAAGAAAACACCTTCAAGGCAGTCATCATTATACTCAAGTCACATGCATTTATTTTTATGTCAATCTGACAGATTTCTGAGCAGAGTGGGGTTCAGGTGGTCAAACAGGGAGCCATACACAAGCTGGTCTTCAGGAGTGTGACTGAGGCCCATGAGGGCAAGTACACGTTCAGAGCCAAGGGGGCCGAGAGTGAAGCTGTGCTCACCATTGCAGGTGAATGTGTCTTTCTGACAAAGGAGTATAATTTAACATCCTTCAAACTTTGACTGAAACATGTTTAAAATGAGGTAAAAACATCCAAAGCTCTTCCTCCCAGACCCTCCAGAGATTGACTCCTCCACGCTGGAGCTGCTGGGGGGCCAGCCTCTCATCGTGAAAGCAGGCCAAACTGCCACCATTAAGATCCCCTTCAAAGGGAAACCGCCACCCAAGGTCACCTGGTACAAGGACGGCGTGGAGGTTGTGGAGGATGAGAGGACGAAAGTGGAGCGGACAGCTGATAGCACCTCACTGGTGCTCAGCAAGTGGGTGAGAGGGGATGGGTGGCCTCACAAGAGTAAGACTATTATAAATATGTCCTTCCTCTTCCCCCTTCCAGGTGTGTACGAGAGGACAGTGGTGCAATTATGCTCCGTCTGAAGAGCGACTGCGGCTCTGCTGTCGCCAACCTACACCTCAACGTGATTGGTGGGTGCGATGCCTACAGGCGACTCTTTTCTTACTTTCAAAATATTGAACATATCTCACCTCACACTCTAGACCGCCCTAAGCCTCCTCAAGGGAAGGTGGAGTTCCTCGAGCTGTCAAGAAAGTGCATCAGGATGAAGTGGAAGGCGCCCCGGGACAATGGGGGGAAGCAGGTGACCAGCTTTGTGATTGAACGTCGCGTGGCAGGTAAGAAGTCCTGGAGCAGGGTGGGCGACGTAGACAGCAGCACCACCGTCTTCACTGATGACAAAGTGGAGGAGGGGCAGACGTATCAGTATCGCATCAGGGCTGTCAACATGGAGGGAATGAGTGACCATCTGGAGACAGAAGAGGTGCGCGCTGGTGAACCCATAGGTGAGAGCTCATTTAAACATGTCGTCATCATCAACGCTGTTTTCACAATCATCCTCATTATTAATTTCCATGTCATTATCATCCACCTATCCAGAGCCTCCAGGCACTGCATCCCAGATCCAAGTGTCTAACGTAACCAAGGATGCCATGACAGTGAGTTGGATGCCGCCAGCTCATGACGGAGGAGCCCCTGTACTGGGCTACAATCTGGAGAGAAGGAAGAAGGGAAGCAGCATGTGGCTGCAGGTCAACAAGGAGCTGCTCACAGGTCTGGTCACTAAAATAGGCTTGTTTTCATTCTCTGGTTGCTATAGTGATCTATAACTCAGATTTAAAAAACAGTATGGTGCATGAGTAAAGTATCTTGGATAGATAATCCAGTATATGTTTTTGATTGGATTTGGTTCATCTCTAGATACTGCATGTGCAGTGGATGGGCTGGTGAATGAAGTGGAGTACGAGTTCAGAGTGACCAGTGTGAACAGGGCTGGAGCAGGCAGTCCCAGCACTATTTCTAACGCCTATCGAGCCAAAGACCCAATACGTGAGTCCTTCATTTCATCTGGGCTTCCAGTTGTGTGTGCATGTTTCTATTGTTTGATTTTTTTTTAAAAAATGGTTTCCCCCCTCTAGGAGCTCCTGGCCTAGTGAGGAATCTGCTTGTTTCAGACTCCACAAATTCATCTATTTCTCTGAGGTGGACCCCTCCAGAGCACGGAGACGGACCCTCTGGCTACATCCTCGAGGTCCGACCTGAAGATGCTAAAGAGTGGACAAAAGCTACTAAGATCCCCATTTCTGGTACTGGTTTCACTGTGGGAGGACTTCAAGAGGGTTGCAGGTACCATTTCCGTATTCGTGCTGCCAATGAAGGTGGGCTTGGGGAGCCTGTAGAGTTGTTGGAAGGGGTACTGGCTATGCCTCCACCTGGTAAGATAACAACAGCAGTTCCCTCTTTTCTCTACTGCTCATATATATATATATATATATATATATATATATATATATATATATATATATATATATATATATATATATATATATATATTTTTTGTTTTGTTTTTTGTTTTTTTGGCACAGTTGCACCAAGGTTTGACATCCAGGGGAAACTAAAGAACCAGATGGTGGTCCGGGCAGGAGCGGCCCTGTGCCTTCACCTCAGCTTCTCAGTAAGACATCCATCAGCTGCATGAAGTCATCTCATAATGTTCAACCTGTTAACTGTCACTCCTCTTGGTCCTCGCAGGCCTCCCCACCCCCAGTGGTAACCTGGTTCAAGGATGGTGTCCTCACCACGGGAAAAGAGGTCATCACTAAAAGTAAAACACACTCCCAGTTCCTCATCACTTCATCCCAGCGATGTGATTCTGGGGTTTACCGTGTCCACCTGAAGAACGAGTATGGCGAGGCTCACTACAACGTCAATGTCATTGTTACTGGTAAATAGCGAAGTCTTGATTGTTTGATTTGATACTGGAGCTCATCTTGGAATAAAACATTCCTGCTTCCTCCCCTCACCAGACTTTCCCCGACCCCCAAAGAACCTCTGCCTGGTGGAGGAGGTCCCGGGCACAGTGACACTGCAGTGGGATCACACTCCAGACTTAGTTGATGATGATGAAGGAGCTCATTATATCATTCTTAAACGTGATACCAGCACTACTTCCTGGTTCACTGTGACGGAGCGCGTCTTCAGCAGCAAGTACACGGTGACTGGACTGCTCCCCGGCAGGAAGTACTACTTCAGGGTCATCGCGCAGAACTCCATCGGAGGTAGCGACCCTTTGGACTCGAAGGAGCCTTTCATCATTGACAAGGAGAAAGGTGAGAGTTTCATTTCATATCCTGTATTTGTGTTCTTGTGAATATTTATACACGTCCTTCTCTATAGAGTGCATCAGCAGCCTTCACCTGAAGGAATACACTGCACCATCACGTCAGGTGAAACCGACTTTCCTGCTGCCGCTGAAGGACCACGCAGTCCATAGAGGCCATGACTGCACCATGAGCTGTGCCTATCAGGGCATGCCAACACCTGAGGTATGAAGAATGGTCAGAGTGTCAGCCCAAAACAACTGTGCATGAGTGAATCTCTTCTTTGTCTCAGGATTTAGCAGCCAGTCCTCATTAGTCATGGATCAGTGCTGTGATGTAGCTCAACACAGAGTGATCCTCTAAAATCCTTCCTCTTTTACTTCCACACCATCCTCAATATCAGCTTATCAACACATTTCTCCCGCTCATGTTGGTGATTCCCCCTCACAGGCCTGCTGGTATAAAGGGGAAACAAGGATCTCTGACTCCCCTCGCTTCTGGCACAGCACAGCCAACGGTGTGTGTACCCTGGTCATTCCTATCTGTGGAACTAACGATGGTGGCAAATACACACTGGTGTTGGAGAATCCTCTCGGAATGGCCAGGTGCTCCTGCAACCTGGTGATCTTTGGTGGGTTTTCGAGAAATGCCGGAGGGTAGAATGTTGGTGGACTCATTTATCCCTCATTAAACTTCTGTATCTGATCGTATCTTCCAGATAAGGATGACAAGGGTCTGCTGGAGAGCCTGACCGAGCAGGCAAACAAAGAGAAGCTTATTTTGTAAGATGGATTCACTTTGACTGGCTTTATACCTTCTGCGTGTGCTGTTGCCACTTCATAGAATTGAAAAATGCATATTCTAACTCATGCGTTCCTGATTGTCCTGGCTCTGGTAATACATCTTATGAACACTAGATGTCAGTTCTATCCTACACAGCAGCAGGCTCTTTTTTGAGGCAGTTTTTCTGTGACATTTTGAAATCATAATTTCATGTAACTCTATCCGCTGTGCCAAAGTTCATGAGTCTAAGGGTGGTTTTAGAGAACTGGTGTGCAGTCTGAAAAATAAGCTTTTCATCAAAAGCACTTCTCCTCTGGGTGTCTGGTAGCTGCACGTGGTAGAACTGTGGCGAAACAGCTCGAGTATTAGGACCGTGACACATTTTTTGTGGATACTGTAATCCAGCATGATTGGATTTGAAATGAAACAATAAGGTTAAAGTGCTAAATCAAAGCTAGATGGCGGCTTCATCATCCACATCAAACAAGCTGTGTTGGAGCTCTTATTAAACACTGCTGAAAAAAAAAAATGTTGTTCCAGATCATTTGCAGGTAATAACTGTATACTCACAGACATCAGCAAATACTTGCTGGCTTCCCCTCTGATGCTTTGTTTCTGGGGTTTTGTGCCTCCAGTCAGTTGTTCTAATGAAATGAAACACATGCTCAGTGTGCCTGATGTCGGCAAATCATTCCAGAATTTGCCATCAAGAGTTTGTTGTCTGTCCCCATGTTTAGGATGTCTACATTTTTCGCTTAGAAACAAATGTACTGGAGTAGAGGGCAAAATCCAAAAGGTGGATGTGTGTCTGACTGCTTTCTTACAGCAAAAATTCACTCAAAAAGTGCATTTTGATTTTCAAGTACTCACAAATAGGTGCCTTGAATTCACAAAGATGTCTTTTCACTGCTTTGTGACTCAAGAATGGAGAAGATGCCAGCCACATATATCTAGTTTAAGCTAGTGGCCCCCGGTGGCTAACAATAGCGCAACAGATTAAAAATAAAAGTTTTCAGACACTGAAATGCATCACCCTTTTGTTGTTCCATCTCATTTGCGGGGCCAGGTGGTGCATTCACTCGTACCAACTTGCTCGAGCTCGTCTGAGCTCATTCACAAATGTCATAGCTTGTTTTTAGCTCATATCAGAGTGTTTGTGCTCCACTGAGCATATGGCTGGGTAAAGAAGACGTAGGTTACACCAGACTGATGTGCATGAGAGTTTATGAATATTTTTGAGCTGCTTTACTGTTATTAGAAGTTGGTAGCTATAGTGCCTTTAGCTTCAAGCTAAATACACATGGCTGTCTCTTTCTGCATTCTGGAGGGAAAACCCATTCAGTGAGCTCAAGCAACCTATCTGTGAGTACTTAAATGTGGCCTGGCAGCGAGTGTGTTGACATGGCGTGTGGTCTGGTGAGGGGCTCTCCTGACGTCACTATGCTGGCTCACTACAAGTCCATTTCTATAGAAGCACCGGGGACTGGAAGTGTCAGCTAGGCAGGTCCGAATCAATTAACCGCTGCTGACGTCAGCAGTACCTTCAGCCTCCTCGCCACTCAGCCGAGGCACAATAAAGCGGAAGTATTTTAGAGGCTGAAAGCCTGAATTGTCCAAATGCAGTAAAAGGAGCCTACGGCTCAGGCATTTCTGATCACTTCCTCTATGTTTGAGTGTGTTTGGTGGCAATTTTTTTATCAACTGAAAAGGAGCAATATTGTGCAATATCTTCTCTCAAACACATTAGTGTTTCACCTAAGTGTGTATCACCAACTCTAGTTTTTATGAAAGCCATTTCAGAGATGCCTCATTTTAGGAGAAGACTGGAGTTCTTTGATTGTAAGACCTTGGAAGGGAATGAATGATACGCATTTGGAGAAAACTGGCAAAGGTTCGACAGGAATAATCTATGAGGTGTGGTGTGTGTGTGTGTGTGTGTGTGTGTGTGTGTGTGTGTGTGAGTGTTTTTAAAAAAAAACTGGAGAGAAAAAGCAATGAGAGAGAGAGAGAGAGAGAGAGAGAGAGAGAGAGAGAGAGAGAGAGAGAGAGAGAGAGAGAGAGAGAGAGAAGGCGAGAGAAAGACAGAGAGCTTCTGAATGAGTTTCCAGAGGGTTAAAGGCTGCCGAAAGCACATTTTCCACCTCGGCCAGACAATTGAGTGCAGCAGTTACTAGAACAGAGCTCTCTGTTGTCCTCCAGTTCTTTCTACCTTAATGGCACTTTAGCTGCGGAGGGCCAACAGCTTCTGTAGAAACACCAAACAACAGACAGTTATAAATATCAGCTGACGCTTTGAATGTGGTACATTCCCTTTGATTCTAGGAAACAACAACAAAAGGCCAAAGGACACTGAAGGAGTTGAAGTTGCATTGTAATTGCATTTATTTACCCAATATATTCACATTCATAGCAGTTTCACTACAGCAAAGAAACTATCATCTCTATAGCCATGACAGGAAAAAAAAAAAAATCACAAAGTGAAAATCAAGGACAAGGGAAAAGAGATCATTCTGGGAAAAAAAAAAATTGTTCGTAAAATGATGCACTAAAATGGGCCATTAATCAAAGAAAACCAACAGCTTTCCCCTCTGGGACGGGCTGCTTTTATCAAAATAAAAGAATTACACTTCTTAGAAACAAAGAATACATAAAAGGTCTGTAACACTTCCAAGAACAATTAATGCCTTCTATAGAAAATTCTCAAGTCGATGTGCCACTTTCTTGTGCTTAATCAAAACTTCTGCTTTCTGTCAAAGAAATGAAACAAAAAGGAATATAGATTTTGAATGATCGGGAACACAATTATTTGAAACACTACAGCTACTAGATGTAGAAAAGGATCGACTGGCCTTGCTCTGAGAACAGAAAAGTGCAGCACATAAAAGATTCAGATTAATCTTACAGAGAGAAGATTGTTTCATGTTCTTCCCTACAGCTCATACTGATGTTGGCGGACTGTCAAGTCGCAAAATCCACCCAGTTGTGTAGTGTTGATATAGAATATTCATTTAAAAAGGGACACACCATCTTTATTTCAAACTAAGCCTGTTTATTTGCCATCCTCCCCAGATTCAGATGAGTAGATACTCTTCTCTCCTCTGTGTGTGCATTAGGGAGCTGAGACCAAGGGAGACCAGCTGAGCACTCGTTAGCTTAGCACAACGAATGGTGGTATATGAGCAGGTTAGCATTCCTCCATTTTAAGTCATTAAATAGATCAAGTTAAGGACCTTGATTTGTCCAGAAGTAGTCCTCCTCATTCTCTTTTATGAAGTCGGCCATATTTAATCGTAGCAGTTGCACTTTGAGTTGTCAACAAACAGAGTTTTGAGGTTCAGGTTCTGGCACCTGGTCAGGAAAGTAGTTCTGGCTATGGGTTGGGTTCTTAAGTGACGATGTATCACTATTCAAAATATAATTTCAGAGCCAACGTTGTACACAACCATAATTCTATTAATGCAAGTAAAGGCAATTTAGGAAGGAAGTGTGTTCGATGCATTGCGCAAAGCTAACTAGCGGTCAGCGGGTCTCTGCAGGTCATTACATCACTGCATGTACTACACTCTAAGAGGAAACGAAGGTATCTATCTTCTCCTCTGGCTTGAAGAAGGATGGCAAGTGTGTTTCTCGAATTGTTGGTGTGCTCCTTCAAACCTAATTTGTCATGTGCATTAGTACAAGATGCATGAACTCTATGCTCTGAATATTAATCACGTGATAATAAACAGCAACACTTTCAAGGCCTGGTCACATGAAACAACAGCAAAGAAGGTTAAGAGAAAAGTGAAACAGGGGGGCCTCCACTCTCACAGCTACTGGTGGTGGTCCATACTGAGCTCTCTCGGGTCCCTTTTGTTTGCGTACACAAAGCTCAGGACAACGGGGCTGTAAAGTGATGCGCCTGCTGGCCCGCCATCTACAGGGGGGGGGGGGTCAGGATGGCAGCTAGTAAGCCGGAGGGAAAGGATGGCTTCCCCTATGTGTCATATTTCACCTCCTCAATTACTTCCAGCAACAGTATCTCTCAACAATGACCTCCTTCTTAAATGGAAATCCAGAGACTGCCGTCCCCTGCTAAACAAAAGTTTCGTCTGATACATGAGAGGGCTTGAATGCTACCTAGTCTGTGATTGTAGACATCCCATTCAGCGAAATGAGACTTTGCTTGTCTGTCAAAAGGAGATATGATGGAAGAAGGCAATATCAGTATGAAAGTCTTCAAACTGACTGGATTTTCTTGGCCTCCACCCAGAACTTCACTTTCCATGCCATGGAAATGTTCTGGGTTGTGGGTTGGCAAACAAAAAATAGCCTCTGAAACACTTGAGAGTAAATTCTGTCTTTTGGCATATAGCCATTAGGACATAAGAGCAGCAGGCTTTATGTAGCGGAGGATGAGGAAAGTGGTGCTTACATAAATTGCCCACATAGTACAGATGAGTAAGACTACTAGAGCCGACCTTGTCATTCCCATCATGGTTGTACTTGAGGCTGCACGCTCGAGTCCATCCTGCTGACCAGAACTTCTCCTGCTACATATATTAATGGCTGAGAGAACACCAGTGAGGTGGACGGCCACACAGACACACTGATGAAACACTTCAGATTGACAAAGCAGAAATATCACAAACATGCTGACGGGCCGAAAGGAGATTGAGGAACTGTCTGATTAAAATAGCAGTCAGGAATATCTGCTTCATTTCATCGCCACTCTGAACTTCTGTTGATAGATAAAAAAAACAAAAAAAACAAACTTTGATGAATGTCAACACCATGTTCTGCCTGCAGATTTGTCATGGTGGCTAAAGTGATGCATAAACACATTTTGGTAAGTGTGTGGGTTTTTGTGCGTATGTGGGTGTTTTACAGCTCTGGAGGTCAACGACCCAGCAGAAAAAACCCATACATGCTAGCTTTTTCTACATCCAGCATGTTTGTCTGACCTGGGCATTCATGGAAGCAGTTAATACTTTAAGTGTACATTTGCAGTAGACAAATTGTTAGTGGTATTATTCATCATAAATACAAGATATGCACCAGTGGACATACTATCACCCAATCAAATAGTCATTCGGGGGGGTGATTAAATCCATGGAGGCCACTTAACAGGCGCTGGCTATGAACACAGGTTTAAGAGCATCGTGAGAAGACATGACACACATCCAGTAATAAATTAGGGTGGTTCACAGCATTTCTGGCCTAAGACATAGTTAACACACACACACACACACACACACACACACACACACACGCACAGAACCATGTGAAAATCTGAAGAAAGCATTAATTCTGAAATATTCAATAAGACACTTCATTTTTAGAAATATAAAGGTTTGCAGGGGTGATAGAAATGAAAGGTGAGACAGGGCGATGCACGATAGATGGAAAATCAGTCGACCTGTCTGGGATAAGCCCCAGCAGATTTATCAGGATTAAAGCTGATAAGGTGTCCAATGAGAGGGAATCATAATGGGATAACTGTTCCGTCACATGACAAGCCGGTTGTCTTGGCTGTTTTTTTTTTTTCTTTTAGGGGCAACAAATGCCTTAATAAGATATACACCCACACACTTGATAGAAAAAAATATTTCAGCCGATAACTTAGCCCTTTCTTTTTAGTCATCATGGTCCGTGGGGGGCAGCAGCAGCATGAGCTCACCCAGCAATAAGACCCCCACAGACTTTCTCTAATAACTCCACCAGCAGGAGCTGCAGGTGACAGGTGTGAGTGCTCAGCGACATTTGCAAATTGCTGGCAGGTGAAATGCCTGAAGAGAGGGACTCAACTGTGACTACTGCAGGACAGTGTTAATAAAATCTCAGCAGGACAAATCTACCCTCCACCTACTGGACAGCAGAGTGCTTGCTGCTGCAGTCACGCAACTTTCCCTTGCTGCCTTTCCACCTCCTTCATTTCCTTTTCTTTCTCTGTGCATTGACTTGTTCAAAAACACAGAAAGTAAATAAATCCAGCTTGACCGGGGGTGCATTTGTTGAGGATGTTGAATGGCAGACAAAGCAATGGTGAGAGTGAAATGGAAGGGACTCCAAATAAAAGAGAAAAGGTTTAAAAATAGCACCCTTAATTCAAGGGAAACACAGGGTGAAACGCCAAACATGGTTTCGTCAGTATAAAACAAAATCCCTTTTCAACAAGGTTTCTGAGGCAACTAAAATAAGCCCAAAAAAAGAAAAAAAACTGTTGAAATTGCATTCATGGACCACATTAAGTATTTGTGTGTGTGTGTGTGTGTGTGTGTGTGTGTGTGTGTGTGTGTGTGTGTGTGTCTGTCTTGAGAGTAAGTGTGTTGACAGTGTGTGAGGGCCGTGTGGAAAGCGAGGTAAGAGTGTTACAAAACATACATGAACACACACACACACATAATCGCTCTCCCACACATAGTCCTCAAAGGTCCCCGGTGACATGCTTCCCCTTAAATCAAAACGGAAGTAATACTCTAAATAACAAGTTATATTAGTACACTTGTCGTCATGGTAACTAGGTTAGGAGGGGGGAGGAAGGTAAGACTGTTGTTGGGAGAGGCTAAAGATAATACTACCAGCTTCAATTCAAGAAGAGGTGGGATGCTACCATACTAGTGGGCTGACATTTGAAGGCTGTGGTAAACCAGTTGCCATGGTAATGGGGGTGTGGGGGCACCACACTGAGATGTGGGCTGAGGGCTGGGGATCTGGCAGTGAGATGTGTCGATGATCACTCAGGGCTGGAGGGGGGCGACTACCACCTTCTTTGGCTGGTAGCCGGTGGCTGCAGAGATGAATGTAGTACCTCATGTTCTCTTCCTGGCCACTTCCACATCTTGGCACTCGACTGCAGACAGGGCTATCAGCATCTGAGCGGCATAGTACGTCGCCATGATGATGGCGCGTGAATGGGGCACAGGGAAGCAGAACTTGTTGACAGCGATGGTGAGGTCAGACACCATGAAGAGCATGGCGCCCAGGCAGGCCGACAGCTTGGTCCAGGTCCACAGGTCGTTGGCCAGCTGCAGGCCCGCAATGGCCCTCCAGCCCATGAAGCCGATCAGAGCGATGTAGACGGCCACCAGGTAGGTGAAGGGGCCAGACAGGTAAGGATAGAGCAAGATGTAGCTCAAACTGGACACGGCGGTGATCACCAAGCCAGCGTGCATGTTAAGGGGCTTCATCCCAAAGGCAGATGAGTACAGGATGTGGGTGATGGCGAACATCAGAAGGCCTGTGGGAATGACGTATCCATCAGTATAATAAAGCATCCTCGGACTTTCATCTTCATTAATGCCAGATGATCTCTTTGGAACAGTCCCCATCCACTGACATCTATGTTATCATGATTACAAAAAATCTGAACATGATTAATAATCAAAGATTAATTACACGTCATGGATGTCACTGAACTGTTCTGCTGCACTTGTCAGCAAGCTTCTAGGTGGATGTCAGCCAATTCTGTTTTCTTGCTTAATGTTGAAACTCTGATGTTGATGCAATCTATGTTTTTCCTTTCAATGTTGTTCTTGAAATAGGCACGAATATGTGCAACTAAACTAAACGAGAAATCGATCTATTTGATGCAACTTAAAACATGTAAAAATCCTCAATCAAAGCAAGACAACGACCAGGTGAAGGTGAGTATTTACTTTTTCAGAAATTCAATTCACATTACTAGAATTTATTCACTTTGAGTCTATGTTTGCTTTTTTGGCCAGTATAATAACACTGAGCTTCATTCATTAAGCGTTCCTATGCGCAAATCTGTTGTTAAATACTATTGGATTTTTAAGCCCTCGATTTAATCTTACAGACAGAAAGGAAAGCCTTGCCGCTGACATCAATCGTCTACCTCTTGTAACGCTACAGTTACATTTGGGCATATGAACTTTTCATGAACGAGGCCAAATGCACCCTGCAAGGCCAGTTCAAGGTAAGCAAGACCTTGCGGCACGTCACATGCTTCCACTACGCATGGGTTAGAAAATGTCTAAAGAAACAGCAAAACTGCAATAATACTTCAAAACAATTGACGTTAATTATGAACTTTATACTCTCAGCTACAACATAGTAGTACAGCTCAGTTAATCTATAAACCATGACCGTGTGAAACTAGTTAGGTTAGGTTCTGTTTAGCTCTGACTTATAAGAAAGTATATTTTACCACTGTTCTCTCATGATCTCTACCAACTAAAAAATATTTACAGAAACACTTCTAATACACTTAAATGTTCCTGAATTCAACTATACAACTACAAATTTTATGTTTCCTCTCACCGTGGACAAAGTAGCCCTGCTCCTGCCAGATGAGAAAGGCGTCACCCAGAGCAGAAAAGATGAGGCCAGCCAGGATCTTGCGAGCGCTCGAATGAGCCCCGAGGAAGCTGAAGCCATGCGCCAGTAGAAACACCCAGAGGCAGAAGATGGGGAGACATTTGATGAGTGCGCTAAACCAGGATGGGCTGGAGGTGGGCAGCCACAGTACAAAATATACACAGGTAGCCTTGAAGAAGGGCACCAGCTTGGGGCCTTCACTCTTGACCTGGAGAGAAGATTCACAGAGTCATAACACGCACAAAAACAGAGTTCTTTAGAGGGCTTCTGTCTACAGATGGAGGCCATGAAATCACAATCATGTTAAAATAGTCCGATCTTACAGTACGGCTCCTTGTTTGACAGTGGTTGGGGTTCATCCAAATGTCTCTGATGACATTTCTCATACACATCTCATTTTTAACTCTGGTGAATATGAGCCGCCCGTTTCGTGCAACAGACCCTCTAACTATACGGCACTTTATAGTTAAATGAATGCATTTACCCTTAAACAACAAAGGTATGTGGTTTTACATCAGTTATCATTATATACTGTATTTTTTTATAGTAGGTCTTATGTTGTCCTTTTATCAGCATTGCCACTCTCTGCTCAATGATTTGGGATGGCATCTAATTTAGCTGACCAGCAGGGGAAGTGCAAGAAGAGCGTTTGACTCTTTGTAACCTTTTGTCTTCTCCTATTCTCTGCGTCTTTCTCATCTCCTCTCGATCTCATGTTCTTGGGAACCCTCCGTCTCCTCCTCCCAACTGTGCTGCCGATCATATTTCTTTCTGTTCAAAAAGATGAGCTCAATTGTGTCGCAAAACACACACAAACTGAACTGGATAGCAGTTTCACAACACCACTGGAATGAACATCCACCTGAGATTCTTGGAATCAGGCGGTTTGAAGCAGAGGGCCCACTGGGAGTTGCGTAGGGGCAGTGAAGTGAGTGAGAGTTCACTCGAGCTGAGACCACTGGAGGAGAGGTGAAGATGAGAGGGGAGGAAGCTGAAGGGGCCATTCAGGCACTCGACCACGAGCTGCTACTCGATGCACCCAAATGACTTAAAGGGGCAATTTTGCCTCCTTCTCAAGAAACATTCTGTGTGAACATCAAAGTGATGCAAACTAGAGTGACATTCACAAAAGAGTAAGTGGGGCAGAAGAAAGAAAATGGGTAAGTGTGTAGGAATGACGGGGTTGAGTAAGGTTTAGGAGCGAGGGAGAGAGTAGGGAGATAGAGGAGAAACAATGATGATCATGCTTCTGGTGGAAGTAAGAGGGGATGGGCCTTGACTGCACATCGACTCAATAAAGTAGCAAATCAATGCACCTCCAATTGAGTCAACCTGAACTGACATAAGATCATCATTGGACACAAATTTGCATCTCATCCCCCTTTATTTTATCTTTTCAAGTTAACTGCAGCTATTCAGCGGGCTGCCTGAGAGGCATTCTCCCCTGGACAGTACGAGTACACCACAAGTACATAATGGGGAGTAATGTCATCTTCTTTCAATCTTTAAGAACTCTGCTCGGCCTCCATAAAACTAATAGATTTTAATAGATAGTAAATTAAGATCAAAGATGGAAAAATCTGTGCATATGTGCGTGCGTGCATGTGTGTGCGTGCATGTGTGTGGACTGTGTGTCTCATGTAGACCAAATGCAACACTTGCCAGTATCTGTTTACAATGTATTTCTGTAGGACATTCAATGTTAATGTCACTCAGACATGTTCTATCTGCACTATTACAAGGAAGAAAACATTGTTTGCTAGAAGTGGAAAAACCTCAAATAATAAGAATATCATCAGCATCTCAAGTATTACAGATTATGGGGAGGTGGGAGGAAGCAGGAGATTCCCATAACCTTTGCTCCTTTTCATGTGGCGTTTGCCAGGTTCTCTGCAGTTTCCCTTCCCATTGTTGTTTGTGTAAACTTGCTGTATCTACATGGTGAGAACAGAACGACATTCGAAGAGGACGAGCCTAGAACAAGTCGTGGGAAACCCTGATGCCACATTATACAGGAAAGCACATCTTCATGCTCTACAAATAGACCCAGTGCCTCGATCCAGTTCAGTTACTGCTGTGTTATCTGATGATTCTGCTTTCCCCATCCTACGAAGCTTTAAAGGGTTCCATTAAGAAGGCCTAATAGCCTGCTAGTCTTCATAGGTAATGGTTTGATTCCTCCAGTCTCACTTCCTCCACTTGACTTACTGTTTGACAGTAAGCATAAAAAAAACCCCACATCAGGCCTCATTTGTGAGGCTTGTGACATTAATCATTGTTTTAAAAAGGTGCCAGTCACAATCACCTCTCCTAATCACATCTGAAAACACTCAGAGGCTGTTTGTAGAGGCTGGGAGAACACCTGCTGCTGTCCCTGTTGGTGTGTGATACAGGTAATGATTGACTTTATTTGCACACACGCTAACCAACAATGGGTCTTTATTTGGAATGAATGACAAAGGACGGAACAAGTCCTTTTTCCAAAGGAGACTGGTATCTAGAGCAGAAGAAAAAAAATAACAATGAAAAAAATCTATAGAAACACACTGTACTCACCTAGGAAAAATCAAATTTGTTTTTCTCAGACAGCAAGGTTAGTTTTCATGTAAAAGGTGTTTGAATTTAGAACGTAAATTTAGAAAAACAGGGCAGACTTATTTTTCATGATTTTTTTCTCATTCATTCAGTTTTTTTTCTCAGATGAAAGCAATACGCTTCCATATAAGTCAATTAACAACTGATAAAATGATCTTTTTCTATCTAGTTTGAATAGAAATCATTATGCTCACCCTTTTTCCGCGATAAAAATGGTTATTGCTCTGATTAAACTGATTCAGAAGGAGACAACAAAAACCATGACTCCCACGTTATGACGTCTACGTGGTCAGGCGACAGGGATTTTCTGCCTACTGTTTCTTTTCAATTGAAGTTTCATTTTTTAGAGGTTAACAAAAAAAAAATTGGCGTTACTAAGTAGAAAGCACTATTTGCAATATATGTGATTGTCTAAGAGATGACCTGAATGACTGATAACCTTCACCGACAATATATGTAATTAAGATTTTCTTATAAGTATCCCCAAAAGTTCCATACTACATATCACCGTCATCAGGTTTTCTTCTGGATTTGTCCTTCAACTTCCCTCTTAAGCCGGGTTTAATTTTGTGACGATGTGATTGATTCTGCAGGTCACCGTAGGTCCCCTTACACTTGGAAACAGAGTAGTGAGCAATTCGACGTGACCTTGAGTCATCTCGAGTTCTGAACTAAAGCACCGAATAACAACACACGTTGTACTCAAGTGTCAGAAACATGACACATAGGGGAGCTGTAAAGTTGTGTTCTCCATGTGGCAGAGCGGAACTGTAACATAAGAATGGCTGTGGCTGACACATGACATCTCGACATGGCATCACAACAGTTTCCTTGTATCTCACAACTTCCTTAACTATAAGAAACATGCAAATTAATACATGGTTTCTTCCAGATGAGTAACATTTTTAACATACTTTCTGCATTATATCCATACTTTTATTTCTTAAGTTACATTTGGGCATGGCTCGGAGGCAGAGTGGCCGTGTAGCAACTGAGGGGTCGCTGGTTCAATCCTCACTTTCCCCAGTGACTATGTTGTTGAAGTATCCTTGAGCAAGATACTGAGCCCCTAATTTCTCCTGATGGCCCTGTGATGGACTGGGCTCTCACCCAATGTCAGCTAGGATAGGTTCCAGCCCCCCCCCCCCCCACACACACACACACACACACACACACACTTCTACATGATCTGTAAAGAACAATGTGAACAATGTGTAGCTGTATTTATCACAACCTCAGTTAGTAATGTAGGAAAATTGTGACGCTTCAAGGTAATTACATAATCATCAGCGTTTGACGATTTTGTTCTTTAAGGGACATGCAAATTTGTCCATATTCATTCTTCGTAACAAAGTCTCTAACGTTTCCTACCTTGTAATCCAGGGGGCCAAGGCTGAATATAAGGTCTATAATTGTTTCTCTAAAAAAACCCGGTACCCTGCAGCATCGCTATCACCATGGCAACCGGTCTGTGTGGCAAGCATTTCTCCACACAGCCTCGTTTCACTGCAATTACAAGCTCCCTCATCAGGGTTTACATGAGGATAATTTACAACGTGGTGAAGCGGGTAGCATTTCACAGCAGCTCTGCACACAGTAAAATGATGCGAGGAACAGCTGAAATATTCATGTAGCTGTCCTTTTTTTGGGGTGATACCACCCCTTTCTCTCACTTGGATCAATATACACACAGAACGACAGAGTCTGAGGTTTGCAAAAGTAGCTGAGCGAAGTGAGACACAGAAGAGGGCGCATGCGTTACTGGAGGGCACAGGAAAGGGGGGAAAAGAGACCAAAAAGGTCGTCACGTGACAGGTTGTCTTTTAGGCAGGGGTTGCCTTTGGACATTTATGGGAATGTCCTTCTGAAGGTGCCATTGTCAAGAGGACACCTAACAAAAGAAAAACTCCCTAAGTGCCTATTTGGAGACAGCGAGCTAGTCAGACATGGGTGCGCGTGAGCTAGCAACCATTTACCAGTCATTAAAATATCACCAATTAGAGCACGACCCGGTCTTCGAACACAAATGGTATGCTTTATAATAATACATCAAATATATTTAATTGTGACCAAACCTGTGTTGACAAAGACGATACATTGAGAAAAGCGTTCATGAAGATGTACCGCTTTATTTTAGGAAGCATTTAGCTAAACTAGCCACCACTGTCAATGCTGTTTAATGTGTGAGGTTTAAAGCGGATACTCACGACGGTGACCGGGGAAACCATTTCTCCCTGGTTGACGGAGGTGTCGGTGATAATAAGAAGGTTATTTATTAAAGTCCTCCGGTTTGTGTTCTGGTCCTCTTTTAAGAGGTATACCGATTGTTTTTGTCCTCTCCAGTGGGCGGCTCGACATCCAGTTGGGTACTGAGAGGCCAACCGTTGCGCGTCAGAGCCCTCACTGTTGACCAATAGGAGTAGAGAAATTCCTCGAAGGGCGGGACGATCTATGAGGGACGCCCGGATAGGAGGAGCCCGTCTTCTGTTTACGTCTCAGAGCAGATGGCCTTTATTTACATTTTTAAAGAAATGAAGATTGTTGGTGATATTTATTTCGAGCATATATCTGATTGTGTACCTACAATGTGGTGTTATTGGGGCCACCCATACGTTAAAAGCCAAACAAAAAGCCTAACAAGCGCCACAATGAGATCAAGACGTTGCTATATTTTGTGTAATTGGAAAGGAGAAACAGTCAAGACACTCCAACTCCAAAACTGTGATTACCGTATACTCTTGGAATACATATATTAAAATTATAACACTGCAGTAAACTGATTTTTTTCTCGTTGATTGTTTAGCTCTTTCTCAATTGACTGATACATTTTTAACGAATAAACACGATTTTTGCTGTTTTATGAGGGATGATTCGGTTATTCTATCATTTTTTCCTTATGTACATAGGGTACAGGACAATGAAACTACAAGAGACACATATACTATTCTGAAGAACCTGTATCTGTGTATAGGAATATCTAATTTCTAAAAACAAATTTTATATGACAAAACTACCTTTGGGGGGGGTGTATACTTAGAAATATTTCCTCCACTTTAGTTGGTTCGGATCTACTTTTTATGAAGTGATTTTCACATAATATTTTAATTACATTAAAAAAACGATAAATAATAATACACAAGTATTCAAAGTTATATGAAAACAATCTAAATGTAAATGTGATGTGGTTGACTGATATAACAATGTGACTCTGAAAGAGGGCATTCTGGTGCATGCTGATCTGATGTGGACGGCACTGCAGGGTAGGAAACTCCTCATATTTCTGGAGTATTCTAGCTGGAGCAAACGCGATATCCACAATGATATAGTGACATCATGTGGTGTACAAATGTAAAAGCACCTTACAGGAAAGCAGGGTGAATGGTGAAGTGCTCAGTCTGTCTTTTGATCGCGAACCTCCCATGTCATCCGCTGTCATCCTCTGCCCTTGCTAGTGTTTTTTTCTATCAGTTTAATTAATTTCCAAATAATTATTGTTTTCTAGCTAAAAAAAAATTCCACAACAAAGGGACTGCAAGTGGGGTGTCATCAGCAGGGATAACCTTACAAACAGCCCACATGTCAAGCATGGCTACAGAATCTATGTGATCCAGTTTACACAAGTATTGCATTTTTTATACAGAAATTCTCATTCAAAGTGAAACATAATGGTGTCACTTATGATATAATACTCTGATGCATTTAAAAAAAGAAAAAAGAAAAAAAAGTAGTTTCCTTGATTATTTTTTTGGGTGGATTTCTATTGTTTTTCTGTGGTGAATTGTCCCAGACAATCAGCTTGCCCAGGTGACTGTGGGCCTTGAGCTGCACACCAAGCCTCTCCACAATGCCCATATGGGTTTGGAACATTGAGTGTGCTGTCTTCCCCTCCTGCAGGTTGTGTGTCTCCAAGCCAGTGCTTGCCACACACAGCATCATTCATCCCCCAGAACTGATGGACTGACCTAGCGCTGATACAGTCATTGTATATAACATATTAGATAAGAAGTCTTGCTTATGTAAGTCTTGCCACTGTACACAAAATACAACAAAATTATATATATATATATATATATATATATATATATACATATACATATGCTACCTTATATATGGGCCACTTTAGGCTCACGTCCAGATAATCTGGCATTAACTTTGCCATATTTCAGCAAAAACTGGTCCAAATATGTTTAACAAAAATGGGCCACATGTGCTACTTTACATGTGGGCCACTTAAAGGCTCACGTCCAGTTCACTCCTTGTTAAATTTGCTGTATTTCAACCAAAACTGGCCCAAATATGTTTAACAAATGTGGCCCACTACATGGGCCAGTTTAGGTTCACTTTTTTTTCCAGGCCAGAAGAATGCCTACAGTGCTGCATTGTAGCCTGAAATGGCCCACATCTGTATGCTATTCTTCCCCCATGTTATTTAGGAATCTAATCAACAGCTTCCCAGGATCAGATGAGCATACTGGAGAGAGTGGCAAATGCTGCTTTGATTTTCTGATCAGTCAGAAATCATCTCCAGGGGCAGACCTCACCGCGGGTGTTACAGGGTTCCCCATACTGCACCAAGTCCTTGCAGGAGGTTGTTCTGGTCTGGTGATAGAGTAGGCTGGGGGTCATAGGAAAAAGGCATTAAAAGCAGTTTCAGAAAGCCACATCAAAGGGCAGTTGATGGCTGCTGAATGCCATACAAAGATATCAACACACCTTAAATCCGTCACATTTATGTTTGTATCTAACTTACGACCACTTGGGCGCTTGTGTACGACCTGCAGTTACCAAGGAAGTAAGAATAAATTCTATCATGCCTCTTACTCGCTGAGCCCTGACAAAGACGGAAGTACGCAACACTGAGTCATCCCACTTCCTTAGAGCAGCAGCAGCAGCAGTAGCTTCCAACCCCTTCAATTTTCGATTCCTTTGCCGTGGGTCCGTCTCAAAAGTAACCATACATTATGGCTTAGTTTCTGTTCTTTTTATTTCAGTCTGCCTTTTTTGACGGACGTTACTTTAGTCTGAAGTCTTATATTGTTGTTGTTAAAGAGCGAATTTTCCTGTCAGGCTTCTTGGTTGGCTCAACGCAAGGTTAGCTAACTTTGCTCTCGTATGCTGACATAGGCGAATGAAGTAAAGTCGCCCAGTAGCCTTAACTCTTCGGCATAACGTTTTTGCCTGCATTTGATAAACTGCTTTCTTTATAGCGGTCTCAGTTGCGTTTACATCACGTCAAATCACGAGCTAACCTCCGGGGTGTTGTAGGCTAAAAGCTAAAGTAAACCTTAGCGCTGCTGGAGTTGAGCTCGAAGCGCCTCAACAATCAGTTTGCATTAACTGACGTTAACTGCTGCCAAAATGATGGACTTCGACAATATACTGGACATCGCCTCGCAAAACAAGGGCACCAGCAATGTACAGGTAAGTTAAACACTCTTACTTACATTCAGCGTATTCAAGACAAACCGTAAAATGGAGATTCATGAGCAGGCTAGTGAACTCACAAACGCCAGCTCATCTGTCAGCGAGCATCTGATAATTAAGCCGTTAGCTTGCTAGCAGCTAGCTTCCAACTTAGCCACGATATCGAGGGTTTTTGAAGATTTTCGTCAAATGACCGTGTTTGTTTAAAGGTTAACTGTTGAATCGACCCGAACCCTAATCAAATAAAACTTAACTTAGTAATTCTAAGGGGAGATTCCCTTAGGAATTATAGCAACTTACACTGATGAAATTGAAAAAATAAGCAAACGCAAATATAGTAAAAACAAGAAGAAAAACAAAAAATGAATGGCAGTATATTAAAAACAATTTTCAAATATGATAATTGCAAAGACTGTATTATAATAATAGCAGTAATGACAGTACTATCATGTGTAATGATAGAAATGTTTAAAGTAAAACACATGCAGTGTGTTAAAAGTGAACACAGTACCTAGTTTGGGGCTGGGGGATGGTTCCTGGGTCCCAAGAGATGTTGTAAGGTCAAAGCTGGTGTACAGAAAATATGTGTTTGGAAAAAGGAATGCCTGTCATTGTGCAGCGTGGAGTGATAAGCCTGTGCCTGAAAGTGGTTCTCATCCAGCCTCAGTTTATGGAAAGGATGATGAGAGGGGGGGGGGTCTCTTTAATCCTCCTCCCTGCCATCACCTTTAACTTTTAAGCCTGTTGCATACATTGAAAGACCTCAGCCTTCTTTTGCTTTAATGTTTCTTGTTGGTGTGTAAACATATGCCATGTGAAGTGATCTCCACTTTTTGCATTGCAGAAGCGATACAGTTTACAAGTTGGCCCACCTAAAAAGGACCCAAAGTCAAAGGGTGTAAATCCTGCTGCTGTGCAGGCACTTCTCCAGAGGAAAAACACTGAGGCCAAACAGAAAGGTAACATCACGGGTTTGATAAACACTACCAGTGTAAGGTTTGGACCCACCATCTCATTTAATGTTTTTTCTTTATTTTCATGACTATTTACATCGTAGATTCTCACTGAAGGAATCACAACTATGAATGAACACATGAAATTATTTAGTAAACAAAAAAGTGTGAAATAACTCAAAACATGTTTTATATTCTAGATTCTTCACAACAGCCACCCTTTGCTTTGATTACTTCTTTGCACACTCTTGGCGTTCTCTCAATGAGCTTCATGAGGTCGTCTCCTGAAATGGTTTTCCAACAGTCTTGAAGGAGTTCCCTGAGATGCTGAGCCCTTGTTGGCCCTTTAGCCTTCACTCTACGGTCCATCTCATCCCAAACCATCTGGATTGGGTTTAGGTCAGGTGACTGTGGAGCCCAGGTCATCTGGCGCAGCCCTCCATCGCTCTCCTTCTTGATCAAGTAGCCCTTACACAGCCTGGAGGTGTGTTTGGGGTCGCTGTCCTGTTGAAAAATAAATGATGGTCCAACTAAACACAAACTGGATGGGACGACGCTGCAGGATGCTGTGGTGGCCGTGCTGGTTCAGTGGGCCTTCAGTTTTGAATAAATCCCCAAGAGCGTCACCAGCAAAGCACCCCTACACCATCACACCTCCTCTATGCTTCACGGTGGGAACCATGCATGGAGAGACCATCCATTCACCTTTTCTACAGCCCATAAAGACACGGCATGTTGCTTTTCCTTAGTAGTGGTTTCTTAGCAGCTATTCAACCATAAAGGCCTGATTGTCGTAGGCTCCTCTGAACAGATGATGTAGAGATGTGTCTGCTACTGTGTAGCATTTATCGGGGCTCTAATCTGAGGTGCTGGTAACTTAGGATTTCAAAGGCTGGTGACTCGGATGAATTTATCCTCTGCAGCAGAGGAGACTCTTGGTCTTCCTGTCCTGGGGTGGTCCTCATGTGAGCCAGTTTTGTCGTAGTGCTTGATGGTTTTTGCGACTGCAAATGATGCTGGGGAAACATTCCAAGATTCTGCAATTTTTCAGACTGACTGACCTTCAGTTCTTAAAGTAATGATGGACTGTCATTTCTCTTTACTGAGCTGATTGGTTCTTGCCATAACATGAATTCTATCTCTGCTGTCAGCTGTGTACCAACCTGACTTCTACACCACACAACTGATGGTCCCAACCCCCATAAGAAGGCAAAATTCCACAAATGAACCCTGACAATGCAAACCTGTGAAGTGGAAACCATTTCAGGTGATGACATCACGAAGCTCATTGAGAGAAGGCCAAGGGTTTGCAGTGCTGCCAACAAAGCAAAGAGTGGCTACTTTGGGGAAACTAAAGCATAAAACATATTAAGAGTTATTTTTTAAAAAAAAAAATTTACTACATAATTCCATATGTGTTCGTTCATAGCTAATATGCCTTCAGTGAGAATCAAAAATGTCGTCATAAAAATAAAGAAAAAACATTGAATGAGAAGTTGTGTCCAAACTTTTGCCTGGCAGTGTACTTTGTTGTGAAAACATACATATATTATTCAGAACATCATATGAGATGTACTTGCATATTTCAGCACTGGAAATGAAGAAACAGAAGGTGGAACTCCTTGCCAAGAGGGTTGAACTGAAATCTGACCGTAAAGCTCGAGCCATGGCTTCCAGGACTAAAGACAATTTCCATGGTTACAACGGCATCCCTGTGGTGGATGTTCCTAAGAAGAAGCGATCAAAGCACGAGTTGGAGACAGAAACATCTCCGAATGTGGAAGGATTTAGAAATTGTTCAGTTGATCCAGAAGATGATGAGGATAACTATGAGTACGAACAGACCGATTCAGAGGCGGAACAGGAACCAGAGCCGCTGAGACCCGGAAAAACCTCAGGTGTGAGTAGAAGTGGCAGCAAGCCTAAAAAACCTGGTGGGCCTCCAAAGTCTGGTCAAGCTGGTTTGAACTTTGCAGAATTGCTCAAATTAGCAGAGCAGAAGCAGTTTGAACCAGTTGATCTCAAACCTAAGGTCGTGAAAAAGGCAGAACGGCTCCGCACGGCTGAGGAAATAAGGGAACTGGAGATGGAGCGCAAGGCTAAGAGACGAGACAAAGACATTAAGTCCGACAGGCAAAGGGTCCCCAAGTCTCAGTCGGGTTCAAGTTTAGTACGAAAGAACATTTCAGAAAAAGAGCAGAAGAATTGCAGACCACACAAACCCTCCACAGAAAGACCAAGTGGGACAGGGAAGAAATCTCATCCCACCCCAACAAGGAATAAAGGCCACTCATCTTCCAAGCCCGCTCTTGGTGACAGAGACAGGGAACGGCCGAAGTTGTCCCACGGTGATAGAGACCGATGCAGAACTAGCTTGTCGAGTTCATCTGGTGCCATAAACAACAAGGTTCCCTCTAAAGCCACATCCTCTCAGGTTCCAGTCAAACAGGGGGGGCCCAGGCCTTCATCAAGCCACAAATCCAGCGTTTCAAGTGACCTTAGTTTCAAAAAAGAAAGCTCATCATCAGTTCAAGGAAGACCTTCAGGTTTTCCTGGATCCAGGCCTCCTGGTACTTCTGCCACAGGTCAGAAATCTCAGCATGGTGTCTCCCAGCAGAACCGGCCCATTCAGGGCAGCTCAGTGAAGCAGGGACCTACAATTGGAGGCCACAAGTTGGGAAAGGGAGAACCACAACGATCTGGAAGTAATCCTGTTGTGAAATCAAGTGGTAATCCACTCAGACCTTCATCAGTTGGCCCTCCTAAAGCAGGGAGCCAACCTCCACCAAGGCCTGCAGGACCTCTCCAAGCAAGAGCTGGTGGTGTCCCACAATCCAGGCCTGGTGGGAGTAGCTCACAGGGTCACCCTGGAGGTAGAGGAGTCCGACCTCTGGGAAATGGACCTGGTAGAGGTGGTTATGGAGGACCAGTACCCGGACAATCAAGAGGCAACTTGGTGTCTGGACCTGGAAGACCCAAATGCACAGTGGTGTCAGAGACCATTTCATCCAAGAATGTGGGTGGACCCAGACCTGGAGTTCTTCCTCGACCAGGCATGCCACATAGAGGTGGAATGGTGCCACGTGGAGGATTCCTCCCCCATCCTCTGAACAGACCACCAGGTAAGTGAATGATGATGTAATAACTTGAAAAGGATTTAGTTCATAAATCAGCACAAGAATCCTGTAGGACTTCCCAAAAGTTGAAAAGAGACATTTGTACATTTTAGTCCCCTGTCTTTGCGTTGCCATGCGAATTAAAACCAAAAACATTTTCTTTTTTCAATCAGTGAAAAACTTGTCACCGGAAAATAAAATTATTTTCTCAGAAGTTCCAAAGGAGTCTGCTGAATGTAATCCACTCTTCATCACTATTCACCGACCCCACCCCTTCCTGTCATGGCCCCAAAACCACCAGATCCAGCTCAGATAGGTGTCGCACATGTCAAGCCTCTTGTGTTCCTGTGATGCAGGTGACAATGATAGAAACATGAAGGACTGTCGATGTCTCATTGGTTGCAAGGTGTTTTCTAGTCTTACTTGTCCTGCGAATGTGTCGTCTGCAAGACTACTGTGCCATAGGCCCACAAAGGCCAGTAATACAAGCAAGGCAGCATTGCAGCTGGTAAACGGCTGTTGATATTTAGTGACTGGGTTAGATGGCAAGAGGCTTGTTTTCCTGACTGAATGAAGCTCGTCAGCAACAACCTACGGCCTTTGTCATTATTTCTGGCTCGTGGAGTGGCTGCTGTTGAAACACACATCAACAAAACATGATTCTTCTAATGTCATTAACTTTCTAGCATGAACTTGATAAATTCTCTTTTTGGAGGTCTAGCTTGCTGGCTTGACCTGAAACGAGGCTAAAATTGTGTGCATCCGCCTATTGTCGAAAAACAAAAACTACATTTCTATATCTGTGTTCCAGGTCCAATGTTGCCACCTATCACTTCTGCCTACAAGAGGAAATATGAAGATGAGGAAGATGAATATGATTCTGAAATGGACGATTTTATCGATGATGGAGAAGAGGAGCAGGAGGAAATTTCTAAACACATAAAGGAGATCTTTGGCTACGATCGCTCCAGGTCAGTGTTACTATCATACATGAACATTGGTCTTTTCACTGTATTGTAAAGCAGCCTGCATGAAATCAATGGCGTTTTCTCTTAACCACCCAGATACAAGGACGAGAGTGACTATGCACTTAAATTCATGGAGAGCAGCTGGCGAGATATGCAGAAAGAAGAGGCGAGGAGGTAAGTAAACCTGAAAACTAATACGTCTTTCATTTTTTTTTTGGATATCTTTTGTATTCCCTGCTGTAACATGTTTTGTTTTTTGTTTTTTTTACTTGGCAACATTAGCCTCAGAATGGCTGTACAAGAAGATTTGGAGGAGGCGAAAAAAGAGGAAGAAGAGATGAAGCGGCAAAACGCGAAGAAGAGTAAATTAAAGTGAAGCCCTTCAACTGTTGTGATAAACAGAATACGAACCAGTGCGGGGCAGAGAGTGGTATCTCTGCAAACTGCAGTGACTGTCCACCTCGGCACGCTTTGATGCTGTCTTTCCAACTCTCTTGCTTTGTTCGGATACAAACTGAATGGAATGACTTGTTACACTGACGCAAGAGGACATGGAAGATTTATTTCAGTTGACCAGAAAGAACTCTTAAGACAAAATATGCACAAATCACGTGGGAATGAGGCTGCAATGTAAAGTTATTTATTTCTCTTATTGATTGCACTGTCCAGCTTTTCTCAGATAATTAAGTGACATAGGTATGAAAGAGTGATTTTTTAAAACTAACAATGACTGATAATGTCAAGTAATAATGCTATTTTTGAGAAGGAGGTGTTGCATATTTTTCCACTCAAACTTTGATTGTAAAGTCAGTTGAATATGCAGAAAACATTACCACTTGTGTTCTGTGTTTCTCTTTAAAATGATTTGAAAGAAACCAGTGCTTTCATCATCTCTCACTTCCCAGTGAAACATTGAGTTTAAGATATATATGTGTGTTGGGCGGAGACTCCTTAATTTAGTAGTAATATGGTAAGTCACAAACGTTCAATAATTCATGTTACTCGTCAGCAACAATCGGATCAAGGTTTGACCCCTCTCGCTAGCCGTACCTGAGTGTCCGAGTGGGCGGGGTCTATCTGATATTCTCTCAGTTTTTCCATATAGTTTACGGAAGTTTGTGCACAGTAACGTCACGAGAGCAGAGTCTGAAAGAACCGTCATTGGTTTTATTGTGATAAATGGACCTCAGTACGGAAAAAATACAGCGGATCCTCTCCAAGGTTAGTCTTGAAACTACTGAGCAGCCCCAAAACTTAATTTACCCCAGTGAATGTTGTTAAGGTGCCGGCTAGCTTAGCATGCTAGCCGCTTTTGGTTTCTAACTGGTTGAACCTGTTGTGTTGCTTAAAGCATTTCCCTTGAATGATAAGGAAATGTGATTCAACATAAGAAAACTGATATGTAGCTTTTTTTTTTTTTAAATAACACGGTACAGGCAACTACATGAAGCGGGTTTCTGTCAATATTGACTGAGTTATTGACAAATTACATTGTGCTCTGTTTAGCCTTTCGGAGTACTGCTATTGACAAAGTACCGAAGGCTATAAAAGATGATGTAGATGCTGATTCCGTAGTTTGAATCATAAATCTTATTTGGGGATGGAAGGCATTTGAAATCGGAATGATAGGATTAACCTCAAAAACTTGGCCGTTGTAAACTTGAGCTCTTGCTGAGATGAGCTGCTTATCCAAGTAAACAACTATTGTGTGTGTACCTCTGTCTATAAGTGTGCTTCTTACTTCTCTCACGTCAAACTGACATACCGGGCAAAATGTAACTGCCACCTGATTAAATTCTCAATAATGGATCCGTTATCAGACATCCTTTATGTTTAAAGAGCTCTTTACCTCACAGTAGAGTGAACAACAGAAAAAAATACAATTTCACAACAATGCTTTACATTATCTTATATTATTGGAATTATTCAACCAAATTTAACCTCATGAGAGGCCAAAAATGGACTCTGCTCTCGACTTAATTGTACATTCCTGACAGTAGATAAAACCTCCTGTCATAAGGAAGAGATTCATATAGACTCTATAGACAGTTCATGCCTTCATCTCAGGACCTACAGATGTTTTATTTTTTCCTGACGTTAGTACAAATTCGGTGATGTTGCTATCGAGGAGCTGCAGAAGATCCATCGTGTGTTCCCCGGGTTGAAACCATCCAGTGGCACCTACAGTGAGTCCTTTTGTTTTTTTTTTTAATTAAGAAAAATATTTTCCTCTCCAACACATCACAAACACAGAGTTCAATTCTGAATTTCAGCGTTCAGTGATGGCACCCAGAAAGATCTCCTGAAATTACTCGGAAACATCCCTGTCAAGTTTGAAGGTAGGGTTTCAGTTGGGACGTTTATGTGACTGTAATCGCTGTCATTAGCATGAACTGTGACAGCCATCTTTCTCTCTGAAAGGCCACTCCTATAACTTCCCAATCCAGCTGTGGCTGTTGGACTCTTTCCCCTTTACCCCTCCCATTTGCCTGCTGAGGCCAACAGCTGACATGGTCGTCAGAGAGGGCAAGCACGTGGATGCGCGAGGTCGCATCTACCTGCCGGGGCTGCATAACTGGGACCATGTAAGAATCAGCTCTCAAAACCAGTCGGTGTTCCCAGTAGGTGGCTCTGATATGTTCTCTTTCTTTGGAGCAGCCAAAGTCCGCAGTGGTTCCTCTTCTGAATGAGATGATCGCCAAATTTGAGGAGGATCCTCCACTGTGTGCCAAGAGCGGCAATGACACCAAAGACCCCCACGAGCTTCTGGCATTCGTCTCTAATCTCAAGATCAATGATGGTGTGTCCCTTTGCCTCTGTAGACCAGACCGGTGTTTGCTATTATAAGCTGACTGACGTTTCTTTCAGGGGGGATCCGTCATCACGATCAACCGATCAACAAGGTCTCTGTTATCGGGGGAGGAGATTTAGGGATGGCGGCAGTGATGAGCATTTTGGCAAAAGTAATTCCTTGGTAATATTTCATTTGATGCTGAATATTGCATGTTCAATGCTTTAGTCGTGTTTTCTGTTTCCCTCAAGTGTAAAGTGGATAAACTTGTTTTCATTGATGTGGCTGAGAGTTCCACAAAGGGCGGCAGCACCGACCTGGAGATTTTCAGTCTGCCGAAGGTAGAGGTGTCTAGAGGTGAGTTGCAGAGTGCATGAAGGACCCTTCAAAGTGCTGGTATACAAGTTTAAAGGTCAGACAGGCAACAAATGTCACCTGTGTGCTGTCACTTTCTGTACATGAGGATCAGTGGTGATGATAATAAGCAGCTATTATTTGTCTCATTTAGATTTAGCCGCTTCGGCAGGCTCCAGGGTTGTTGTGGTGACTGCAAATGCGTGGAGCCGTGAGGAGTCTTACATCAGTGTGGTTCAGACGAACGTCGAATTATACAGAGGAATCATCCCAAATCTGGCCCGTCTCAGCCCCAACACCATCCTGCTCATCGCTTCTCAGCCAGGTCGGTGGCAGTGACAGCGTCTTCTGAGGGATGGCGCTTGAGAACATTACAGACTTAATTCTGTCTCTGCTCTGTTTCCAGTTGACCTCATGACACATGTGGCTTGGAGACAGAGCGGCCTACCGCCAACGCAGGTCATAGGAGCCGGGTGTAACCTGGACTCAGAGCGCCTCAGTCGCGCTCTGGATATTAACCTCAACACCCACAAACCAGGCTGGGTGCTTGGCGAACTCTCCGACAACAAAGGTGAGCTCTTCTTCCTCTCATCTGTGGCCATGTTTGCTTTTATTTGCCTTGCTGTGAAGGTGACCAGTAATGCTGCTCTACCTGCTCGTCTCCTACATCCTCAATGACGCACACCTTCGTGTGTGTGTGTGCGCGCGTGTGTGTCCTTGTCTTGCAGTGCCTGTGATGAGCAGCATTGGGCTGAACCCCAGTGCGCAGCCAGAGATCGCCTCTGCCACCAGCTCTACTAAAGCTTTGTTAGACAGGTACAGAGCCCTTTAGGCTCCTGCTCGAAGTTCTAGGAATAATTTCAGAAGTTTTCTCATGTTCATTTTCTTGTAGAGCATTCAACATCATCAAGAATCAAGGCCAGCGTTCGTGGTCGGTAGGTTTGTCAATTGCTGACATCACTAACAGTATCCTGACAAATAAGAAGAAAATCCACTCAGTCAGCACACTTGCCCAGGTAAGAGTAGTAGCTGTGTGTGTGTGTGTGTGGGGGGGGGGGGGGGGTGTAATCCAATCAGACTATCAGTCTTTTAATCTCACTTTTATGATATTAAACATATTTGACTTCAGCTGTTGGTTTCACATGGACATGAACAACCTGGAAAAATTCATGGAATCTTAACAGCAGCAATTACCTGGCCTGGACATTTTTTATTGAATAATTGAATCCAGAAAATGTAATATGTCTCCCAATTAACAAAAATCTATTTTGATTAATGATTTAATGTAATACATGATGTTTTATCAAACCTCATATCATACCAATAATTTTAGTTAATATGTACACTGGTAACTTTCGACATTTTTCACGTGTAAACAGACATATCAGAGGATGCATCTTTCTGAAAAATTCCCTTCAACACATTAGGAAGAACGATGAAAATATTGAGTCATTAATGTGTGCGAACCCCGAGATTTCACTGGATCTTCTTCCTCTGTGCTCCGCGGCGCTGCAGGGCTGGGGCGGCATCGGCGCGGAGGTGTTTTTAAGTGTGCCGTGCATCCTAGGAGCCAACGGTTCCACGCGCCTGGCCGGAGTGTCACTGGGAGAGCAGGAAGACTCCAAACTGAAGGACAGCGTCAGGTCCCTCTTTAACCTCATGAGTCAACTCAGGATGTGAAGCTAGTGACGGTGCAGATGATCCCTGAGCTGAGTATTTGTCACTCAGATGCTTCTACCTGGAGTTGTGGACTAAATTTGTTTAATTTTACCACAAGATTCTTTGGTTTTTTTTTGAGGTTGCATATTTACTCTGGGGATGAATTGGTGTATTTAAGGTTCAGTGAAATTATTGAGTCTCAGACAAAACTTTGGGGCAAGTTACATGAAGGTACCTGTATTTGTTTGAAAGGTAAAGAATTCTATGCAAAAGCACCAGTTACGCTGGAGGTTTTAGGTTTTCAATGACTTCCATCTTTAACAAAATTGCACTAACGGTGTGTGTGTGCGTGTGTGTACGATGATGTAATGATCACATATGCTAACGAAAATCAGGGTGGCTTAAGTACAGCTCATGTGCTGTTAGCCTTGTTTGCTTTCATGCTATTTATACATGTATAACTATATGAGTGTTAAGCCCTCCATATTTGCATTGCCTTTGCACTTGTTAACTCTGTATAAATCCTTTGCACTGCTGTTATAAATAATGAACAGTAACACTACAAGTGTGTTTTTGGATGTACAATAAAATCTGAAACCGAGAAGACAACATGTGTTCAAGGTTTATAAAACTCATTAGTAGCATACATGTTTGTAAATTTTGGTGTTCAGGTCACATTGAAAATACTCGCATGAGTTTTGGGACAAAGAATCGGATTCACACAACGATTCAGCAGCCAGAGCAAAGTTAACGAACAAACATCTGTTAACGTGAAAATGGTTTAGCAGTAAATCCCATGAGAAATCAAGGGAACGCAGGATGGTAAACACTGTTGTAACAAGATGTCAGTGCAAAAACAACGGTCCTGTCCAGACACACAGGTGAGTGACACAACAGGCTGGAGGTCCCCGTTACTTCCGCTGAGAGCCTCTGATTGACAGACGGCAGGATGATGTAAAAACTACAACTTCATGACACTCGATGGGGGAATGGCCAAGAGAGAACCAGAGTTTATTATATTTATAAGGAAAACCATGGACTTTCATGAAAAAGGAGTGTATTTCAAACGATAAAACGTTCTACTCTGGAGGATTTTGTGCAGACTCAAAAAAGTTATGATCCAGTGGACTAAACTACATAGGGGTGTGACTGCATAGAAGAACGGGTTGCGGGTCTTGTCAGAGGTCTGCATTCTCCTGAGTGTCCTTTAAAATACTTATATGGCTCAACTTCCCTTTCTCTAGAACTTTCGCTCTCAGCAATTCAAATAAATTAACACTAAAGTCACATTTTAAAATATGGCTGTGCGTATAAAAAAATCTAGTTTGATCTATTCTGGAAAAGGAAATGGAGCAAAATGGAACTGTTTCTTGTATTCTTCATGGTTAGTAGTTTGAAACGTAAAATAAATGTACATGATAGGTAACATCCATGTCATTTTAAAGCATCTTATCAGTGCTAGAACATAACCAGTCAATCTGTAATGCTTCTGACCACTAGATGGAGACACTCTTCATGAATAAGTATTTCCGCTGTACATCCTCATTTTATTCTCCTGTTTCCAACGCCTTTAGCCTTGATGCATGTATGTTCAGTATGTTATTGCTGTGAAGTCACTGAACAGAATGCTGAACCATCTCTGTGGAAGTGATGACACCCTGACAACCAAACTTAGAGACAAATAAAAGCGGCAAAGCACCCACTGAGTAGCCTCTGCTGGGAGGGAAATGATCGGACTGGATTCCAATATTTACACCAGTGAAGTACTGCACCATTGCCTCCCTGCTAACAGCGCTTTCCTTCACACGTTAGCATCCAATCTGCTTTGGTGCTGCTGTTGCAGTCAAATGACTGAACAATGAAGATATATATTATATTAACAGTGTGTCAATTCAGACAGACGCACAATACTGTATGTGAGCCAGCTCACTGTTGACCACGAATGAAGTGTAAATGAGCCTTTGGCTGCTTCTACTTTGATAACCTTATTTGGCAAACCCTAAAGCCCTTACATAGGCTGATATACTCTCTATGCGAAATGCAATGCACCAGTGCCATCAGAGTAAGACACTTTGTTGGTAAAGATGACACTAACTGGACTTTTTGGATAACACACTTCTAATTGGTCTCACACAGCAACAAGAGCTGGCCAGTCAACACACTCACTTGTAACAAAAACAGCAGTTTGGAGTTAGAAAACAGAACTGCCTTCATGAAAAAGGTGCAAGTATCACACAAATCTGTACACATCAATTAAAAAAAGTCCTTGGACAGACTGGGTCGCTACTGGCCTCAGGAGGTCTTCCTCCTTACAAATGGCTTTAAAGAGTCATCAAGCTTAATGTGAAGTCCGAATCATACTGGTGTGTGCAGTCACACTTGAAGTCTTCAGAAGGTCACTGATTTTGGCAGCTGTCCACCTGGAGGCATCCTGCAAAAGTCTGGGCTGGATCGGACCATGGGGACCCCCACTGCAGACTGTCCTGAGGGCCTGGAGTGGCCCGGGGGGGACCCAGTGTACAATAAAGGTGCAGGGAAGGCAGAGTGGTCTCGAGGGCCCCTCGAGAAAGGCTTAGAGGAAGTGATGGGTGAGGTGGCTCTGTGTGTGTCAGCAGTACACTGGAAGGGGGTGAGTCTGTCAGCAAAGCTAGCTGGAGGAGGGGGGAGGACAGAGTCCTCGACCCAGCTTTCCTCGCCGTCGTAGTCTGGCTCCTGAGGCAGACTGGGAAGAGCACACCATGAGGGGGGACTGGGAGAAGGGGAAGGGGGGATGAACAGTGGAGGAGGGGGCAGAGGGTAAAGAGTAGGGTCGTAGTCTCTGTCAAAGGCAGGTAGTGGGTTGCAATGCATGCTGGGAACCTCTTCGGGCGTGGAGCCTAGCAGCCTCTCCGAGAGGCGGTCGTCGTCCTCGGCTTCAGACAGGTTATCGTACTGAGAGGTGTTAGAAGGCCGCCTGTCTCCCGGAAACGTTGGAACGTAAAGAGACACTGGGAACTTGGTTGGCTTTGGAGGGGGGAGCCTGGGGGATGAAGATACGGTAATAGCAGGGGGTGGGGAGGCCTTTGAGGTGGGAGGTTTTTTTTGTGTGATGTCAAGTGATGTACGGGGTTTTGTGAATAATTTTGGAGATGGTTTCATTTGAGGGACCAGTGGTGGGGGGGAGCGGGGAGAAGAAGAGTAGCGCTGGGTCTGCAGACCAGCCCCCACCTCTAGAGAGGAGGACTGGCTGTCGACGGGGCTTTGGTCTTTCTGGCTGGTGTAGAATAATGGTGGAGGTGGCAGATCTGGGAGGTCCATGATCTCCTCCTCAGTCTGCATTGAGAGCGCATCCAAAGCTGTGGGCTCATAGGGTGGAGGCCACTCCACAGCCTCCTCCTGGGTCTCTGGCTCTCCGTGCTGCTTGTCCAGTTGTCCTCTTCCTTCTGGCTGGCTAACCTCTGGGACAGCCTCCTTCGAATCCCCTACAAACCTCCGCTCAGGACAGGGTATTTCTGTTTTTGGAGGAATTGGCGGTGGCACTCTACAAGGCCTTATAGGGGATGGTGTTTCCTGTGTGTGAATTACAATTGGGTCTGGTGAAGGCAAAGGAGCTGCATTGGACTCACTTAAACCTCTTGAGTCCTGGGGCTTGGCAGGAGAGGGGGTCTGGTGTAGGGAGATGCTATCAGTTTGTGATGGCTCTGTATTGCTGTGGGGCTGCAGGTCAATTTTGACCTCTAGCGGAGAATCAGGCTGCAGGGGCAGGTGAAGAACTGGTCTCTCTTGACCCAAGGGTTTCTTTGGCTGCTCCTCGGACTTCGCTAAAAAGACATGTAAGATAAAGAACACATAAACACGGGGATGTATGTGACAACGTCTTTACACTGATGAATGAAGAACACAAGTGCACCTGGAGGAGGTTGGTCCAGCTTTTTACTGCGCAGCTCTGACATGGCAGCCTGTAACTGCTCAATCACCACATC
The DNA here is from genome assembly GCF_037954235.1 of Aulostomus chinensis. Taxonomy (NCBI): domain Eukaryota; kingdom Metazoa; phylum Chordata; class Actinopteri; order Syngnathiformes; family Aulostomidae; genus Aulostomus; species Aulostomus chinensis. The sequence goes on from NC_141326.1 coordinate 11,078,785, forward strand.
ATCAGGTAGAAAGAAAGAAGCAGCCAGCTGCTCCTGAAGAAACTCCCTCAGGTCTTCCAACTGAGACTTCAACAGGTGCTCTGATTGACAACACAAGAGGCAGTCATAGAATGGTGAAACTCCGAGATAATGTGATCTTTACAGAGTAAACTGTAAAAAAACAACAACAAAAAATGATCTTGTACAAAAGCAACATGTCAAAGCATCCAATGTGTCAAGGCAACGCTTGCACAACTGTCCAATGAAAAGTCAGCCTTTGATTCTTCTCCACGGCAACCGGCCACTAGCATTATGTAAGCATCTAGTGAGGAAGCAGCCAACCAAGAGGCAGCATGCGATGTAATCCACAGAGTAACACTCACTGGTATAGCAACAGCGTCGTGGGCACCGAGCTGGTGTCCCTGACTCATTTAGCACAGAAAATAAGTCAGTCAGTCTTGCACTCACTCTTGTGTAACTTGAGGGTTGTATAAGCCATGGCAAGCAGCATCTTCTCTCCCTCCAATATGTAGATGTCCCATAAACGCAGGGTGAGGGTGAAAGGGGTCTGTTATGCAACACACACAAACACACACAGCAGCAGAGTCAGTCCCATTAATAAGTAATAAAAGTAACTCCTATGTGGTTTTAAGGAAGGGCATAAACTGATGACGTGTTTTCTTAATACTCACTCTGTCTATGAAACACTGTAGAAACCATTTGGTGGTATAAATCCCTGTCGTCATCTGCTCCTTGTCCTGTGGGACAGGAAGTCATGAGCAACAGCACAATAATTTGCAGTGACAGTCCGAACATGTGAACCTTTTGCAGACAAATTAAAAGACCCTAATAAATGAACTACAACCCAAGCTTTCCTTAGCAACCCATTAGCACTTAGCTTCTCGTACAGATAGCAAGAGATGCACTGGAGCTCACCAGGTGCTTCCTGAGTTTCGGGAGCATTTTGGAGATGATCCGCTCATGGTGGGCCTGAAAACGATGCAGTTTGGGGAATCCTGGGATGAAGAATCCTAGCACATATTAAAGAAAATATAAATGCATCAACAGACTCTGACTGTTGTGTGGTGATGGTAGAGATGTAATATTAAAACAGAAACGCGTTCTCTATAAAGACAAAAAATTTCCTTTGAGAGATAATATAAGGGTATATTAATAATGGTTAGTTGATGCTTCGTTAACAGTTGGTAATGCTTAGTCAGCAATGTCTGGTAATCATTAATTAACAGTGTTCAAGCTGTGCATTTATTATATGTTTATTTTACAGGTAACAGCAAAGATGGATGGGGGTTGGGATCAAGTGTGACTTCAGGGTTAAATGTTTCCTATTTTACAAGTAAGGTCACAAAAAATATTAATAAATGGTTAATTATGAGTAATTTATTAGTACCCTCTATATAACTAAGCATTAACAAGGTGTTGCTCATCTAGTCATATTTTAAAGCGTAGCCAAAAATATGAATTTTCAAAAAAAATGCGTGACAATGTATTTCATTCCATATGGATAAACTGTCTGGTCTGGTTTTGAAAGAACTCAATCGCCTCACTGTTTGTCTATTCAAAGTTGAATACAACATTTAAAAAACAACAACACCAATTTGCAAAACTGAAAAAAAAAATTATTGAGTCCTACATGCACACACACACACATACACACACACACGCACGCACGCACACACACACACACACACACACACACATTAGCCCCATAAACAGCGGTTCTAGGTCTTGGGTGGTCTCACCGTGCATGGCGTGCTTGCTGTTGGTGAGTAGCTGGGATAGAGCCCAGAAGGCATCTTCCTCATTCAGGTACATAAGCAAGATGGCAGCAATCTGACTCATTCCCTGGCAGTAGCTCACCTCCTGGGAACACGAGAGACCAGACAAGTTCAGTTAAATAGAATTTGCAAACGAGTAGAATTATTCATAATTTATTAGAGCACACACACACAGGACCAGAGAGAAGGTGGGGGGGCAGCACCTGCATGTCTGGTGCTGATGTGTGTGGCTGATTATGCTACAGACCTACTGTACGTGTTTTCTACAGTATCATAAACATTTCTATAAAGGTTGTTCAAATATTTGCTGTAGCCAAGCGCGCATCATGTCTTCAACTTGAACCGCTGCCAACTGACTGCACAATGATTCAATGATTTACACTAAGCAAATTGCTCTTGGCAAGAACAGAATCCACAAAACCAAAACACATTTGGTATTTGTCCATATTAAGGCTGATTTATTGTGCAGCTAGAAATGGACCGTGCAAAGTATCCTTTTGAGGACAAGCTAATTTAATTAGGGTAACAGTGAGGTTACACTAAACATTCTCTACATTCTTGTCTGCAGTCACATATGTGAAAGGACAAACACCCCCCCCCCCATCCCTCCCTCTTTGCCTCTCGTGCTCTCCCACTGACCCACTTTCTTATGAGCAGTGTGTGAGAGAAGGGAAATGGAAAAAAGCGAGCAGCACATGCCAGTTTCCTTTGGCTCAAACACCTCTTCAACACAGGAACCATCCATGTCAGAACAGCAGACCTGGACTATATTAGTGTACTGAGATAAACGTACAGAGATGGCGATACTTCAACCAGCTCCAGATAGCAGCAGGCTGTGAGCTTAAATAAGATTTAATTTACGTGAGGGTGTTAAACTACAGCACATCGAAACATGTCGTGCTTTTGTAGATGTCCTCATGCAGATTTGGGGGAGAGGACAGGAATACCCAGTGTTTCTCATCAGAGAAGGAAATCCTGTTTCTGTTGCCAGGTTTCTCTTAAACTATTGTGGGGTTTCCATTTCTTACATGATCCAATCAGAGATGTCACTGATACACATTGGGATTGTGGGCAGCGTAGTAATAATTCTGTGAACTAGCATATAAAACCTGATTTTCTTCGAACAAAATTGATATCCTAGGAACTTGATGCTTCTACAGGTGCAGATACTATCGTTTCACAATCAGCTTGCTTGTACTTATGACATGATGACTAAAAATAAACTCCTCTAAGGAGAATATGACGAGTTTTCATTTTCGAAACTCACTTGAAAGCTCTATTTCAAACCGATTGTAAATCAAACATGGAATTAAGACTAAAAATGACAATTCTGAAAATCGAAGTACTATAACTGGCTTAAGCTGCCATAAAAGAGCAAGGTAGAGTATAAGAGTATATTTGCTAATAGCAACACAATCATATACAGACTTAGGTCTTAACCAGTTTAAATTCATGCACTGTACGGTAAAAGAGGAAATTAGTCTCAAGATGTGAATACTGAGAATGGTTATGGTTTCACTGGTGGTCGGACAGTTGCATGCAGGCAGAGTCACACTCATAAATTAAAGAACGCACCCACAGCTTTAGAAAAGACCAAACGAGTGTAGAGCTCAAGCTTAGCCTGATCTTTGCTATAGAAAATTAACACACTTGATGGACTGCGGGCAGCTGGTGTACACAAGACGTCTTGACATGATGTAACACACATACTTGTATATAAACAGACACATATGTAAACTAACCTACCGTGTTGTGGACAGAGTAGGCTGCTAGTACATTAAAGAGGGACTGCTGCCTGGGGAGGGAATAGAGAAACCACCAGTTAGACTGAGCACATGACTCCTTTGCAAGACTGAACAAGCTGAAAGAGTCTCTGATCAAGTGAAGTTTATTAAATAAAACAGGCCGAGGCCACATGAGTAATGATTCGTCAAGTTGAAACCACCTTATCCCGAAATGATCTCCATCAATCAGGAAAAGCAGATTCCAAACAGCTGCAAATATCCCTCTGGGGAGGCTGATGATCCCCGGCTGCTGGTAGAAATCTGTGTGTAAATACTTCTAATAGTCTAAATACTTTGACACAAGGGCTCTAGCTTTTCAAAATGATGGATTATCTGAGATACATCGGAATGTTATTTTTAGAACTCACTACAGCACCATCAAATTTGGATTTCTTTTATTGTATCCAATATAATGTAGAAAGTCTCCGTCTGTGTGTTTGTCCCTCAGTCTCAGTGCATTTGTTGATATGTCTGAATTAAGAAGTGATTTAAGTATATGTTTGTCATTTATTTCTTGCTCATGTAAGTAAAAAAGTGTTGGATTAAAAAAAATGATCATGTGAAGAGAGATAAAAGTCTGTATCCAATAGGGATGGGAATCAAACACCAACATGCGATAACTTTGGGTGAATGTTGCATTTTTTATCTGCACCGGAGTGAATCTCAACCCAGCTGCAGCAGCAATATTAGCACGTCCTCTGCTGTTAATACTGCAAGTAACTAACCAACTAACACTGCCTATCATGTTAGTGCCATCTCACTATTGGGTTTGGAAGGTCATGTTACTTCTACACTAAACAAAGTTTATGTTATTCGACCTGTTTGTTCTCTTTTTTTCCAAATGAAAATCAATAAGAGAATCACTAAAGAACCAAATCGTTAAGCAGAATCAAAAATGAAATCGGAATCATAAAAGACTCATCAGTTCCCATCCATGGTATCCAAGGAAGCTCCCGTCAAAGCATTCTACAATGCAGTGCAAAGGTACTCTTCCTCAGAGTCTGAGCATAGTACAGTCCTTTAATGGGAGCTTCCTGCTGTGCAGAGCTTTGTCTCTCTTTGATAAAGCTACAAAAACATACAGCAAATGTTATTATTCCTAGCTAAGCCCTACGAGATTCACATACATGAGCAGGACTTTCATCATATCATTTCCTCTAAAGCCTGCCATTTCTGCAACCACAGGGTTTATGCGATGCCTGGCTGATTACAGTTGGAGTCTCAATTGTTTCAGACTTTTAACACAAGGTAGCCATTGTGTGTGTAAATGTGTTTGGAACACTAACAAATATAGAGTGGACAAGAGAGGATGTCTCCCCCCCAGGCCTCTGTAGTAAATACATGCCCTAAAGATGGGGACAGAGGCAGGAAAGCAGCTTTAAATAGCTGTCAGTGTCTCAGTGTGTGTGTGTGAGTGTGTGTGTGTGAGTGAGACAGCTGTTGACTTGCAGGATGACAAGAGGGCAGCCAAGCAGGATGGAGCTGTGCTTTGGTCTGTTTGGACTCAGTGGCTTTGAATTGAAGGGGAAGTACGGCAAAGAGAGACAGAAGAGAGCACCCTATTACACACTTCAACAGTGACCACTGAATCACCTGCCATAAAAGGCGCACAGTGTTGGCTGTGTGATGCTTAGCCATGTAAAATGTATTTTATGAACATGTGAGCATCACATTGAGGTGTTGTGTCAGAACAAGAACAAGGGCTCAATTAGGGTACTGTTGGTCTGCATGTGCTTGATATTGATGCACATTTCTGTATGAATGCCATTTCCTGTGGGGTTTAGAGCACTGACAGGAAGCCTAGTAAAACACAGAGGAGGAAACTACTGCTTTGGTTGTGTGAGTGTTTTTGTGCGTGAGGGTGCCTCAAGGTTTAGCCCAGAGGGCACACACTGCCAGAGACATAGACAAACCTGAACATGTGAGGTGGCAAAAGAAAACAAGAACTCTAGATGTTCCCTGTAAATAACAAAAGAGGCTGACAATCTTTGTTATGACACTTTTAACTTGTGACTTATTTTAAGAGGTCATGTGACCTACAAAACCCAGCTCCATGTTTGCTTCCCATCAGTCGTACCCAAACTTTTTCCAAGCCTTGCATCCCTGAAACATTCCACATCTGCTGTGTACCCGACCGAGCTTCACTGATGGCCCTCACACCATCAGTGGCTAGGCTGATGCTGCAGCACATAATATTGTTAATGGTAGCTGTGTTTGACACAGTACTGGAAACTCCAAAGCAGACGGTTCCCTATTTTCCTTATTAGGGCCTGATTTTTTTTCAAACCAAGGAGGAAATGGATACGAGTGTGCATTGACAAAAGACATGCCCTTGGCTTACTCTGCCTCTGATTGGCTAGTACTTTGGGCCTTGAGGTGAGTGAGATGGGTCAGAGCCGGTCAGAGGAAGAATGCGTCTTCACCGAATGCAGGTCAGAAAAACATAAAACATCAGTTTATTTTGATGAAGGATTTTGAGAGAAAATGACCTTTTTGTTGTTGTTGTTGTTTTTGGTGGGTTTTTTTGCTGTATCTCCCCCCACCAAAGAAACTGTGTTTATCCCCAGTCTGGTATTCATAATTCTTTTTTTATCTCTGGTTCTAATTGTTTGCAGTCCAGTTTTTCAGTGTTAAATTATTGCTGTTGTCTGTATTTTTCCTTACTACACTTAGTATTTTTAGTGCTTTTTTTTTTTACCTGTTCAAAGCACTTTGTGAGTGTGCTGAGAGAAAACTGCTAAATAAAATTTACTCACATTTCTCATACTGACACAGGAGTAATTGAAAGAACACATGCACATTGAAACAATCATCACATCGATCGTTTTTTAATATCTCCAAAGTATCAGGATTTGGGATGAAAGCCATAACTCTAATGTTCGACTGCACATGAGGCATGATTCCATGTTGAAGTTGAAGACTCACTTGACTCCAAAGCGGTCCTTGAACATGATGTGGTTCCTGAAGGTTCTGTTGACATCCAAGTCAATCTGTTTGATCTCTGTAGAGAAATTACGAGCCTGCAGCTTCATTCTCTAGAGGAAATCAAAATCATACAAAATGTCAGAAAAACCAGCCAACAGTGAACTTTCGGCCTTTCACGTCACCAACAATGGTGATGGAAGATGTGGTACAAGATTCCAACCTCATATTTTCCCTTGTTCTCTTCTTTGACTTTCTCTATGTCCAAAAGTAGGGCCCAGGCCTCGCCTCTCAGCTTGAGGGGAATGCCTTTATATACACGCTTAATCAACTGAAACACACGTGATGAAAACACATGAACAATCACCACAGCAAGCAGAATAAACAGGGTCACAAAACTGCTGAATTGTTAAATCTCATCATTGACAAGGAATCAACGCATTCTTGTTTTAACAGTCTAGACCAAACAAGATAGAGGGATAAAGTTAGTATCTTAGTTACAGTGGTGGACAAAATGAAGTTCAGTAGAATAAAAGGGGAAGCAGGCTAGATGACGACAGTGGGCTCTTTATTTTCAAAAGTGACAGTTTGGTATTTTCTTGACATGGAATCTCTTTTTGCCAATCTGTGTGTTTCTGTTGTGCACGAGGTAGGAACAGAGGTGCAGGCAGGTGGGAGGATCGTTTTTCTGAGGCTGGACAAAGTCACCCAAGATGTGGCAAACTAAATCCTTCTAACAAATTTAAACAAATGACAGATTTATGCTTAAACTACAAATAAAATACATTAAGAGATAGCAAACAAAATGATCAAAAATTTTAATGTAGTGAAAGGAAAAACATCAGTAAAGTCTCGTACTTCTCTACATGAATGTAAGTGATTCTTGGCACTAAACCCTGGCAGATATAGAGTGAATAAAACAAGCTACTCTGCCTGATATTGAAAAAAATACTGGGCTCATTAAACCCTTACCTGATACATTGGTGTGTGTATGCATGTGGGAGTTGATGATGGGCACGAGTTACAAACCTTTTCACTGTTCCTATACTTGCTCCAATTCTGCACCATCTTCAGCCATTTGTCCACTCGCTCAACCTCCAGCTGCTTTTGCTGGGTAAAGGAATGATGGATGTACATGTGGCAAAATGTGAGTTACATAAAGATTCAAGGTCAAAGTCTGGACATAGCAAATTAGTTTCATACCTTCTCTTCAAGTGCACTGGGCGTTGGCAGTTCCTCCTCACTAGAAATAATTGTGTTAGAATTACAAAAATGTAAAACTTGTGATCTGAAGAACGAGACATAATCATGAGCAGGGGAAAAAAAGACAAAGGGACAATCGAAATAATAAAAACAACTGTGTCTCCAGCTGTCAGACTTGTGTTGGATAACTTACTGCAGGAAGCCAAAACGGTCAGTGACATTACAGATGCTGTAGTCAGCATCCTCCCACGGGTCAATACGGACACCCTCTTGCCGCCCCTGAGAGACAGAGAGAGAGAGAGAGAGACAGACAGACAGACAGACAGACAGAGACAGAGAGAGACAGAGACAGAGAGAGAGAGAGAAAATTAACAGTAAAACTTATATGTTACTTGAAATTTAGAGACAAGGTAAGACAATGTGGATTCATGATTGTGAACAATATGATAAGAAATAATTTCCCATTTCTGATGTTTGTGAAAATGTTTGAACCCAATTTGAAAAGCACATGATCAAACATTGACTGGGTTATGAACAGATTTCACACACAACTCACACCAAGACACACCAATGTTCCTCGGCGTTATTTTGAAAATAATTTTATGAATCAGGCGTATTAGTATCATCACTCTCCCTCCAACACACTCACCTTGTCATATTTGGAAATGATTTCAGCGCGTTCCTCTGCTATCAATGCGTCTATGTCCTTCTTCATGTCAAAATCTGAAAAATATGTGAGAGACAGAGAGAGATGATCACTATTGCAATTTCCTGCATAAAATATATGGACTTACTTAGTTATCATAAATGTGTATTCTGACCTGCTTAATGAATTTAAAGACAACCAATGATTTGATTTGATTCTGATATCGGCTACAGCTACAGGAGGTATGTGTGTATTTATTATACACACACACATATACATATATGTGAGTTCTGGTAGCAGACACATCTCTACATCAACTGTTCAGAGGAGCCTACGACAATCAGGCCTTTATGGTTGAATAGCTGCTAAGAAACCACTACTAAGGAAAAGCAACAAGCAGAAGAGGTTTGTTTGGGCCATGAAACACAAGGAATGAACATTGGACCAGTGGAAATCTGGGCTTCGGTCTGAATTTGAGATCTTTGGTTCCACCCGCTGTGTCTTTTGCGAAACAGAAAAGGTGAACGGATGGTCTCTCCATGCATGGTTCCCTCCGTGAAGCATAGAGGAGGTGTGATGGTGTAGGGGTGCTTTGCTGGTGACGCTCTTGGGGATTTATTCAAAACTGAAGGCCCACTGAACCAGCACGGCCACCACAGCATCCTGCAGCGTCGTCCCATCCAGTTTGTGTTTAGTTGGACCATCATTTATTTTTCAACAGGACAGCGACCCCAAACACACCTCCAGGCTGTGTAAGGGCTATTTGATCAAGAAGGAGAGCGATGGAGGGCTGCGCCAGATGACCTGGGCTCCACAGTCACCTGACCTAAACCCAATCCAGATGGTTTGGGATGAGATGGACCACAGAGTGAAGGCTAAAGGGCCAACAAGGGCTCAGCATCTCAGGGAACTCCTTCAAGACTGTTGGAAAACCATTTCAGGAGACGACCTCATGAAGCTCATTGAGAGAATGCCAAGAGTGTGCAAAGAAGTAATCAAAGCAAAGGGTGGCTGTTGTGAAGAATCTAGAATATAAAACATGTTTTGAGTTATTTCACACTTTTTTGTTCCTTACATAATTCCATGTGTTCATTCATAGTTGTGATTCCTTCAGTGAGAATTTACAGTGTAAATAGTCATGAAAATAAAGGAAAACCATTAAATGAGACGGTGGGTCCAAACCTTAGACTGGTAGTGTTTATATAGTCTTTGTTACACTCCAAATGTACATGTTGTTCAAGGACAAACACCCAAGCTCAAAAGAAGTAGTCAAAGTCTTAAGACACGAAGAGGAGAAAAGAGTTTCTCCGGTGTGACTCCAGTGAGGCACACAATGTTTTCATCTGTCAAAAGCTAAACTTGGAAGCACTTTGAAACCACTCAGTGACAGAATGAAGAAAACACAGACACAGCAGGAGGAGGACTTTCACCAGCTGAGGCCTCAGGCTGCATGTCTGACATGCCTGGCAGCAACAGGTGTGAAGGCACCTGCCAGTGCACACACACAGATGTATACACACTCTTTGCTTGTTCATATTTTCCCAACACAATTCCAATCTTGTTCTGGGAACAGTGGCTCCACTGTTGGGCAGGCTGAGGAGACACTTGGCAGGGTGTCAGGTTTCAAGAGGTTTGAACATATGTCCTTTAAAAGATGAGTATTTATTTTTTAAAATAAAAGCAGAAAAAATAGAGAGAGCGAGCGAGAGAGAGAGAGAGAGAGAGAGAGAGAGAGAGAGAGAGAGAGAGAAACCCACAGGAATTTGGACAACTGGGATAACAAACTGTTATTTTTTTTTATTTTTAATTACAGATAGCATCAGCACCAAAGCAATAGTTTATGACACTGTAACTACAGGGGATGAAAAGGAGCGATCCCCTGCCTAGACTTACTGTCCATAGATTTTTTTTTTTTATTTAGTGAGAATTTAGTTTTACACAAAGCGGAGCTGCTGGTATCAGGGATGGATGGGTTGAAATACTGGACCAGTAGACTGGACCACACATATTCCAAACCATTCGCTGAAGGCCAAGTAATTACGGTGAGTATTTCTCTCCTAAATCAGGACATATAATTCCAGAGTTAGTAGTGACAGGCCATTTCCTTGTCATCAGGCACTGGGAGTCTCTAGTCTCCCGCACTAAAACAGCTGAGCTTCTGGTTTAACAGGTGCTCAGTGAAACCATACCACAGAACACATGGACCCTGCTGGTCTATGCTTTCCTCTCAACAATTTTCCCTTTCTCATGCATTTTAGCTCAGGCTATTTTCAGGTTTGTTGGGCCATCAGCATTTTTGCAGCTGTGGGGCACTATTAATTCTTCACCAAATAAATCCACTACAAAAGGGCTTATAACAATGATTTCAATAAATTGTTTTTTTTTTTTTTAAAATACAACAAATTAAAGAACACGTACATGTAATAATATAAGCACTGAATGACTTGTACGTTACCAGGGTTAACCAACAATTATTCCAATGCTTATGCTACCAACAATGATCAACCTAAGAGTCATAAATAGCCCTCTATCTTCAGTATAAACAGATGAGAAATTCACAACACGATTGACTAGAAATGTGACAAAAAGGTGACCCTCCGAGGTCCATTTGTTTTTTTTTAATTTTTCAGGGATGTCGTATTAAATTTGTGTCCACTGAGAAGGTTTGTTTCAAAGCTCTGTTGTGCTTCATCTGTGGTGTCAAGCTGCTTACTTCCTGGGTTGAGTCTCCAGGCTACAGATAGTATTGTGTAGGGGTCAGGAAGAAAAGGAAACCGGCGACTGCCACTCCTTCAACAGCAGGTTCAACAAGAAGTGTAGTTGATTGTGACAACTCAGTGCAAATTAAATTTTACAGACAATAGTCTCCAATGATCTGGACTTAGCCTTTGTAGTCAGCAAGTATGATGGGAGTAATACCATGGGGTGGTCAGGTCACAATGATACAGCTGGGATTGTGCTTGTGAGTCACCAGCACAGCTGAAACCCACCTGAAAAACTTCCCATTATGTTTAATGCAAAGAAATTCAGTTTGGACAGCTCTTTTCATGTGACAACTAGAGGGGTGGCTAACTGGTGGGAAACAAGTGATGAAGCATGAGAGACGACCACTGAAACAGTCACGCCTGGGGGTGTATTCACAAGTGTGTATGAGGGGAGAAAGAAAGACAGAACGTGATCAATGTAGGCACGAGGAAAGCGTGAAGCAGCATGGAGACATAGTGGTAGGTGGGCAATGTTTGAGGTGAAGGGATGTAGTCGGGCGCTGGAGTGGGACGGTTAAAAGAAGCTGAATAAACTAAAAAAAACAAAACATTTTTTAAAAAGAAGCTGAATAAATGGCAGCAAGAAACCACTTCCCTGTACTTGACAACCTGGTTGCTGCTTACAGGATACAAGATGTTGAGCCTGAAGCCTTGGTGATATCATTTCCTGTTATGACACGGCACGCAAAATCCAGCTTACATATAAAAGGTCTCACTGCACTGTTGTAACCACAAACAACTTGCTAGCATTCTGAATCATATCCAGCTCATTACATAGTTTTAAACAGTGATGCATCAGTCAAAATATCCGTTACTAATTAGCAACAAATGTATTGCTTGGCTGGGTGTGTTCTGTCTGGGTATGACCAACAGTGAGCCACAATTAACCAAACAGATAAAAAGCACAAAACAATTCAGTGTTGGTACTGAAGAAATTAGAGGAAGAAAAAAATAAGCTTATATTAAAAATGAATAATAAATTATCAGAATTAATAATTATGTCATCTTTCAATCTGTTGATTCTCAACTCATTTCGCCCCTAAAATGACAGATTATAATGGAAAACTAGCATCCTACTGTGGCCTTCAAATACCTTGTCTGAACAACAGTCTCAAAGATATTCAACTTACTATTATGAATGGCTCAGTGAAACTTTAACAGATCTGAAAAGCTTAAATCTGCAAGTCATCTTAGTACAAGATAAATGATTAAAACAATGATTCAATTATCTAATGAGCAGTGGGTTAATCTGGGCTCAAAGACCACTCCAGCTCCAGATAAAGTACATGTCATCTTTTAAACACTTCAACATTTCCAGGATCAGCTCGGTTTTTGTCCATAATCAAACGTGATCTCAGTGGAAATCAGATTTACAGCAGAGGATTATACTTTTCTGGAGCAGCATCAAAATGAAAGTTTGAGATTAGGAAGAGTCTGGCAGTTGTCAACTAAGGGTAGCATACTGGGAACTTTGTATGCCAGCTACGACTGGACTGATTGCTCAAGGTGGCTGGGTATGGGAACATTTATGAGACAGTAACCTGCTTCTTTGCAGTTTTTCACTGAAACAACAATACAAACATCTGACAGATGTATAAAAACCTCTGGAGATTCTGAGAAAATGAGGTCCAATCCCATTTTTTCACCGAATGTGGCTTCTTTGTGGCTGGTACTAAATCTCCCAAAAGTCCTGATGGCATGACAAGGAGCAGATGACAAGTGCTTAGTCCTATTTACCACCGGATGATTGGTCTGTCCTATGTGGTCAGCTCTGCATTCATGAACTCATTCAGCCGGGTTGACCTCACAAAGCGTCCTCACATACGGCACCTGGCCCATCTATTTATTACCAGCCCCATCAACTGTCCAACACAGACTCACAGTTTTACCTGAGAGTCTCAGATTACCAGCAACCATCGTGGGACTGCATTCACAAAACAATTCTTCAGACTAGCGCGCCAAAGTATTTTCTCAAAAGAAATTTCACAACATTCTTAATTATCACCTTGTGATACATAGACAGGCAGAGACAGAAGTGGTCATTTTGTACACCTTTTGACTTAAAAATGGAATCTTCTCTTCATTTTGTGGTCAATACTACTATAATCTATGATTTAACACTCTAAAGCATGTCTTGTAAAGTTATTAGCTAATACCGGACCATGCTGCCATGCCGTAGACATATGGCAGTTCTGGAGAACAAGGAAACTATTTCAGGCCAGGAAGGAGGCTAAGTGACCACATGGCTCTAATTTCCACATGACAAAGTCTCAAGTCCCAGATGGCAACAGAGCAGCTTTAATGGGTGTCAGACACACACACACACACACACACACACACACACACACACACACACACGGTTTGCTTTTTAGTATGCATGTATCCAAAAAGAGGAGAAAATGAAAGAAAGACCAAAGGAACTGAAATCATTTTCAGCAGTGAATTTTGAAAATCAAACAGAAATGCTGTATTTGATTTGAAGCTTTCCATGTGCTCCACCACAGAGAAGTTGGACAGGAAGCTTCTTCAGTGGTTATAATACAAGTGTATAGTAATAGCTCACAGTTGTGTTATGGACTACAGACTGAAAATATTATTAAGGCAGAGGCAGAGAGAGTGGAAGCCTTTATTTAGTTTGACATTTTGGTCTTTTGTTCTTAACATAACATTTTGGCAGTTAATAGAAAGGGCAAAGTGGAAAATCTAAGAGGGTGGGAACGAGATGGAGATAGTAAACTTGCTCTGGCTCAATAAATATATGCTTGAGGCTCTGCTGTAAGCCAGAGGGTGGTTCTGTATGAGTGCATAATATACAATTACAACAACCTCATTTGATCTGTTTTTTTTTGGTGCCATTTTCAAACATGTTGTGCACATAATGGGCAATCACTACATTCAGGGCATATGTATCACTTGTGCACTATCGAGTACCTCAATCACAAAGACAATTCATAACATGCATGCATACAAACCCAAACTCCTCCCTGGCTCATAGAGATATTGATAATGGGGCGCGCTGCGGGGATGCACTGTCTACATGTCAGATGGTGCTGAGTATAAACAGACTGACTTCCAGTATTGTTACAAACCACAATGGAAACAATTATGCTCTGGTTCTGGTTTGGTTTAGCGATGAGAAGAAGGAGAAAGATCACACATCACAGTGGTGACTCACGTCAGCTCACACATAACGGTGACAGACACAACAGAAACAGCACGGAAGGTGGTGATGACTGCACATGGTGAGGACATTTTTGATCACTAAGAAAATTTTATTTCAGCTTACGAGTGCACCAGATTTTTTTTTAATTTTTTGACAACAAAGTAGTCTTTATTAGTCATAGATCATTAGAAATGATCAAAGAATGAAGGATTGTTGAAAAATGGAATACTTTAGTGTCTATAACCCATCCCTACTCCAAACCCCTGATGGTGAACATGTCAAAGCACTTTGCTACGAGGCATGTTTTTAGCAGGTGGGACGGTGCATGCACAATGGCCAATTGTCTGTCTTGACCTTAGTGGTATTGACTCAGAAGCCAGCATGACAAACATTTTGCTAACTTGACAGATCTGAAGTGACCACTGAGACCAAGTTAAGCAGGAAATCAACACAGAGATGAATGAGATCACATTAGGTCAGCGAGAGACACTCTAACAGTGCTGGGAAGCCTTGATGAGTGGTTGCAGTCTCTTTAACAAGAGAATCTTTGTCACTGTCTGGGCCTCTTTTTCCTCCATCTCCCTCGGTTTCTTTTGTACCGCTGTAATGTTTGTGTTTATGCATAGAAAATAGCAGCTACACAGAGACTGTGTGACCCAGGGGCAAAACATCCACGGGGGGACAGGGGAAAAAGTACAAGGCTCAGAATAGCTTGTCCCCAAGGAACTTTTCTGCCCTGCCTGCTACGCTCTATATTACCACTGTCACTCTGCCTTATCATTTTTCCAAAACTGATAACACACACCACAGATTTACCAACAAGAACAAAAACCACTGAACTATTCTCCCACTGTACCAAAGGATATAGCAAGATGGGATCTGAGAAAGGGGGCACTAAAACACCCCACTTAACATGTGACCTCACCCGAGAACACCCTGTGGTCCCTGCTGGCTGGAGATTACCTTGGAGAGGAGAGTGGGCTATCTAAATATAACAATGACCACAATAAGTTTTAGATTCTGGAGTAACGGGTCGGTCCGAGATGGACCTTGTTTCCCAGAGTGGCAGCAAATTTTGGAGGAGTGGTATGAGAAGGGCAGGAATGTCAAGGGAAAAGAATTCATAAACACGAACCCACAGGATCCTGCTGAAAAAGCAACATTCTCATAAATGGATCGTCTTCCTGGCAAGGATGGAGTCATAGTACAAGCAGTGAAGCCGGCAGAAAGTCCAGATCTAGAGTTTAAATAACTAGCATCCATCGAGTACATGCCTGTTACATGACAAGGCTGCCAATCTCACTGTACTCGGACAAAAATTAGAAATCAGTCAATTGGATTACTCGCATAAGAAAAGACAAGCAGTATCAATTAAATTACCATAAACACTTATGCAATCGCTGGAGTGAAGCTGAATGCTAATGGAGAACCTGAAAATATCAATAAATCAATTTGCTAGCCTCGACTGATGAAGGAGACAGCATCAGGAGTTAACACATACACACACTCACACACAAATAAACAAACAGACTAAAACTCAGTATCTAGGTGGTAATCCAGTACAGTAAATACACCCGCTGCAGTGTGCAAACTTTGAACGCTAGGGAAGTGCAACAGCAGCTCTTTGGAGATTCTGCTCGGTCATACCTCATATTTGCTTGATCAAAGTCTGATTAATGTATGTTTAACACTTGTACTGACTTTGTTTAAAATAAAGAGAGAGCTCTCTACACTTTGAATAAGTATAATTATCAAAAAATGCCCTGTGTACTTGTAAAAGTTGGAAAAATACCTCACCGTGGCCTCCCTATTATGAACTAGTAAGAATGAGTTAAAAAAAGGTCTCCATATCATGCTTGCACAGTAGTGCATAAGGAAAATACTCTATTTAGGGAAGTTATGTAACTTCTTGTATGTCACCATGTTATAATTAAGCAATTCATGCTCTTACTGTGTCACAGAATAAATAATTCAGAGGGTTAAGATAATAAGAAAGGCAAAAACCAGTACTGAAGTCAGCCAGATTCAAATTTAGATGGAGATTCTTTAGAGTGAACTAGTAATGGTTATTATACTTTTTATGTTTAGTTTATGTTGAGAAGCACAGAGACGGGATTATTGTACATGGAAATCCTTAGACTGAGGGGAAGGGTAATTTCACCATGACTCAAAACAGTAAGAGGTTGAGCATTCAGGACAAAAAGACTCATTTGAAATGGCATCCACAAAAGACAGCAGCGAGAGACAATCACAGAGGGGAAATTCCAAAAATAGAGCAATTTAACCTTCAGACACATGTCAAAGACAAACAGTTTGGGAAACTATCTCATGAGGCTGTTATGAATCTCAGTGGAACAGCAGTTTTCAGCCACAGGAAAATTGGTATAAAGGTGGGTTTTTTTCTAAAAAATGAAATATAGTTATACAAAGGCCAGTGTGACAAGTATGACTGATCTTTTTCATTACCGTTGCATGTTGTCATCTTCAAAGTCCTTGTTTTGTCTGATCAACAAGCTATTTGTAAAACTGATGACCATTAATTCAGGGTTGATGACTCATCAATAATTTATCTACTAATTTAAGTAGAAGTAATCCAACTGTCCTGAAGCCTCAACGTGTCAAGTTGTCGTTCATCACCCTCTCAAGGAATATGGCGTCATGACTGGAAGCTACAGGCTACGGTGAGGCTAAAAACAACTTGGCGTGTCGAGGCTTCAGGACACTTGCTGAGCAGTATGGAGACATGTTAACCGCTTTATTATGCTTTTTTTTAACATTTGAAAATGGGTCATCACCATTCACTTCAATTGTTTGAAAGTCTACTGCAACACCTCCTGTGAAACTCCAGCAGTGGTTTATGGACTCAAAAACTTCACCTGACCTACCATCTGTGCGAGGGTGAGTATTGACTGAATTTTTATTTTTGGGTGAACTATTCCTTAAACCATCATCATCATCATCATCATCATAGACAGACTGCTAATCATTATCCCTGTGTGTCAGGGAGCCCTTCTGTATGGAGTTGGCGTCTGGAGGTTTGGTGATCTGGAAACTCAAAATAGCTACACTTAAATGTGAATCTCAGGGTGACAAGTTTGTCTCTCGTCCAGCCATAGATGGGCTCTCGCCTGTTTCCCACACTGTGCTGATGTAGGCAGCAGGATTGTGTCAACCTGCACCAAATAAGCAGTTATACAGGGCGTGGTGGACTTCAGTGGCACCTGAAGAGACAAAACTGCAACTCTGGAAAGACAATTCAGGAGTGACAACGAAGGGTTAACGCGTTTGTTATGGTTGGCTAAAGGCTTCGCTGTCTGGTGCATTTAGTGATGACCACATTTGGAGCTTTAGACAGACATCATAAAGCCACCATTCAGGAAGACAAAAAGGCTATTGATATCTCTCCACTCAAATAATATAACAAAAGTATACAAAGAAGACTGACTGAGCAAAAATGATAGAAGACCATTAAATCTGATCTCAGAGATTCTATTCATAATCTGAATTAAACTTGAACTGAGAGATCTATCAGCAGTTCAGGAAGCAAGTTAAACAGGGCATTTTTGTTAATGAAATCATCAATGAAAATGGTTGAAACCCAAAGCTTTTATCCCTGGAGAGGATTACACATCGATGCCCTTTGATACCTCAAATGGAGATAACAGCTTCAGTAGAAACACGAAAAGAGGCCATCTCTATCTCACTGTGCCATAAAAGTCCAATGCTGCTGACAGAGGCCCATTCAAGGGCAAAAATACAAAATAAGGATGGTCACATGACACTCTCCCTAACACGTGGCTCACATCCTTGTCATCAGACAGAGAATTCACATCATTGTTCAAGAAGCTTTTGACAAAAAAAAGTCCAGTTTACACTCATTTCTAAGGGCCGCCGGGTTCAACCATTCTTGTCAAACAGAGACGGTTTGTTGATTAAGATGAATATAGTTAAAGATACCAATGACCCCACATGTGAGACGGGCAAGTCTAACAAGTCTGATCACATGCGTGTCATATATTCTAATTGAAAATGGGAATCACAGGAAAGTGGATGACTTCACCAGCAAAGGCCATGAACAACATCCGACTCTAGTCAATAACACAGAACAGAGGGACACCGAAAGAGGAAGAGAAGGAGGAAGGGCTGTCCCACTCCTACCCCATTAGGTAGCATAACAATGAAGCCCGTTCCACGGTGCTTCCTCCTCAAACCATACAAGCACAGAAGTGACATTTGAGGTATTTGTTTCGCCATGCTATCGGCCTGTGCATGAACTACCTGTGCATGTAGTTGCTATATGAAAACTAGCGAACTAGCATAGCCTAACGTACGGCTGCTCCAAAACCTGCTGTCTCATATGATTCACACGATTTTCATACTGAATCCGCTGATCCCAGGATGGTACATTCTTGATACCTGTCCCGTCAGGAGAGAAATGTTCATCATAAGGTAAAAGTGATGACTCAGAATGACTTTTTTTATAGATTTGCAGTGAGCAGCAAATGACATTCATAACAGATCCCCTCAGTGGATCCCCTCAGTGCAGTGGTCAATTCATTCATTTCTCCATCATCCATCATCTCTTTAGGATCTGACATTTTCAATCACCTGAGGAAGAGTTGCTCTTATGCTCTACCTTACAACTCAGACTCAAGCATCTGTGACTCTCAGTTTCCCAGAGGTCTAAACACAGACATGTGGTAAATGGGAGTACATATTAACACCCCCCCCCCCATTAGTAGCGCTGTAGGTGCTTTACCACTGAATTGTGTATTGAGCCACATCAGCTAAGTCTCGTCCACAGACGAGTGCTGTTCTTCCTGTGGTCAAAATTACAAACTGCATGTCATCTTTGGACATAAACATGCATCCATACAGCATACAACACAAACAAAACATAAAATAAAAGAGGGAATGAAAATCATTACTTGATTTAAGTTGTTTATGTTCTATTCTGATCAACCCATATAGTCATAGAACCCTTATGTACTTATGAGATCCACTCGAAAAGGTACATAGCCTCTTTTAATAGAGGAGGGGGATAAAAAAAAAAAACCCATCATGTAACACCTTGTGTTTAAACAAATACAATTTCAATTTGATTTTAAAGGCCATCTTCCTTGTTTCATTAACCAAAAAAACATGGTAAAGAATTCCATGCTACCATTGCTCTGTAATGCGGTGTTCTCTGCCCAGCTCCTGTTCTATCGGCAGGCAGGAGAAATCTCCTCTCTGACGGCTGCCGTGTAGAGTATTTGTGTCTGTCACAGGAAAACATCAAACTATGAAATAAATTGACAGGACTCTTTGATTTGATGATATTTCTTACAAAAACTAACAAGAGAGCAGTGTAACCCAGCTTTAACTGGTAACCAATTTGACTTATTAAGCACCTCACATACTCTAGCTCTATGTGAGCAGTTGAGCACTATACGAGCAGCTTTGCTTTGAGCTACCTGTAGCCTACTAAGATTGTTTTGGGATGTGCTGATTCTGTCTTCAATGACTCTGAATGGAAGCAGATTTGTAGTAGCTCTCAATCATTCTCCTATAACAGCCGGCACTATTGCAGTTTAATCTTATACACAGGGTTTACTTGACTCTTCATCGTCTCCATAAGGTAAGTAGGAACTACTCTGAATACTGCCCTAGGTAGACTGAAATAGGATCCCTCCTCCACATGTTTTGGACATGGAGATGCGTGGAACAGCACTGGAGATCTATTTTGGATATTGTTAAAGGAAGTGTGGGGCGGGAAATCCCAGCCAATCCACGGCTGACACTTTTGCGGGATTTATCAGTGTTCCCAGAGAAAACAAGAATCAACACCCGCTTCATCAGATTAGCCCTAATTGCAGCTAATAAATGTATAGCTATCAACTGGAAGAGCGAGGACACCCCCGGTGTCTCTCTGTGGCTTAAAGAGCTGTCATCATACTTGCCCTCAGAAAAGATCATGTTTAATTTGAGGGGAAAAAAACGTCAGTTTCTGACGAATGGTGGGGAGGATCTGCAACTTCTCTACATAAAAGAGCAGCTCCTGTGGTTTATGGACGGAACTGAAACAGAGTCTGGTACTCACTCACACTTCTATTTCCTGTACAGTCCTTTATATGTCCTGTCTTGTTCTTTGTTTTATTGTTGTCCTATTGCATTTATTTATTTAATTTTACTCTCCTGCACCTATGTGTGCACACATAGAGTTTTTTTCCTCCTACTTTAGCCCATGGGAGGGGTTCAATACTAAATGTGAACTGTATCAATCCTGAATAGTTGTATGTTGTTTGAAAAATACAAATAAATAAAGTGTAAAAAAAAAGAAGAAGAAGATTGTTTTCTGATGTGTTGGACCATGTGACTGTGAGTAATCAAGCTGAGATGGGGCGAAGGCTTGCATTAACTGTTTAACCAAGCATCCGGGTAAATATGTCCTACAATATGGAATTGCAGCTCTCTCTATTCTCTTCATTTCATTTACATGGCTCCTCCAATACTTTCGGCACTTTTTTTATGATGTTGCCACATTCCCCCATTCACACTGATGGTGGAAGCTCCGGGGTCAGTGACCTTTAGTTCACCAGACTGCTACGCTACCTCTTGAGCCACGCCAGTCCATGTCAGGGAGGCACGTCGGATATCAATTTATGAAGTCCTCCCCAAACACAGGCCAGGTGAGTCATGGTCGGTACTGACCCTCCTGGTATCTGTGCCCCAGAAATGACACTTCTGTCCCGGTCCATAATTTCCTCTTGCCATCCTGATGCAAACTCCAGATTAACTGCTCCCTATTTTTAACCCTAGTACACTAACCTCAAGTGATTTTTCACCCACACGATTCTCGTCATGTGATTTTCAATGACAAGTTCCAAGCTCCATTATTTATTTATTTTTTTTGTTCAGAAATCTATCATTAATGCTTACCTGATTTTTCAATAAGAAAAGCCTTGAAGCCTTTATAGGGGCCCCCATGGTAGCTTTTTTTTTTTCATTTTATGTGACACTGCATATGGGGAAATTAAAGAAGAGTATTTCAAGTAAGCATACAGTGTTGTACTTTAATACATTTTGATGAACACTATGTTTTATCAGGGATATTATATCAGTAAAATAAACACAATGTGAGTGATGATGTTACTGATTTTAACATTAGTGTTCTAGGGTTAAACATATTACAGAGCAGGAGTTAATGCCCATTGCTGTATTACATGATTGGATTGGACTGGAATGGAATGGACATTCACATTTGATATTTCTACACTAATTTCATGGGGTTTTTCCTTGTCACTCATCTGTATTTACCAACAGTGTGAACTTGTTTAGAAAAGTGAAGTATTGTGCATATTCAAAGTGACTGGAGATGGTAGGATGCACATCTGCCACATTACCCTGAAAACAAAAACACAGTGACAGCTTAACAATGAGCATCTGTCTGGGAGTGAGACACGGGTCCTGCTGAAGATCTGTCGTCCGATACCTTCCCCCACATAGACGCCTTCAAACGAGGACCACGCTTGGAATGACATGACATGCGGACCAGCTCCTGGCCTACATCTGGATGCTGGAGCATCTGTGGTCTGTGTCGATAGCTGCTATTGTATAGAAAGGCAAAAGCCATTTCTTCATTCATAATTAAACAGATTTACTCCCGTCAGAACAAGGATTACTGATAGTTGACCACTGCCTCACACATGCCATGTGTAAAACATTTAGAATCCGGAATAGAGGGATGGGAAATTAAAGCAAAGAGGCGGGGTCCCAACATTTAACCTATCTGGCTATCATTACGGTGTTGGAGTGTAATTTACCACCTGGAAAGCCCAGGAGAAGTCAAGAAAAACAGAACCCCCCCCCCCCCCCCCCAAGAAAAGCGCTCATTCACGGTCTTCACCACAGTGGTGCTTGTCGGGCCAGCCATGTCCTGTTCTGGCTGTAAAGGACAGATGTTTTCCGGCATAAATCTGTCTGTTAAATGTAACTTTCACGGAGCACGAGCATGTTGTAGCCTACAGCTGTGAACGCGCCACGAGCCGTTCAGAGTGGATGGCTTCCTTCTCGGGGTGTAGCGGCTTTAATTCGGCAAGTTAAAAAGACATAAATGGACAAAATAAAGCCACTTGGGTGATTTGTATTTTGTGCCCACTCACATACTAATGTCCCCGGTCTTCATCTTTTTTAAGACAGTGACTACTAAATTCTTTAAAACCCGAGCGCCGCTTACCTTTTGGTGCGACTTCCCCTCTTCTGCTGCGCTGTACCGACAAATAGAACCAAAATCCGCTATTTTCATTCTCTCCTTCACCGTCAGCAAGCTGTTCCGTTGCCGAGGGCTCGTACCCGGTCTGTCGGCGAGCTACGCCAGCTGATATCGATGCCGCTGGTCAAACGGACTAATCCCCCCCAGCCCAGGAGCGGCAGCCACACATGCCACGAGCTGGCGGCAGCTGTCTGACTGCCAGCCGCGCGCGCGCGCTCGCAGGTCGAACACCAGTGACAGGCCGACGCACGCGCGCGAGCATCCAGGGTTGGCGCTCGCCTCGAGACAGAAAGTTGAAGAAGCGCTCCTTGTCCGGTGTGCCTCTTCTGGAAAAACGGTAAACTGTTTATACTTTCGGCACCACTTTTTTTGTAATTTGTTTTTATATTCTTCCTAAGTTTCCGGTCTGTCAGTTTTGACGCCTCAATATTTATCTAAACTAATTAACAGGTAGAGTTAGTTTGCTAGAACGTGTGCCCGTTTTGGTTTGACGTGTTCACCGCCTTTTATCAACTCACAAAGTTTTAAAGTGAAAAATAAAATATCCTTGCGTTTGGTCTTTTTTTTGGAAAAATGTTGTCAACTAGCGCCCTCTGTTGAGTAAAGAGGAAACGTACATTGTTAACTTACAACGCACGAAGGCTGAACTTCATTAAGTCAGTCAAAAACTAGTCAGGAAAAATTAAAACTAATACCTGCAACAGGACATGACGTCATCAAGACATCACAAGGACTTACATCGAAAATATATTTGGACTAAAGACAATTTCCATGGTTACAACGGCATCCCTGTGGTGGATGTTCCTAAGAAGAAGCGATCAAAGCACGAGTTGGAGACAGAAACATCTCCGAATGTGGAAGGATTTAGAAATTGTTCAGTTGATCCAGAAGATGATGAGGATAACTATGAGTACGAACAGACCGATTCAGAGGCGGAACAGGAACCAGAGCCGCTGAGACCCGGAAAAACCTCAGGTGTGAGTAGAAGTGGCAGCAAGCCTAAAAAACCTGGTGGGCCTCCAAAGTCTGGTCAAGCTGGTTTGAACTTTGCGGAATTGCTCAAATTAGCAGAGCAGAAGCAGTTTGAACCAGTTGATCTCAAACCTAAGGTCGTGAAAAAGGCAGAACGGCTCCGCACGGCTGAGGAAATAAGGGAACTGGAGATGGAGCGCAAGGCTAAGAGACGAGACAAAGACATTAAGTCCGACAGGCAAAGGGTCCCCAAGTCTCAGTCGGGTTCAAGTTTAGTACGAAAGAACATTTCAGAAAAAGAGCAGAAGAATTGCAGACCACACAAACCCTCCACAGAAAGACCAAGTGGGACAGGGAAGAAATCTCATCCCACCCCAACAAGGAATAAAGGCCACTCATCTTCCAAGCCCGCTCTTGGTGACAGAGACAGGGAACGGCCGAAGTTGTCCCACGGTGATAGAGACCGATGCAGAACTAGCTTGTCGAGTTCATCTGGTGCCATAAACAACAAGGTTCCCTCTAAAGCCACATCCTCTCAGGTTCCAGTCAAACAGGGGGGGCCCAGGCCTTCATCAAGCCACAAATCCAGCGTTTCAAGTGACCTTAGTTTCAAAAAAGAAAGCTCATCATCAGTTCAAGGAAGACCTTCAGGTTTTCCTGGATCCAGGCCTCCTGGTACTTCTGACAAGCGGTAGAGGGAGGATGCGTTTTCTCCGGTCATTTCATGGATGTGGTTTTATCTATCAGTTTTTTTAAGATGCCAATTTAATTAGTAAAATGTTTAATAAAATCATATATTAGAATTATTGATAAGTATATCTATTTTACTGAAGTTAATATATTTTTTAAATGTTTGAATTCTATTTGTAAATAGATTGTGAAATATGATGACGATAACAGGCGCTCATCTGTTTACCTTTCAGAAAAGTAAGAAAGGGAGACAAGCAGAAAAGTAAATCTATTAACTATTCTGGGTGGAAATTATAGGGTTTTTTTTGTTTTGTTTTTTTTTGTGGGAAACCTGCAGGCGATGCTGCTGCAAGGCGGTGAGTCGTCTCCCCAGCAGGTGGCGTTGTCCATAGGTTCCCCTTCTTTTGGGTTTCTGTCCCTCTTCAGGCACCGTAGATGTGTTGTGGTTGCGTTTTTCGTAAGAGATTTATTTCACATACAGTTTGTATTTGCGACATGCATGTTCACTGAGTTTCTATGGAAGGGAAACTCTGTACCTCTAAATTTCATGTTGAACTGATGGTTTTTACCAAGATGTGGGATGGTCGATGGCTGAACAGTGTCAAGTCAGACTGGCTTTTCTGTGTCAACCCCTGAAAAGGCAAATGAGATGAAGTACATGTACAAGTTTATTTTAAAATATCATAATTAAGTGTTTGCTGTAAGAGTTTATGGGTCCAAGTTAATCCTTGGAAATGAACTGAGTTTGTGTTTTGTGCTCCACAAACTAATAAATGACACTGCAGAAACCTTGCAGAGAGAGTTACATTCCTGTGACTGGGATTTTACCGCAGGTCGCTTTACACCATCTTTCTCTGTCTGGGCTGGAAGGTCTTCTGTAAGCAAGGTATCCCTTTGAGACTGCCACGACATGTCATGGAATGGTGTTAATGCGGATGTTTGAAAGTATACGTGTGTGTAACAGAAATAGGCTCATCCCACTGTTCATTTTATGACTATTAGCCATTTATCTCAGGCCCACTTTGAACCTTGGAAACAGTTCAGCTAACGACATATTAATGACTCTTTGGTGACAGTAGACAATGTGTTAAACTGGAGTGGAACTGCAGCGTTGCTGTTCCAAGCTCCCCATTTAGATCAAGCGTAATTATAGTTAGTAGTGGTATCTGGAAGTCATGGCAATAATCATCATAATCTCCTACATTGCTTTATACATAAGTAAATCCTCTTGTTTGGGCTCAGTTATGTTTCTGCCACACTTTCACCCCTGCCCCACTTCCTCAGGGCCATACACACCTGGCTGGAGGACAAAATGACAGTTGACCTCACACATGTAGTATCTGGTATAACATAACATTTACAGCTGGGCACGAACTAAATTCTTTTTTCATTTCATCTGAACGTGTCTTGAGGTGGTAGTAAAGGTCGATTTAAGATGCGGAAATGTTTTCCACGCATTCAGGGCTCTGTTGAGGAAAATGATGGCAGCCATTAACAGTCAAAACTGTGAGTCACAGACGAGCATCTCAGGTCACGTCACAATTCTGCTATCGGTAACTACAGGGTCAACAACCTTTTTTTTAATCTGCTTAAAATGATGGAAGATGAAATTAAATTAAAATTTTAATTTTTGCGGCCAAAGTGTATTGACAGTGGTTACTTGTGGCTCTGTGTTTACAAGCTAAATCTGTGCAGGCATCATGGAACATTTTATGTGATCTTTTATTCATTTGATTGTTTAATCAAAATGAATTTGCCAACTCTAGTAAAAAATACAACCCATGCTGCAATGATATTGTACATTCCCGTCAAAATCCTGCACCAACATTACCCACAATCCTCTATTGTCAGTTTCCTAACCTAATATACTGTATGAGGACCATTTGTCATGGTTTAATTTGCTCCAGAATTAATGTAATTTATTTCTCTGGCCTTCACTATAGTGACAATCCTTCAAGGTAACTACAGTACACGATGTTCTCAGTACTACCAAACGCTCATGAGGTGTCTGGAATGCCTTTTCCAGCATCGTATCTTTCCATTGGTTCCTCTTCTGTGTCCTCAACAACCCTCGCAATAATACAGCAGTCCTGCAGGAGGCGCTGCTCTGTCTAGGTTAAACGTGACGTAGGTGAGGAGAAGGCGGCGTATGTATACAGCCTGTGTTCCCATTCATGTAGGTCGTATAGCGTTAGCAGTCCCCGCCAGCAACAGCAGCCACCACAGCAGCAGCCGCCGAGGACTGTCACATCCTCGTCCAAACACAAGGCCTCGTCCTCCCAGACAGCTCGGTGAGTGATCGCGGTTGCTTTCCCAACGCCTCTGGGAAGCTAGTTTAGATTCTCTCTGTGCAGTTTCTCTAGCTGTTCCACTAACATGGCTGCTGGGGTTTTGGTGAAAGAAAAAACAAAAACAAACTCGAGCTTTTGTGTAGCGAAAGTTTGTATTGCGCTCACATTCTTGCTTTGTTTTGGTCTTTTTAAAAAAAAAAAATGTTTTACGAAATACTATGAATACACTGAAGAGGCCGTTATTGAATATCGGCATTATCGCCAGTTATGACTTTGTTTTCGGAGTACTTTGACTTTATGATGCTCCAGGTTGAAGTAGTAAGCTCTCCTACCTAGTTGCTCTTAATGTAGGCAAAAGTGCAAATAAAGGTCATTGACTGACAACAGTCTGGTTGCTGTACCGCAATAAATATGGAGTTCAACCATCCACGAATGGTCCAGTCTAGTCGGGGTGCAACCGACACTTGTACTCTGATGTGTATTAAAAACAGGAATTAATTGGCGTGTAGACGTCACCTGCTCGCGAAGGTCAGGTTTGACTCGGTGTTGGGGAGCAGTTGCAGCGAGGAGAAGCTGCACCTCCGCCTTGACACTCACTGCTACCCACTTCAACTTCTTGTAGATGCATAGAATAAGGTGGACTGGTGTATTTACACCGGGGGGGTGCTCACTAGTGACCCCATTTCACACAGACCACGTGGGCAGGACACTTGAGATCGTACCTGACGTTTGTGTTACGTGTTTGTCGGTCGTGTATTTTAAGTTTTGGGTTTTTTTGTTTTTGTTTGTATTTTAATTACTGCACAATAAAAAGAAAAGATGAGTGAGTTGGACGGTGTGCGTCATGACAGTGCGTGATGACATGGGAGGGAGTTGACATGATAAACTATTTGCGCGGAAATAAAGAAAAATGCAGGTATGCTGATTATACAATAGCCAAAACAAATCTGCGACCAAGACCACAATGGGATACGCTCGTCGGTATTTGAGGATTTATGAATGCTGTGTTCCCAGTATTCCCCGGGCCGGCGGGTTTCTAAGCGGCGGTGCGCTGCGACCTTTCCCCCAGTTTCTGCAGGGCGGATCATGTGATGAGGAGCTGGGGGGAAGGGCTTGCTGCTGCACCACTGCTGCTAGATGCTACTGCTGCCAGTCCTGCGAGCCCACCACTGAAAACGCACACTGCCCTCACAGTCCTGCGGGTTGAGATGAGTAAATATGGACTGTAGTAGCAAAGGGAATCATTTTTACAAACGTCCTGGACTTACACATATGCAGTGTTGCTGTAACCGCTAGTACTCCCAGAATGAGAGACACTGAATACAACACAGCTCTATTTACAGATGCCAGACTTAAAACTGTGTTTTGTTTTGTTTTTTGTTTTTTAAAGAAAACAGTTTCCTCAGCGGTTTCAGTCAGTAAAATTAGCAGTCAGTAAGGCGTTCTGTCATATGTCTGTGTGTGATTCGATTATCTCAACAACTGTTCATCCCTTCCAAGCCCAAGTTGCCATGTACCTTGCCGGTGCCTCAAAGAAGTGCAGTGCCATGTCTTAGGGTCTGGGGTCAAAGGTGTCAGATTGACTGCTTATCTGTCAGTGTGCTCTGAGACACCAGTACATATGGCAGGGGTAATTTGTCTTAATGACAAACAATAAAAACACTGAATGTGGTTCTGCCAACCGCCTTTGCTGCTGTTAACATGGCTAAAGAAAATTTGATCTCTGATAATCAAGGAACAGAAAGACGGACGTAGCGTTCTCGCAGATGGTGCGAGCAGGCTCCCGAGTCCCTGTATCGCCCTCACAACTGACAAGTCTCCCTAATCAAAATGAAAACCCCTCTGATTGAGGTTGTTTATAGGACGACATCCTTGCATTTAGAAATAATCTGTGCTAAAATACCGGTGCATAAACCAGCTATTACACCGACATCTCTCTCACATCCTTTCCTCTTGCCGTCTCCCTCGTGTTGTAAAACAATGTAGGTTGGATTTAAACCTTTAAAATCATTCGATGATTCGATTCTAAAGGTAGCAGGTGTAATGTTAGCTATCTTGAGCAGCTTGTCACTGCGCCTCTGAAGATTTTATTATTTGGAGCTGGATGGAAATGATGGTACCTCTGCCTAACCAGTTCTGAGATTACTGACAGTGGTAAAAAAACAACAACAAAGAAACAAACAAAAAAAACAACCAGCCTACAGCGGTTCAGCTCACCCAGTGTCAGCTCACGGGGACCATTTTACCCATTAAATTCAAAAAAGTGTGCATCAAGCATTCTTATTTTGGGAATAGTCCAAATTATTGACTGTATGTTGTTATGAATATGGAGATTTTAGAACTATTCAATTGCTGATGGTTTTATGATAATGTTGAAAGTGCAGTGACAAATGATATTTTCATTTAAACAAAAGGGAGAGCTGCAGGACCGGCTCGCCTGACTGCTTTTCATAGAGACAGACAGTCACAATCACTCTCTGATTCAGTCAGTTGATGACAGCCGTGTTTCACTAGTCCTCAGTTTTTGACCTAAGATAGGCTTGAGACCAAATCATTTTGCAAACAAGTCAATCAATTAATTAGATAGATAGATAGATGGATATATGTACATACCTATTCTGTTACTTGACTTTATTTTATTTATTGGCTTACTATTACCTTGGCTTATACCAGGACCTGAGTCCTAATTTCGTAACACCAACATGGAAATGCGAAATGGTTTGACTATACAGATCCTTGAATCCTTGAATTCTTGAATTCCTAAGGATGCTTCTGTTACAACTTTGACTTATCTGAATCAGATTTTAATTGTACAGTGTAGAAATTTAGCTTTCCAAATGAATTTAAAAAAAATTTACGAATTGGCATCTACGAAGGAGCAGAGTCAGGAATGTGCTCCCAGAAGCCTTCCTGATCAGTCAAGAATTTAGCACTGGAAAATCGTCGGCCCAGATTCAAGCACAGGTCGTAGTCAGTCCTCTCCCTGTCATTTTACTCCCCTTTGTTTACATTTTAACAAATGACATCCCATAATCATTGGTGTAGGATTAGGGCCAACTTGGATCGTGCTCTTGGAAGAGAAAATGTCTGATTGTTTTGGTCCGCACTAGATGATGACTGCTGTCACGAACACCAAAACGAACCCCACCGGTTCACTTAAGACAGACTAAATTCCGACTTGTGAAAAGGAAAAACAAAAACTAACGACTTCAAGGAGTTGTGCTTGGTACTGGTCATTTAAAAAGACAGTAGACAATACTCCCAACCACATATTAGAACGATTTTAAGTTGATATCACATGATGTGCACGTGAATTTACGGCGGCAGAAAAATGATTGAGAAATACTCTGAAAGGGTCTCTCCTTTCTGTCTTGACCCATGATGGACTCTCTTTTGTCTCCTGGCCCTCAGTGACCCTGTACAGCAGTAGCCACCATGGCAGAAGCTCACCAGGCGGTAGCCTTTCAGTTCACCGTGACCCCAGATGGCATCGACCTACAACTGTGCCACGAGGCTCTACGCCAGATCTACCTGTCTGGCCTTCACTCCTGGAAGAAAAGGTTCATTCGCTTCAAGGTGAGAGGAGCTTAGTGGTTCTGGGAGCAAACCTCGGTGTGTTTGTGGGAGATTTAGATAAGCCTGGACTCTGAAATCGAGCTCTAAAACCTTCATTATCCTTGTTCCTGCTCATTTCCCTTCTCAGTAAAGGCACAGCCTCACAACAGCACCATTTAGATGTTCAGTTCCGCCCCAGAGTGGATGTCTTTGTTGCGCTCTGTTAACTTGCTCATACTAGAAGGTCACCTGGTCTCATCCATAAAGCCAAGAGTAATCATAAAAAACCTGTCTGTTCTTTTTGCCCTTTCCCCTACTTCTCTGTTTACACACACATACTGAGTCACTCAGAAGTAATGACTTAATAGGGTCCAGAACACTGCGCTATGATGCCAGAGGTTCTAGTGAACTACTGCTTTTATTTGCTGTCTGTGACCCGGCTGACCTGTGTAACCATCTATTTGGGTTGTCTATTTCACAGAATGGGGTGATGACTGGTGTTTACCCAGGCAGCCCCGCTGGCTTCATGATAGTGGTAACATCCTACATGTCCTACAACAAATACAAACAACTGGATCCATCTCTGGGGTTGATCGCCAAGCTGGGCCAGCACTTACCTATTAGGTAAGGCCGAGAAGTTCGTGAACATGGTGGTGTGTTGATTTTATGAGCAAAGCTATGATCGTGTTTTGACATAACCTCGCGGCTAAAATCATTGTTTTCACTGTTGCTAGTAAATAAGGACAGTTTGTTTGCGTTAAATCTGTTGACATAAATGACATTCAATGTTTGTCAGTCATTTAAAGCAACTTGTTTGTCTTTGGACTGGGCTGAGTCAGGCAGCTGCTGGGCGACATTCCCTCTCAACTGCTTTTCCTTGTAACACACACCGTCTGAGAAAGATCAAGCTCAAAATGAAATTATCTGTATTTTTGCATATCAAAACATTGTCCCTTTACCTTTCGCGCAAAATGTTAGTTGTTTCTCTTTAATTGATTGTGGCGGCCCTCCATAGTCCAATTTGTCCCGCCACAGTTTCACAATTTCTTTACACTTGACTTAACATAACAAAACAACAGGGGCATGTGTGTCTCTCTTATGAGTAGATTCGATACACGTCCATGGATTTGAAACGTCTTTTCACTGTTGCCGGCTCCTTGTGTTTCCCCCCTGGCCCGTTTGACGTGTTTTCCTCCCTCGTGGGGGGAAAAAAAAAAAGCTAGTGGAAAGAAAATAGACTTTTTGTGTTTGTGGAAACAAACTGCAGCCAGAGATGATCAACTACATCTGCAGACGCAATCCACTGCATTTCAAACCCCAAACCACAAACTGAGGTTACATTGAATTGTTCCTGTTTTAATTTTATTTGATTGGAAAAAAAAAAAAAACATATTGCAAACATACATACATGTTATGCAATATCCTAATATTAGAGGTGGAATTTAAAAAATGACTCTTAGGCTTATTTCCATTCTTGTTCAGAACAAAAATGGTATAATTGCTGAGAGCAGCTGCAGCTATAACAGGAGCTCCAGGAAAGGCTTTTGATCAGAGTGCAAAAACTTTTTTTTTTTTTGTTTCGGCCTTTTGTGAACTCTCTCTTTTTTTTTTCTTCCCCAGTCTCGGTGGCATGTAAAGCACTCCATTGTTTAGAGCACTGTGATGCTCATTTCTCTAACCTCTGAAATCAAATGGCTACCACTGATACTTTCAGGGTGCTGTTCGAGAGCATGCCTCTGGAAACCCCTGTGGGGAAAACTGCACGCAGCACACATTGCTTTCATTCTCCCCACAAATTCACAGCTTGCATCAGTAGCAATCAGAAAACCCTTCAAGAGATTATTGATAGCTCTGAGACTGTGATTTAGGAAAAAAAAAAAAAGAGATAGGTAATTGACAAACTCTGTCAGCTGAAATGAAACTTAATAAATGATACGCATACTTGAATCTGTTCATTATGCCTCTGCCAATGTTAAACAAACCTTCCCCTGGTTTTTGTATCCTCTCTGCCCACAGCCAGTATATGTCCACAGACAGCCAGAAGATAGTCGGGGGAGTCCTGGTGGGCACAGGCCTGTGGGTGACCATAATCATGATCATGAGGAATGTCCTGAAGTGCCTGTTATCGTGGCATGGCTGGATGTATGCACGACACGGCTCTGTGTCCTGGTCCACCCGTCTGTGGCTGGTGAGGCATCATGTCACTGTAGAGTTGACTCATTGTGGAATGTTCTTATGGGACAGTCCGTGCAGTTTTTTTGGAATCCCAAAATTCGAAGAGATGGCACTTTTTTATGTATGGTTTCGCAAAGATGCTCATGAAAAAGAACATTCTAAAAAGGCTCTATAGAAATTTTTTGTAAAAAAGCCTTCTACTCATCTCATAAAGACAATAATTTATTTTTAAAAATGGTGGTAGCCATAAAAGATTATGATTTTAATTAATCATTATGTATATGAAGGTTGGGCCATAAGGCTACTAATGAGAACTCCTTGTGATTCAAGACTCACTCAAAGATGCCGATTCAGATTTCCAGGTAGAACACAAAGTTCATCTATAAATGACCTT
Organism: Aulostomus chinensis; assembly: GCF_037954235.1. Classification (NCBI taxonomy): domain Eukaryota; kingdom Metazoa; phylum Chordata; class Actinopteri; order Syngnathiformes; family Aulostomidae; genus Aulostomus; species Aulostomus chinensis. Next base: position 11,111,374 of record NC_141326.1, read on the forward strand.
TGTTCTTGTTATCCAGGTACTTGTGAAGGTGTTCTCTGGCAGGAAGCCGATGCTCTACAGTTTCCAGAACTCCCTGCCACGGCTGCCTGTTCCCTCTGTCAAGGACACCTGCAGGAGGGTAATATCCACTGTTCATGTCATTGTTTGCATACTTCTCAGGGTTAAAAATTACAAATCAGCGACTTAACATCCATCAAATGCCTTCTCTCTCTGCCATTTCCTCACTCAAGTCTATTTAAATTACTCTGACTGCAAAATGACAATTCAAATCAGGACATTTGAGTAGAGGCGGTGTATATTTTGGCTCTGCCCTTGCTGTGCACTATCACGTCATGATTTAATTCATTTTTATGTGGTAACAGTACCTGGAGTCAGTTCGTCCACTGATGGACGATGAACAGTACGAGCGGATGAAGGGACTGACTAAAGACTTTGAGAAGAATCTGGGACCCAGATTGCAGTGGTACCTCAAACTCAAGTCTTGGTGGACCTCCAACTATGTGAGTCAGAAAGAATTCCCTTGGTTTCTTCTGCTCCTGAGGGGTTCGCCGCAGTTTTAGACTGAGTCCTGGGTCTTTGCTGCTTTCCTGGACTTGCTAAGGCTTAGTGAAGGCACCATCTGTTCTTTTTCCTCTCATATTGTGTGACACAGGTCAGCGACTGGTGGGAAGAGTATATTTACCTGAGAGGACGTGGGCCGATCATGGTCAACAGCAACTACTACGCCATGGTAAAATCTCTGAGCTCTCAGTTTCCTAATGAAGGCAGAATCTGTTTTTGAGTTGTGTGTGTGTGTGTGTGTGTGTGTGTGTGTGTGTGTCCGTCCTTGAATTGCCTGTGGGTAAGTTTTGAATCACTAGTTTTTATAAATGCTATATAACCTCTTGGTCAGTCCATCAGCAGCACCATTATGAAACCTGATCTACCAGTTTAGCACTGTAAATGCAACGTGGTAATGAGCTGTTCAGCGGTTTTAAGTCACGATACATCACTACCTGTACAATTTAGTCTAAACACAGTGCAGATGAAACTCTTATTAAATACTGAAACTTTTATGTTTAATTAAAAGCGATCGGTCTCAGTAGAAAGGTTCATTATACAAGAATGTGGAAGTACTGTGGTTAGGTTTTCCTGCGCTCTTAATTTGGCTGAAAAAAATGTTTGCACTGAGGTTTTCTGGTCTATGGAGATGTGCACAGATGGTTGTATGTAAAATAAAGATACACATCCTCAATCCCAACATCTCTTTCTCAAAAAATTTCAGGTTCTGCTTGTGTGTATACCTCATCTGGTAAACCCCTCATGTCTCAACCGACGTTCAGCATCAGGATTTTATATTTATACCAGCCACGATCTCTTTTAATATAATAAGCAAGCGCAGTGGCTGTATGTGTGTTTGTGTGTGTATATATCATTAACAAAAGAGAAGTCTGTGATAGTGAGTGTGAAGTTAGCAATAATGTTATCACAGTAAAAACATGATAAGTAATCGTGTGACTGGTTTAAAGGAACATGCTCACTTTTTGGTGAATACGCTTATTGTCTTAACAGGCAGAGAGATCCCATTCTGTCCTCTCTGCACACGTTACAGAGCCCCAGACACCCACCAGACAGCTCACTGCTAGTTAGCATAGCTGCAGTGAATGCGACCCATTTCTCCAAAATGGGTTTGCTTGCATCTATAGAACTAGTGCTTAACATTTGTTTGGAAAAAACTTGAAAAGTATGACATGTTGTTTTATCAGACACATCCCCAAAACTCAGGATCAGGGTCTTGGTTGGTACAGAAGTAATCCTGCTCATCCTCTCTTATAAAGTCCACTGTGAAAACTAGCAGCAGTCACTCTTCTTGTCATCAGCAACTACTTTTTTTGACTGAAATTATGATGGGGCTTTTGAGTTGCTGTTTGAAATCAATGTGCCCTGGCGGAAAAGTAGTTCCAAGTATTGATCTGACTCTAAATGGCATCATGACTTCCTTTCCCACAGTTCATTCACTGTTGATTTTAAGCACAACACCAGTTCTATTAATGCAGACAAAGATCTTTTAGAAGTGTATTTGACATCTTTGTCTACTGTCCCACCGCCAGTGTTCACTGTAGCCAAGCTAAATAGTAGCCAGCCCTCTGCTGGGGGGTCTGGAGCTTCCTAGTGTACTCTGAGAGGAGACAATAGGAACTCTCTGCTTTCTGTCACTAAACATGAAGGACAATAAACATTTGTGTCAATAAGTTGTACATTTCTCAGTACCGTGTTGGTCTTGTCGCTGTTTCCTAAATTGAACAGCTTTTCAACAGCTTCTTAATTGACCAACTGCAGTTGTGTTCACACAAGCGTTCCTGAAACTTGAGAACAGAAAAGCCTCTGCTGTGGTCTGAAATTAACTTACTATGGATCAGTAAGTGACGTTACTGCCGTACACCAACCTGTACAGCTCAGGCTGTAATGTAGGTGAATAAATGCTGCAAATGTGTTAATTTACTGAATAAGTGAGACAGTGGGATACATTGTTCAGACAGACATGGGTCACTGGTCTTAGAAACACAGACCTGTCTTTGTCTGATTTGTGCAGTTATTAAGTAGATGGTATAATTGGAGCAGTACTTTTCACAGTACTTGGAAGAAATGTTTGTTTTGAAATGTACACACACATCAGGGCTCTTGCCTACAGATTGATGCCACTGGAACATGCAGCTTTGAACATGTGGTCAGTGACACAGATCAGACTGTTTGTTTAAATTTACAAATCACAGCTCATGCCTAGCATGTCCTGTCCCGTTCTTCTGAACAATGTCGTACATTAGAGGAAGCACGACTGATTTATTGATTTTTTTTTTTTTGATTTTTGATTTTTTTTCTTTAACTACAATCTCCGTTTCTACAGGATTTCCTGTATGTGTTCCCCACATCCATTCAGGCAGCCAGAGCAGGTAATGCCATTCATGCCATCATGCTCTACAGGAGGAAGCTGGACCGAGCCCAGATCAAACCAGTGAGTGTAGAGCTTGTGTGTTGGTCTCCTGATTTATATCTCAAATGGATTTTCCTATCTTGAACTCTGAACAGCATACCTGTGTAAGCAGCAATATAAACTACATTTGTGACCTTATCAGTCCTGTGTAAATGTTTCACATTCTTTAATTATCCATTGATCCAGTATCTGTTGCGTCAGTATGTTTTGTCTTTCGAAGTTTACGATGACACCTGCAAAGTTTTTTTTGTTTGTTTGTTTGTTTGGGGGGTTTTTTTGCAAGCACACTGGTGGTTATGTAGATGATTGATATTTTATACTTCACTGTGTCTGCTTTTTGCTTTTTAGTTGTTTGGATGGAAGTTCAGCTGTGATTGTTGACAAAGCAAAATCACAACTATTTTTGAACTCTCCTGATGTCACTAACACGCCGTTGTGTCATGTGCTCCCTCACCTCTGTCCCTCCTTCACCAACCTGCATGATTTTTAATTGCAACCTCTTCTTATGTTTGTAATGGATTGTACTTTTGTACAATCCTGACACCTGGAAAACACACCGATCTCTTAAAAATTGTATGGATGTATGCAATTTCCAATGCATGAGCTTGCACTGTGACACACTCACATTCGGTTGTCTCTGTTTTACTGTTTTGTCCTTACGCTGTGTCGGACGCTACATTAGATATACTTGCTGGCGAACAAGGTTCCTCTGTGTTCGGCTCAGTGGGAGCGGATGTTTAACACCACCCGCATCCCTGGTTTGGAGACAGGTAAGAGGAGGGCACATCTCTACCGTGCCCTCTGACCCCACCCCAACCTGTGTCCCAGCCATTACCATGGCAACAACCATTAGAAACCCTGACTCCTTCACTCTTTCTCAGCAGCACAGCCCTGAAACAATCAAACCTGTTATTGGCTTCTATAAATGCAAGTGAGTGATGACTGAATAGAGTAAAATTAGATTATATTTAAATTCAAATCCCCTTGATATATCAGGGCTTTGCTGGTGGCATTGAGGGGGTTGGCCACTGGTTTCTGGACCCTCTAGATTTCCCACCCTGGCAGTCTTCTAAGGTCCCTCCTGCTTATCAAACCAATCCTCATCACTTCCTCTCCACCTCATTCATACTCCTTTCCCTGTAGGTGTGTGTTCGCTGCTCTCGGGATTATGGTGAATTAGTATGTTATCTTTATTTGACTCTCCCCTTTTGCTTTTCAGCTCATGCTCCTAAACACTATCCCCATGTGTTCATCCCAATACGAGCGCATGTTCAACACCAGTCGTGTCCCAGGTGTAGACACAGGTAGAGTCTTTAGTTGCAGCACCCTCCACACTCCTCAAACTCTACTTCTTCTTTTGGACATTACGTCCATCTGTTTGAACTGGGAATAATCTGACCCATTCTTGTAAATCCTAATGCATGTGTGTACGGGTCGATGCACATAACGGTGACTAATTTGCACGTGAGTGGAGTCAAGTATCGCGTTTTAAGAGGGCAAGGGTGTCATGGTAAAGGAAGACCCCAACAGTGTCGAGCTGCCCTGATGATGGCTATTACGGAGTTTGTTCACCTAAAATTCAGTGTTAGCACCATGGTATTAAAATATAATCAAGCTCAAGTGTATGTGGTAACTAAAATAAACAACTGACCAGTGAGAGGGCAGGGAGTGATTTAGAAAAGTTTGTTTGATTTCTAGCAGTTTGTGGAAACATGGACTTTATTGCTGTCATAGAGGAAGTGACATGCACAGTTGAGAAAGGCCTCTAACGCATGAGCTGACTGGGAGTCCTAGTGAACACCCCCCTAGGAAAACCATCTAATCTTGAATAACCCCTCAAAGCTTGAAACAGATTAACTAAGATGCAGATCACCGGTGATATTCAGGGACTCCTGGAATGTCTCTGGCTGTTGATGACAGAAATGAACTTATTCCTGGATTTATGGGAATGCACCTGGAAAGACATGCAGCATTTCCCCCTATAAAAGGTTTGAATTGGAGCTTCTTATGATTTTAAAGTGGAGTTTCTAAGTATTAAAATATATAGAAATAGCATCAGTAAAGAAATATGCTCCAGTTTAGAGTTTGAAGCAAGTCGACTAAATGTGAGGTCACTAGTTGTCTTATTCAGATTCACATTGCTGGAGGTGAAAGAAGAAACACGGTCAGCTAAGTATACTCTGGTTGTCATCTTTGTTTCTGTTTTGGGGGTTATTCCTAGTAAGTATCCACTTCTTTGTCTTGTCGATAACAAGGTCAATGTTTGTCTGAACACTGCCAGCATAACCGTAACAAAATGCTAACAACTTTATAGCAAAGATAACATACGTTTCCATTGGTTTCTCTTGGTTATTCACAGTGCTGTTCAAACAAACATTGCACCATTTCATCATATTTCACACCACTGCCCTGTACCCAAATTACTTTCCCTTTTCATCTCACTCCCTGTACGTCTCATTTCAAGCTTCTTCAGTTTTTCCCTGAATACACCCTCAGTCTCATCCCCTCATCAATATATGAGGGATGAACATGTACAGAGCCAGCGGTCCCCCCTCCCCCCAAAAAAAGCCATTTTTGGTGTTGTGGTTGTCACATCATTTACTCCTTGGACAAAGAACATGTTACCAGCACTTCTGTTGTTTACTGAAATGATGTCACATCCAAATTAATTACAAACAATTCCCCAGTATCCCTCGCACCCTCTGCAACCTCATCCCTCATGTTGACCCGTCTTTTCCAGACACCCTCCAGCACATGAACGAGAGCAAGCACATCGCCGTGTACCACAAAGGCCGTTTCTTCAAGGTGTGGATGTTTTATGATGGCCGGCTGCTTCTTCCACGAGAAATAGAGCAGCAAATGGAGAGGATTCTGGCGGACAAGACCGAGCCCATGGCCGGAGAGGAAACACTAGCTGCTCTTACAGCCGGAGAAAGGTGCGTGTGTGCTACACACAAGAAGAAAGCAAAGAAGTGTGTTTGTGGTTCATGTTACACAGTTAGGAATGAAACAAAACAGGTTTTTGGAATGGTTTTGTAGATGTAGTCATAATAAAATCTCCATTTCCATAATCATACAGATCCTTTGGCAGGAACAACCTCAGGTCTTTTTGGAAGTAATCCATCAAACTTGGTGTTCCGCTCTTTTGAGTGTTTCTGCTTTTGTTCTGGGCATTCCAGTTTGGAAGGGGATTGTTGGAGCAGCGGCATTCAGGTCTGTCGGGTTCAGCTGGGGACTCAGAACTCTCACAGAATTTTCTCGAAGCTGCTTCTTTGTTTTCTTGGGGGTATTCTTCAGGTCAATGGCTTTTTTGAAATGTCAGCCTTCTCCTCCTCAGCCTGACATCCTGGACACACACTTTTTTCTGCTTCCATCTTGTCCTGACTAGTTTCCTTGTTCATTTTTTTTCTCCCCTGAATAAGCATGATGCTGCCACCATAGACTCCATTTTGATCTGTTATAGATCCTCGCTCGGTCTCTTACCGCACCTGTTGAGTTACTCCATTTATATTGATTCATTCCCTGCTTACATCAGTACAAGACTGAATGCATGGCGATGTTTAGTCCCTGGTTTCCTTCACTGTTGCAAGAATGACCATCAAGTCACTCTGGTGTCTTGCAGCAGCAATGACTTCTCTCTTCGGTTCGACTGTTGGAGTGCTGCGCTGATGGTTGTCCTCCTTGAAGGTTCACCCAGCAACATTTGCTTCTCACTAACCTGTATGATGAGGCCTGTTGAATAATGCTGACATCGATGGATTGTACAATACTTATAGACATGAGCTCCATCGCCTTTCCCAACTTTGATGACTGCCTGCTCCGTTGACATGTTTACATAACACGCAGGGTGCACTGTTGCAGTTACTCTTCTGTCTTGGAAGCAGGATTTGTCACATACACCGTCACAAACACACGCCCCGGGGTGGCCACTCCCCCGCTTTACATGAGCACACCGACTGGGCTGAATGACGAGGAGAACAAGGGAAGAGACTTTGGAAGAATAAACTGGTTTGGTTTGGAAGCAATTTTTTTTTTTTTTTTTAACTGACCTGAAAATTTAGTTGAAATTTGTGATAGCATTGTGACAGAAAACTGACTTGTGAGACCTTTTTTACAGAGAGATATGCTCCCCTCCCATTCAAGTCCAGTAAATCAACTGGGGGCAGTGCACTCCAGTCAGCAGTAACAAAAAGTCCTCATACCCAGTTCAATGGATTTTCTTATTACAATAAAATAAATTTAAAAAAAAAAACTCTCCTTAAGGTTATGGATATGTTGCTGCTTTTTACTAGTGTGTCTTTAGATAGATTTACTTTATTGATCCCAGAGGGAAAAACACAGCACACATTCCACAAATACTGTGGCAATACTTAAACTAAATAATGATGATAATAATAATAATAATAATAATAATAATAATAATAATAATAATAATAATTAATTACAACAGTTCAGTGCTCAGCAAATGACCCGAGGGACAAATGTCTTCCTCAGTCCGTCAGTGTGGGACGACAGTGACAACAGCCTGTCACTGAAGGAGCTCCTCTGCCTAGAGATGGTGCTGTGCAAAGGGTGATGGGGGTTGTCCTGGATGGTCAAGAACCTCGTCAGAGTTCTGCCGCAGATGTCAGGAAGTCCAGTCCTGAACCACCTATTATATTGTAATACTTTGATTTTTGCTGTACTTTAAAATCATGCAGCTTTGGTGCCAGTCCTTAATATACTTTTTTTTTTTTTTTGTGACACTCTGCAGGACCCCGTGGGCAAAGTGCCGTGAGGCCCACTTTAGCCGTGGTAAGAACAAGCAATCTTTGGACGCCATTGAGAAGGCAGCCTTCTTTGTCACCCTCGACGACACTGAGCAGCGTTACGATGATAACAACCGTGTCAAGTCTCTGGATAGTTATGCCAAGTCGCTGCTCCATGGAAAGTGCTATGACAGGTAGGCACTACTGGGTTAAGTTGTTTGTGCTCTCAGCGTGCTGTGTCAGATAACCTACAGATAAACTAAACCCGGTCATATTCACTCAGGTGGTTCGATAAATCCTTTAACCTGATAGTGTACAAGAACGGCACCATGGGGCTGAACGCAGAGCACTCCTGGGCCGACGCTCCAATCATCGGCCATCTGTGGGAGGTGTGTGATTGCCATTTTTGTCAAATTATTTTATCAGCTTTGTGTTAAAACATCTTAAGTATGTCACAGGGAGAAAAAAAAGTATCTCTTTATCCTTTTTTTTTTTTTTTTGCTCACATGATAAATGTGATTTTGTTTTGTTTTTTTGTTTTTGTAGGAGATACGAACATGTTAACATTGGATTCTGTGTTGCAGCATGTACTTTCCATGGACCCTTTTAAGCTGGGCTACACTGAAGAGGGTCACTGCTGTGGGGAGCCCCACCCCAACCTGCCTGGTCCCCAAAAGCTGCAATGGGACATCCCTGCTGAGGTAAGAGGGTCCGGTGTCCCCCACACAGCAGATCCATAGGCCTTGGCTTCCCTCTACTGGTGGCTCTGAGTGCTTGCACCACTGTTTGGATTTGTGTTTGAAATTAAACAGCCTCACTAGTAATACGAGAACTACTAACGTTGCTTATTTACATGTAATGGTTGGAAGCTTTTTTTTTTTTTTTTCCATTGACGGTATTCTGAAAATGATGTCAGACTACATTTTCTTGTTGTCTTGTAGTGCCAAGAGGTCATCCAGAGCTCTCTAACGGTAGCCAGGACTCTGGCTGATGATGTGGACAGCCACATATTCCCCTTCTCTGACTTTGGGAAGGGTCTGATCAAGAAGTGCCGCACCAGCCCCGATGCCTTCATCCAGATCGCCTTGCAGCTGGCTCATTACAGGGTCAGTGCATCCGCTGCTCTCAGCTTTTTTTGTGACTTTCGGGGTTCACGTGGCTGTGAACAGTCATTGTATTTGACAATGGCGATCCCCAGGCCTGGAAATGTTTGACAATAAATAAGGCCAGAAAGTTTTGGATAGTTAGGATTGAAAGAAAATCTCTTTAGGTTAACAGTGATTTACCTGAGTGCACATTTAAGTTTTATCAAACCACATAGCGTGACATTGATTTTTGTAAACTGTCACTGCTGTGATTCATCTTGAAATGCCTTTTGAAATGTAAACATTTTAAAGAATGTACCATCATGAAAATGATTCAAAAGTTATATAAAAAAAGGTGGTTACACCCTGGACTTTTCACTTCCTTAATTTTTTTTTAACGTGTATTATAGCTTTTATGTTTTTGATTATTTTGTAGCTTTTTAAGATAAAAATCCGGTCACTTAAATGCTGCGGTTGTTGTTTTTGTTATCATATTCAATTGTTTTATGTTGGAAAAAAGAACTGTTTAAATGTTTAATTCCCAGCAAGCTTGACCCTAGATGATAAAACAATGACAGGTACGTGCAAGGGCATGAACCGTAGTGACAGTACCTTGAAACTCCAGCAGAGGGCACTCACAAATTACCAGTCAACAAATAAAAGTTGAAAATATTCATTGACAAATTTTGAGTCTGTTATCAGCTGCAGTGTGAGGGTCTTTACTTTGTACATGAACTTGCCTCAATCCAACTTTGGCACTGCAGTTTTCATACCTCATTCCTTAACCTACTTATCAACATTTTTTGTGGAACTAAGCATTCATGTCAGAGGTAATTCTGTCTTTGAACAGGACAAAGGGAAATTCTGTCTGACCTATGAAGCTTCCATGACCCGTTTGTTCCGTGAGGGCCGAACAGAAACTGTACGCTCCTGCACCAGTGAGACATGTGCCTTTGTGCGTTCCATGATCAGAGATGAGACGGTAAGGAGCTACACCCTACATCTGCACTTCCTCTGGTCACTCAGTTATCACGCTGGACTAACAAGGTCCCCTTTCTGTTCAGAGAGAAGAGCGTATGAAGTTGCTCAAAATAGCAGCAGAGAAGCACCAAAACATGTACCGCCTGGCTATGACAGGGAAGGGCATTGACCGCCATCTTTTCTGTCTGTACGTGGTTTCCAAATACCTTGGAGAAGACTCCGCCTTTCTCAAGGAGGTATGAGCTGCCCGATCAAGGCTAGATGTGGGGAAACCTCAACCTATCTGTTACAGCACGTCATAAAACATCAATTAACGAATCAAACAGTTGAATTTATGTGATTGGAATTTTACTGAAATCGAGAACACATGGGATTTGAATGTACCACATTGTACCTGAAAGGTACTGTTGGAAGAATTCAGTTTCCCCTTGTTACTTTACGAACTACAGATTTTTCACAGTCAGCAATTCAGCTAAATATTAGGAATTTTTGGTGTCAGCTGAGTCAGTCGTGGCTTCCAAGTTGTGCTAAGGATCATGAAAATGTATTCTTTTCTACAACATGGCCTTCGTGCCCATGATTTATTTTCGGTGACATTTTACATAAGATGGAGGTTATTTTCTACTTACTTATCACATTTCAATGCGTAGATAAACAGCTGACTGAAGTGTTCTTTGCGCAGGATTGATTGAAGAACCGTCACAAAGTCTGATACTTTGTCTTTACAAGTTCTGGCCAAGGTTACAATTTTTTTGTGTGTGCAGATTCTCAAGGTGCTTTGAAGCAGATGAAAATATGAGCTTGTTTGGAGCTGTTGGTGACCCTCGAAAACTGAGGCGAATGAATTTGCTGCTGTGTTCCTCTCAGTAGATGATGACTGAGTGTTTCGTGTCACGTTTAGGTCCTGTCTGAGCCGTGGAGGCTGTCCACCAGTCAGACTCCTCTGCAGCAGGTCGACCTGTTCGACCTCGTCAGACACCCCGAATACGTGTCCTCCGGAGGGGGCTTCGGCCCGGTATGCTATCAAACAGCTCTTTACCATAACGCATAAGTGAAGGCGGTCTCACAGTCCCGCTTGCTGTGATCATCAACATTGTCATCCAGCTCCCACATAGAATTTTCTAATTGCAAATATTTATAGCAGGGTTCCAGAATGACTTCAAATTTGGCTGCAGCGCTTAAATTGCAATGCAGCACGTCAGAACTCCCCTCATGGTCGTACTACGTTGATTTGCTTTGTTTTACAATTAAATGCTTTGCTATTAGTTTACACTGACATTGTTTAAGAATAGAATATGAATCAGTCATTAACATTATCAGCTGTCATTATTAGCTGCAACGTTACAGATGTGCATGATAACGTATCAGTAATTAGAATCCAGCAACAGTCTGGAAACGTTGCCAAGGGTGATGATAACCTTTTTTTTTTTCTCTTCTGGTGTCCACTAGGTGGCTGATGATGGTTATGGCGTTTCCTACATCATCGTTGGGGAAAACCTCATCAACTTCCACATCTCCAGCAAACACTCAAGCCCAGAAACAGTGAGTTTACTTACACTTTCTTTTTTGCAAACATCAAATTTTTCCTCTTTTCCCGCAAGTGATTTTTATTTCCGTCTCTTCGTGATTCAGGACTCTCACCGCTTTGGTGCTAACATCAGACAGGCCATGCTGGACATACTGGATCTCTTCCAGCTCGACAATAAAGCCAGCAAGTGATACCTGCTCAGTGGATGAAGCGAAAGTACAACTGCTGTTTTAGTGAAATGTGTGTTCCTCCTGAAGCTTGTACAGAAACAAATGTTGAGTTGGGGTTATTTTAAGCTTATTGTTGATGCAAAAAATGGATGATTGGGATGTGTTTGGAAACATTACTGACATTTTGTTTGGGAGGTGTTTGTGTATCTCTTGGCAACGTTGGATTCTGGTGGTATGTGGTACAGGTAGTGCACAGATCAAAGTACTTCTCCAGTGCCTTAGTGACTCACTAATGTAAAAAGGACATAAAGGGAGGAGACGGATGAGAGACGCTGTGGTCCGAAATACAGCGGATCAGTCCATAGCATGTACCGTGAGCGTCGTTATGATCAATAGTCAGTATCACCGATTAGTGGCTAAAGGAGCGTTGCGTGTCTTATGCGAGTTTTTTCTTTTTCCTTGTCTGGTCAGACAATGTCCCTCAAGGCACATACATCTGGAACCTGGCAGAACAAAATAAGCAAAATAGCATTTAAAAATGATTCAAATGAGTACTTTATTGTATCAGAGGCAGCAAAACAACTCGTCCCCCACCACCACACTTCACGAGATCCTTCGAATCAATTTCTATACAGTCTTGTTGTTGAATCGATCAATACAGCATATGCAGAGCAGCCAGTTGTGTCTGAGAACGTTGCGGGTTGGAGAGAGGCATTAATGTTCTGTAGCATCATCAGATATTTGAACGTTGACTTTGATGCAGTGTTCTAAAATGTTGTAGGGGTCTTTTGTCTGCTCAGCGCAGCAGCCAGAATGGTTGCAAGATGTCCGCTCGTTTTCTGTGGTTCCATGTCGTGTCATTGAAGTGGTGATCAAGTGTAATGTGTGATTCAGGACTGAGAGCCACTCCTACCATCTCATCCATTGGCCTCCACAGCCTCTCTGAGTCACGCACACCCCCTTTTGTTTTCAGCTGCCGTGATTGTGTGACGTAGCGATGACTGTGCGTGCGTGTGTGTTGTTTTTCATCCTCAGGTTTTACTAACTTGGCGTGGCGTTCTAGGGTGCTGGCTGTAGCCCTGGAAGATTAGTGCTTTAGTTGGCATGTAGATGTGAAAGCATTAAAAGAAAAAAAAATAGTTGAGATGCAGTACAATGCAACCCTGATGAGCAGTAACTTTGCTGTTGAGGCGAGTGAGGGGTTGTCAGGACAGTGCGTGCATGCATGTGTGCGTGTGGACGGGCGAGCGGGCGTCTGGGGTTGAATATCACTTGCACAACGTGTAGGAAGGGTGTATAGCCAACAATGACTTTTCAGTTTCTTGTATTTAGACAAGTGGGTTGTGCACTCCGGGACTTTAAACTATGTTATTCCTCACTTGGTTTTTAACATAACTAATTACCTGTTTTGTTTTTGTCTTTTGTTTTGTTTTGTTATGTTTTTTTATGAACAAACCTTCACATTGTCAGTTACATCATTGTGGTGTTGCAGCTGTTGTTGCCCGGTCAAGACGAGATGCAGAATCACTTTGTTAGTACTCCAGGAAACGCGCAGCAATCCCAGACATAGAGAAGTAATATCATGTTTCGGAATGCATTTCTGTTTTGTATACGTCGTCAGTACATCTTATTTATTTTTTTTCAATGTTTTAACCTCTTTATACACGCTACCAAGTGTTTTTGGACATGCATTATTTAGCAGCTGAATGCAGCAAATGAGAAGCATAAACCTGCAAGGTCTTTTTGTTTTGTTGTTTTCACGTTTGCCAGTAAGTTGTAGGTGTAAGACATTTTATCTCAGCAGACCCCATGTTTACGCTGCTGCATGGTTTTTCAAGATAATGCTGTATATGATTGCCTTTAATTTAAAGATATTTAAAATAAGAAAAAAAAATGCCACGCAGCTGGTATACCAAAAGTTTTAACAATAAAGTGAATGTCAGACAGCTGTATCAGATTTGTATGACTTCATTTTTAAACCAATTTTAATAATTTCAAGGTTTAATGTACATTTTATGTCATAAATTACCCATAATGCCAAATGTGGCTGAATATCTGAAGTGCTATGAGTGAATGAATGGTAACATTCATTAAGGAAATTAAATGATCCCGGATTCTCAAATTTGCAGGTACTTCGCCGGTAATCTTACTAAGTTGGACAGTCATGTCATAACTTAATTTTTTTTAAATATAATTTACATTTTTTATTTGTTTCATTCACTGACTAAATGGTCTAGCAATGAGAAAGGATTGATGAACACAATACTGAGTCTTTTTTTCTTACCGAGAGTCTGAAATGATGCAGATGCTAACGCTAGCTAGTTTACTGTGGTCATCTCAATTTGGGGAGTAAGCGCGCCATAAAATGTTGAGAACAAAAGACCAGTCAAGGCTGATGGGAGTTTGGTCATAAACCAAAAAATTGGGCAAACTGAGCTTTTGATGGTGCTAAATTGAAGGGTAATCACCCAAAATTATGACTCCTTAGGGGTGCGTGAATGTATTAAGTGTTATGGCAATCAATCATGAGTTGGATTTTCACTACAAATGTGAACCAAATGGTGGCACAAGAAGAAAAGCTGTTCAAAGTCCTTACGATTTATTTTCTGGAGGCTATGAATGTCTGGAGATCGTTCTTGGAATAAACCAAGCTTTGGAAAAGTCACAAGATCAGCACGTCAGTATCCTTTGGCCACCAAGATCCTCTGGACCTTCTTCAGCTCAGTGTTTACTTAATCACAGGGAAGCACTTGCCAGACGGTTGGGCTCATGTGGACGGCACCGAGGAGCCAGTTCCGTTTCTGATGGTATTAATAAGCCCCCTCCCCCGGGGCTGCTCAGGGTGTGTTCAGCTATTAACTCAAATTAAAGGAAGGCAACACAAGGTGACAGATTTCCAAGGAGGGCAACGGCAGGAAGCGATTACATGTGACAGTTGTCCCTCCAGCTCCTATCCTCCACTTGAGCAGAGTCCCCTTCCTCACACACTCCTCCATGCTCATACACCCGCCCGGGTGTCACCCTACCCTGGGCTTCCGATAGCAGGCTAACGTTTCAAGACTGCATTCCTGAGGTCTGCTTGCTCCTCATTTACTCTGGGAACCTGCAGTTTATCCACTTCATAAAAACGTCCCTAGCTCTTGCTCAGTGCTTGCTCAGTACAAATGTAAATATTTAATTTTGTCTCTAATAGCTGCAATCCTGATCTTTGTACGAGTTTTGGCAGATTTGATTGGGATTCAAACAAAGTGACATTTAAAACACACAACAGTAGATCTTGGACTAATCTGTAGAGCCTTATCAACAAAGGTCAACTGGTTGGCCTTGGGTCCACAAACCTTTAGATTGTACTCCTTGTTTCCAAGCTGGAAAACCCATTCACTCAAGAGCACACACTGAAACATAAAGCCTTGACTTGCACTTTCTAAAAGTAGACTTTGACAGAGATCTGCGTCCTCTGCGTGTCACCACTTTAATTCATGTGCTACTTGCTCCACAACAGAAACTAGGGAGCCAATGTTGCCTATCCTGCTGTATAATCTAGTCAATCTAGCAATAGCTGCTAACAGCGCAGAATGACATTGTTCTCACAGCAGCTCCTGTATGTAGATCATTTGAATTGGCTTTTGGCAGGACAATCTGTTTTTCCTGTGATGCTGGACAACTTACGTAAGGTTCTGTTATGCTCCGAACTAATTGGATTGAATGTTACATGTTGATTCAGTGAATAAGGGGGGGAAAAAAAATAATTGGAACGTGATGTCCTGCTGCGAAATGTTGGTTTAGGGGTGGATGTCTTTGGCCGCAATTTTTCTGGAAGGATTTGTGTTATTGTGCCATGATTTAACATTAAAGTGGGCTTCACTGGGAGAGGTTTACCGTCCAGAGCTAAAGATCCATGCTGAACATGTCACAAGTTGATTTATTGTACAAACACATTAAGGGAATAGGATATTTATGTTGACTTCTGGAAACAATATTCCATTGAATGCTGTCTACTTCTGCCAGCTGAAAACAAATGAATCCAATAAAGGGATGAAGGTTGTTTAAGGTTTTGTGCACAAAATTCCCCTGTAACCTCTGCTGTCCTCAGACGCCTCTAACACTGTAACTTCATCACCTCACAAACCACTGAGCCACTCTAGTATGTCTTTATCTGGCTGAGAACTGCACCCAGAGTTGAAAAAGTGCCGTTTGAATCTAAGTGATAAAAGCCAGGGTGTAAACGGAGAGGGTGAGCTGGGTGGTTGGCGTGGAGGGACCGTGCATGTCTGTGGCCAGCTGCACCTGTCTAACTGCGCTAGGGGAGCGGGGCTGCTGGCCCCAAGGTGGATCCCAGCCAAGGGGCAGCAGGGGAAGCGGGTATGGAAGAGAAGCTCAGCAGAGGTTGGACTGAATGTGATTCCCCTGAGAATATCTCCCACCGTGTGCTCACCGAAGCTATAAATAACTTTTATTAGGATTAGGTGGAATTAGTGGAGACATTAGCGTGCTCACAGATATATAGACATGGACTTCCTGACGAGAGGAAAGAGCAAGGGGTGTCAATAAATTCCTTGCACACACACAGGAGCATGCATGTGTGCAAGCAAACATGGAATTAGATGTAATACATATAGCTGCCCTCCAGGGTCGAGTTTTTTTCTGTACGTAGGTTTTTATTTTTCCTTGGTAAATGTTGCAAACAAAAGTGATTTTACAGAGGGAATCCTCAGAAATTGTTATGCAATATGCAAAGTTTTATGTGTGTTAATTTTTTTTACAGAAATTGCAGAAATTGCAAGTTGATTTTAAAAAAAAAAGTACTTCATAAGGGCGGCACGGTGGTGCAGTGGTCAGCACTGTTGCCTCACAACAAGAAGGTTCTGGGCCCGAGTCCCGGCTCGGGCATGGGATCTTTCTGTGTGATCTTTCTGTGTGAGTCTCCCTGTTCTCCCTGTTCCTGTGAGGGTTCTCTCTGGTACTCCAGCTTCCTCCCACAGTCCAAAGACATCAAGAGGGGACGAGGCTGATTGATACTCTAAACTGACTGTAGGTGTGACTGTGAGTGTGAATGGTTGTCTGTCTCTATATGTTGGTCCTGTGATGGACTGGTGACCTGTCCAGGGTGAACCCCGCATCTCGCCCGTAGCAGCTGGGATAGGCTCCAGCCCCCCCGCGACCCTTAACAGGAATAAGCGGAAGACGATGAAGGGATGGAAGTACTTCATTAATAAAATCATTCTGCAGCATTTTGCATGTATTTTTGTGGGCAAATGAGAAGGGTTCATTGTCCTGAGTCGGTTTGGTCAGTTGAGATTCGACTGACGCAAGGACGTGTAATGGTTGGTTTTTGTGGGAAATCTGTTCTTCTCATGATGAGATAAGCGACCACATCAGTGAAGTAATTCTCAAGATGGAATCATATATCATATTTTCCACAAACCGACCTCATGAACACAGAATTAAAGGAGACTGCAAATTTCATGAAATGTGCAGGATTTTGTGTGATTACAATTTTCTGAAGGGACTGATGATAAAAGTGGGATTGGAATCACTGACTAACGCGATATTATACTGTTGCAATGTTTTGCCAGTATCACACTATAGTGATTCCATGGTCATTGCTGCATTTCAAGACAATTCTTTGATGATATTCAGGCTTTCTGTCTTGTGTGTGTATTTATTGACCTCCTTGTCGTGTCATTTTCAAAGTATTTGACAACTGACATAAAACACTGTATCATGAAGTATCGTCACTTTAATAGCTCTTTGTCTCACACACACAATAAGGACTAGTCAGTAGAAAAGGGGGAAATCCATTTTGAAAAGCTGTTTCAATTTAAGAAAATCAATATTTCATGCTATTGTATTATTGTCTCATTGTAAAAAATATCATAATATTTGCAATATCAATATTTTGTCCAATCCTAACTCAATATCTATACCATCCATCCATTTTCTTCCACTTATTCCTGTTAAGGGTTGCGGGGGGGGGGGGGGGGGGGGGACTGGAGCCTATCCCAACAGAGGCGGGGTTCACCCTGGACAGGTCACCAGTCCATCACAGGGTCAACACATAGAGACAGACAACCATTCACACTCACAGTCACACCTACGGTCAATTTAGAGTATCAATCAGCCTCGTCCCCTCTTGATGTCTTTGGACTGTGGGAGGAAGCTGGAGTACCAGAGAGAACCCACACAGGAACAGGGAGAACATGCAGACTCCACACAGAAAGATCCCATGTTTGAGCCGGGACTCGAACCCGGAACCTTCTTGCTGTGAGGCAACACTGCATCTATACCATACCTACAATATATTTCTAGTTGGGTTGCACTTGGTGCAGGAGCTTCTCCCAACATCAGTAGTAACTGGCAGTACCGTGGACACACAGATGTTTTTGGTGATGTAAATAAACTCACGCACAAATTATCCATATTAGAACCACAGAGCGTCCTTCTTCCCATCCTCCCTACGTCCCACCTGCCACCCCCGCTGTGCTCACTGGAAATATATAAAACAAGTTATCATTTTTTAAAAAAAACCAGAACAAAGCATGAACTAAATGATTCAAGGAAGTGAAGTAAGAAAATGTAAACTTTATTGCAACTTTTTCATTCTAAGTTCTCTGATTTACAGAAGAGAAAAACACTTGTAATGGCACAGTCATTGTAATATATACATTGCTGATACTGCAATAATCCAGGCACTTGTGTTGTCCAGATATAAGAGAGGCAAATTAAGGCAACAGGTTTGCTCAGTCTGTAGAGGAATAACAATGCATTTCCTGACCATACTGCAGCATCCATTAACAGCATGAGGAAAGGAACTAGAAAAGCCCCTCAGGTGAATGGCTCGCTTGGGAAAATCACAGTTTGTCTGTTGTACATTCGGCTTTAGGCGAGTTTAAGACATCGATGTGTTCACAACATACTACGTTGCACTAAGACATTTGGTGATTGGATAAGCTTCGGTAGACCTGAGTGTTGATACAGTAAACTTGCTAGTTACAGTCAATTTAGTGGTAACGCCTTCACTGAGTCTGTATCATCACTGCTGATGAGTTAAGATGTGAAGAACAAATCAAAAACAAGTACAAGCAAATCCAAAGATCAACTAAAGCAGTGTGTCATGGTGCAAAGGTGGGCTCATTTTAAATTTACTATTGCTTGGAGCACTGAGTCCAAACTGAATATGACTGAAGCAAGCAATGAAAGTGGGTGTGATTACATGGAGGAGAGCAGGTGAAATGAAGAGGGCAGAAATTGGTGTTATATTTTTACAAACTCTTTACCTCATGCTGACCTATTGAAATCCTCCACATTTGTGGCAATACACTTGTTTTGTTACCATGAGTCAAAGGAATGCACAAACTTTTTTGTGAACTGTGCTTACTGTCCCGCTCTCCTCTGTGTGAGCATGAAAGAGCCAAGATCCAACTGATTGCTAGTTAGCATAGCACAATGAATGGAAGTGGGTGGGAAGTATTAGCATCCAGTACATCTGTCACAATTCACCAAAGAGCATTTCATTTAAAACAGTCTTTGCCTACGATATTATATCTAGGGTTGAATAGAATGATTTTTTTGTTGTGATTTTAGAGACAGATATGTAGTTGGAACTACTTTCCTGACTGGGTGCAGTGATATGACGCAGCACCTCAATGCAACTTCAGCCAAGACTAAAAGAGCAACTGCAGCTACAATTGATGGCCAACTTTGTAAGAGGATGATTATTTTTGGGCAAGATCCTGAACTTTATCTGTTTAATGACTTTTGAAGGAGGTATGCTAACAATTCCCCCCACATATAATTCATTGTGCTGAGCTAACTAGCACTCCACTGGTCTGTGGTCTCAGCTCCTTCATGCACATACACAGGAAATAAGGGCATCTATCTTCTTGTCTGGCTCTGGTGAGGATGACAAATTAGCACATCTCCCAAAAAGTTGTTGTGTTCCTTTAAGGCCAAAACACATAGCTACCATCTTACATGTGTTTTAATGGAGCAATTCCATTGTTTTGGATCGCTGAATCATGAAACATTAAAGCATTTCGAAGCATGTCAAATTGCACTGACATCTCAACTCTGAACTGGTTTTGATTTCGGAGTGGCAAAGGAGGACCCAGTTAAAGGAGGACCCAGTTAACGGAGAACCCGGCGCTTGTGCTTGTGCCCACAGCTGTTCCTACAGTTGCAGTGTCTGGTTGTGTGGCGTGGGTATTTCTAATCTGATGCCTGTGGTGTCAAACGACAAGAATCACTTATCGCTTGCTATGTGTTTGGGCCTTTAGATGAGTAAATCGACACCACTCGTATATGTCGTGTGAAATAACACAAACAATGACACGAAAGCTTTCTAAACTCCATTCTCAGTGAGAGTCGTATTGATCTCTCCAACTGAATCAGAGAATTAATGATCCGTATTTCCTGGTGTCATTAATAAGGCTTTCTTTAGAAAGAAAATATCAACATAATATTAGGTAGCGTAAGTAAAAATGAGCAGCCCATTAAAAGAGCCTACTACGACAGGTTAGTAAGAAGGTGAATTCTAACAACTCCAGTACAGGCAGAGACACAAAGACAGTAACTTGGCCTCAAGTTAATCCGGCCTACAGTACGATGGGACATTCAACAGAGTGGTACGTTGATAAATTAAGTTCATCTATTCTAAGATTAAGTGCTAAGGGGTGATACACTGGTGTGTCTGATAACTGTAAAACAGCGAACAACATGAGGCACATTCATAAAACGTCAGCCTTCTGGCTTGATTGGTTCAAGTAAAAGCCTCTTCGACGAGTGAGGAAGATGTACGACATGGCGGCGCACCAGCCTCCGTACCACCGAGCTCTCACCGAGCTCATTCCCCCTCGATGAAGGCCTCTCAAACAGCTTCATTTGTCCTTCTATATCTTCATTTGGTCTTCTTGAGAGAATCAGATTCATTTAAGCAAACAAGGGGCTTGCTTTGTTCCTCCTTATCAAGAGAGCCAGCAGCAACTACAAATTTAAAGACTGTAGAAATGCAGTATGTAAACGCGGGGATTTCTCCCCATCTTACATACAAAAAAAAGCAGAACAGATCAAAAAGTCCAGAAACAAATCAGCCAAGAGTAAAAACTGATTTACACTTTTTTTAAAAAAGGAAGAAAAAAAATTACAACTCATTTAGAACTGTAAAGTGCAAGTATAAAAAAATCTTTCTACATATTGTCTCAAGACAATTCCTTGAGACAGGGTCAATGGTCTTTAGTGGAAAAGTGCAAGTTGAGAACAGCACGAGTATTAAAAAAAAGAATTTGATTGAAAACAGTAACAGGATAAGTCAGGTGACTTTTTGAATCAGTCATATGACTCAGCTTCTCCGTAAGAACACGCCCACCTCCTCTAAGGGCACAGGGTAGTCCTGTAGGAACGTCCCCCCGTCGAACACCTGAGCGTTCCGGCTGTCCTGCCACTGGAAGCCCCCGTCAGGTAAATAAATATCCCTCCGCACTTGCCCCTTCTCCAACACTGGTGCAACCAGGACCTGAAACCGTGCACAAACACACACACACACACACACACACACACACACACACACACAAATCCCGTTAGTAATGGTTAGATTTTACACCAGCATACAATAACAGAAGGAACTCGTCACCTCGTCTCCAATGAGGAACTGGTCATCAATAGTGAAGGTCATGGGGTCATCTGGGCTGAGCCACCACATCGGCCGGTAGACAGGGCTTCCTGTCACCTGCCACTCTTCTGCATACTTCTCTATCAGCGGGACCACGTCACTCTGGTGCCTCGCTATGTAGAGCCGAGTCAGGTTGAGCACCTATGGTTTGCCATCAGAGAGAACATTATCAGACATTCATCAAGAACCACTCATGTCTTTTATTAAAATCCAGCCAAATGTAATTGATGATTCATGAAATCCAGAGAAACTGGAGAAACTAAAACCAACACAAAAAAAGTCATTTCCTAAACTAAATGATCTGCCACAAGGATTTTAAGACTAGCATGGACGGCGATGTCTGCTAAAGACATTTGTGCCACCTCTACACGCAGAAAGAACTTAAGAGCATCTCATTGTTGATTTAGTGGTTTTAACACTTTCCAAGTCGTTCTCCTGTCTCCCGCTGCTCAAATTACTTCAGCATTCCTTGAAGGGTCACATCCTCTCCAATGTCCCATGACAAAAACAAAAGTTGACCGCATCTATAAAAAATGTATTTTTATGAGATGGGGTTGAGACCATTTGTAGGAATGAGCTTGAAGTCTGGCCTCAGGATAGAGAGGATCGTTCTCTAATTGAGAAGCCAGGCATGTGTGTGGGTTTGAGGTTTCTTGATTCCATTGTGGTCGCTGCTGTGACCTGTCTATGACTCACTGAAGCCTTGCACACATTGAAATAAAGGTGTGCTACACTTACACTACCGTAAAATACTCATAAATCAGACATAGCTAAAACTTCTTCTCAGACTCTGAGTTTATGAATCGAAGGCCATGCAAGAGACCAAAATGGAAACACTGCGGCTGTCAAGTGTCTAGCTGTCCAAAAGGCCTATTTTTATCTTTGTCACGCAACACGAGTCACAACCAATATATTTTGCTGCTTCAGTCCTCTCCCAAGTGAAAAAAGGTAGTTCCTCTCTGTCACACTTGTCAGTTACCCGTGGAAAATCTTAATTGCCACAATAAAGTATTTTTCCAGGAGTTGTCCTCAAATTCATTATCATTCCTGGTGAAGTGTCTCTTGAGAAAGTGAGCGAGCCATAAATGTGAAGTAGGGATTGTAATTCAGAACAGATGGACTCGAAACCACAGGTGATGTCAGGAGGGGGCGAGCGATCGCTCTGATTGAGGCGAGGGAGGGGGGGGGGCACTGTCGCCCTCTCGAGAAACATCAAGTGCTTGTGTGTTCAGCAACCTGAACCGCGCTCCACACTTGTCAACAGTATTGCTATCGGTTATCGGACCCTCTGAGACGATAGGCCTTGTTTTCCTGCCGTGCAAGGTGAGCAGGACATTTCTGATTTCCAGCAGGGAGACACAGGGGGGCTTCTGCTGGAGGGGAGGGAGGCAGACCAACGCTCAGCAGTCCAACACTCAGCAGTCCTCACACCAGCCAGCTCGCTGACATGGTGGGAACTTCTCGGCACTGACCCACGGAGCGGAAGAGAGGCTGCTGGCTCAATAAAGCTCTTTTCATAAGACAGTTTGTGGAAGAAGGAAACACTCCTTAAAGGAATAGTTCACCCAACAATGAAAAATCAGCCTTTATCTAATCCCTGTCATGCTGTTTGAAGGTCAGGTGATGTCTTTTTAGTCCACAAAACATTGCTGCTAATCTTTGCAAGGACAAATTATCATTTATCACTAACTGAGTGAACCTATTATATCATGTTTATCACTTTACACAATTTAGCATGGATTACTCGGCCACAATGACAGCTATCTTAACCTGATGTGGTAGTGGCCATAAATGAAGTGTGTTTTTGGTTTCAGTTTGTGTACCCGGTCTTCTCCGCACACCCATGGTGGCGTGTGGAAGCTGATAACAGGCAGAAAAGCCGCGATCTCCAGCCAACGGATGAACAACTCCTCGTCTGTGACCAGGTCTCCAGACAAAGAGCCACCTAGAAAAAGAGGGACAGAGTAGTGACTCAGTTTACTGCATCATTTTGTCACATAAATGATTTCTCACTGATGAGGAATTTGAGCCGGTATCCTCTGTTTTAGCTCTCTTGTATCTCAGCTTCATAATTCCTCTGTAAGGTCAATAGCTGGCCTGACCCCAGGAGCTCGGCCTGAATCGGGGGTGAACCTGTGGTGCCTTTCATTAGTAGACAGAACACTTACTGATAGCAAAGCTGACAATCACGGCGCCAGCATTGTCGAGACGCATAGCTGTGTTTCGACTATGTGAAGGTCACATTGGTGCAGAATGATTCGGTACCACTGGGTAGTGGCCAACATTATAAGTTCGACTGTTTCCGAAGGTCGGGCACAGATGTTGCAGGGAGCTGACTCAAGCTCATCTCACAGCGAACCTTGTACATCTGTCCTGGACGTGTCCAGTAAAGTGGTTTAGTGTAAGCCATCTGTGAGTCTCCAGCCTGTTTTTCCTTACCATTTTGTCTGGCGAATTCCTTCCTCACACAAAATTCTCCACACTCGCATCCTTATTAAGCTAATCACTGCCAGGTAAATGTCTGCGTTTTACAGTCTCTGAAGCATGCACACCAGAGATTTATGCTGACTGAGACAGCTACTTCCTGTTAGCCTGCTAACTTGACTTGGAAAAGATCATTTAATCTTGCAGCTCTTTTCGACTTCCCAAATGTTATCAAAAGAAATGGATCCAATTCTGTGATGCTCAAAACAATTTATCCATCGTTTGCAGCCACAACATAAACTGTGGAGTAGGCCACAGTCGAGGAAGCAACCTCCAGTTTGCCTTCTGCTAACTTAGATATGGAGGAATAATACAATTGTTTGGCTCATCTACATTTTCCAAATGTTAGCAGACCAAACTAGTCAAATTCTGATCGCGATCAAGTTAATTTGCCAGGGTTGTGTAACCATAAAAAAAATTCCATCTTAAGTTTTACAGCTAAAATGAGCACGGTTGAGTCTAAAGTTGTGTTTCCGTTAAAGGTGTCTGTAGCGGCAATGATCGGCTTTGCTGAAGTCAAGAGTTATCTGTCAGTGATAGGAGGACGTGATGTACTACCTCCAGACAGACCAGTTGTATCAACGAAAACTGGGGCTGTGATGTGAAGTCCACAGACGAAGGCGATTTGTGAATATTCATGGTGACAGCAGTGAGTTAATGATGCGCTACGTCAGAGCTAATATGAAAAAAAGGGGTTTCCATTTCCTGTTTTGCAAATTTACTATATTTTGAACAAGGCGACAACTTTTTTTTGCAAAATTCAGGGACTTTTTCCAGATTCACTGTTTCCGTGACGCTTTTCTAATGCAACAAGTCGAAATGCAGATCAAAATACGATGATGGACTTCTGAAATGAGACGTGTCAACAGGTAGTTTTACAGACTGTCACTGCCAGAGGATGGAGACACAAATACTGCACTATAAGCTTTCAGGAGATCAAGAGCTACTGTTCTTCGACATCTATCAAAGTCTGAATATTGGTTAGATCTAAACCACAGTCGACGTCTATCTCTGGCTGCAGACGTTAATATTCAAGGGAAAAACAGATTATGTGTCAGCCAATTGGAAAGTCAAAGTATTACCGTACATATTTTCCATGAAATATCTCAACAAATTACTGAATCTATTTCGGGGTACAGACAATCAAAAATTGAGCCAAAGGTCTGTAAATGTATGACCGTTATTCTGCCTGTCTGCAGTAGTGACAACTCTTTGGTGTCTCCATATCACACATGGGCAACGTACAGCCCCAGGCCCAGGGACCGTCTCATTAAGACCTGGAGCCTCCTTCTTCGACATCTAAATATTTAGTCGCAAGCGTTGGTTCAACTGCAGCATGTTTGATGTGGCTCCAGAGTATCACAGTCAAAACATCAATTCTCTTTTGTTGACCCAAACAATGTCACAAACTTGTCATTGCAGGTAAAAGAAGAAAAGGTATATTTTAACAAGGCAGTTGACCGTCCAGGAGTTGACATTGAAAGTTAGCTTCATGCTGTCACACAAGCTCGCCAAACAGAGCAAACGAACAAACAAACAAAAGACACAAAACAATTATTCTTTGTCCGATGTTTGGTCCTTTGCTCTTTAAAGTCAGGTCAGTCTAGCCTTTTGTACAAAATTGTTGCCCGCCCTTAAGCTAGAAGGCTACAATGTCAGAACCCATCGACTGAATATTCTGTGAAGGTGATGGCTTCTGATGTAGCCTACAGATGTCAGATAGAAGCAGAGAAGCAAGTTGACTTTAAAAATGTCAGTGATTGAAATGTTACACAACATATAAATGCAGATTCACTAAAAAAAAAACAAAAAACGAAGCTTTGCCTGTTTTGCTTCCCAGATGGTGTTTTTACCTACGGGGATCTTTACCTAAAACCTAAAACCAGATTGGCTCAAGTCCCAAAATCTTGTCCTTGTCCTCTCTCCTCTAGATTCATTTGTAGAAGCTGTTTATAGAGACTAGATACATTTACTTAATTAATCTAAGATCTGTTACTGCAGGAAATTGGAATATACAGTGAAATGAGTCCACCACTATGCTGTTTGTGGTTTTCACATTGAGACAGAACATCTCAGATTGAAGACTACGACAGATCTTCGAGTATGGAACAGCGCGTAATGACCTTTCATGTAGGGAAGTCATGTTTCTGTGGCCACAACATGTCGAGGTGAGAAAAGTGGACCATAAGCTGACTATTACCTACTGCATCAGGAATGAGGAAGTTGTATCCCAGCAGAGTGTGGTGCAACAGGGAGGGAATGATGCCCTTCAGGCCCATCTGGCTCCAGTCAGACTGCAAGGGGGTCATCCTAACAAACAGAGGTTTGTAGCTTGACCTGCGGCACAAACCAATACAGCACAATACAATATAAGTGGTGGAACTATTGGATAGAATTAAAAGTCGCTTGAGAAAACAATCTAAATCCAGAGGATCACTCTCCCTCCAGAGATAACAGCAACTGTTAATCACGCATGGAAACAAGATGGGATATGTGAGAGCTTTACCTCGTCGCTGCTGTCATGATGGTGGTGTCTCCCATCCTGGTCGCCAGATCGGCTAGAAGGCTGATATATTTGTCTCCACCCAGATCCTGCGGTGGCCGCAGGGCCTGCTCCTCAAATGGATTCCCCTCGCCCCCCTCAAGCACGATGTACTCCATCCCCAAATGGGCCTGTAAGGAGCCAACTCTGTCCAGGAACCAGCTCACAGCTCCTGGGTTGGTGACGTTCAGCTTTACACAGAATCTCCCTCGCCACTGACTCATCACCGGGATCTGTTGGATGGAAGAATGGAAGATGGGAGAATACTGGTATTGGTATCAATACCTGGAAATTGGTCCAAGTACTTTTATCTTGTACTTTCTCTATAATAACAATAAAATAATTTTAGTTACAAAAAAACATTAAATTCAAACTTCTCAATTTTGCTGCAGGTCTTAGAGAGTATGACTGAGACTGCTTTTGCTCACCATTGTCCTGACTGGGAGTTGGTGTGGAACAAATGGCCCCAGGAACTAGGAAACTTTGGATGAACTACCGTACCTTTGTTTCCACCGCACAAATTCTTTAAGGAACTTTATTTTTTTATTTTATCTTCACAAAAATTTCCACCTTAGATGTAGTAGTTTCTGAAATTCCAGGAACTATGGGGTCGGTTAGAAAAGAGGATTAACATATACCTCACTCTCTCTCCCACCCAGATATGCCCCTCGGTACCAGAATGTGACATGAGTTTATAACACACCATCTTTGATCGTACGTGGGTAATTCATTCGATTAAAAGTACCTAAACGCCCAACTGAACCACATCACTACGTCAGAAGCCTCTTAACAACATGCTTGAGGGGAGAGTCAACACAGCTAAGGAGGGGAAGATGAGTATTCAGGTCTCACCAGCTGTCCCTGAGGTGATGACGGGAGACTGAGCCAGTAGGCCTCGGTGCCGTCCTTGAGGGAGGTGTGGAACTGCGTGGTGTCCACGCCCAGGAAAGGGGACAAGGTGATGGAAATGTTAAGAAGCTTGACAAGCGGGAGGTCCCTGGTCAGTCTCTTGGACATCCCCCTTTTCCTGCTGTTGAGGTAATCATGGTCCTATAGAGAGAGACGGTCAGATAGACTATTGGAGGAAATCAGAATATAAAATTTAGACACCAGCATCATTTCATGATCAGCATCTGCCTGGGTTACACTAGTAACCATTAAATATGGCGCATTAAAAAAACATGTATTTGACATGTTAATCTCGGTGTTTGCACTGCAAACCTGCAGGGGTGACAATCTGACCTCTGTCAGACTCATTTAACATGCATTCCATAATCCTTTGGAATGTGCAAGTCAAAGAAAGATTTCCAATTACATAACTAACAAAAGGTGGCCATAAGATGGGAAACTGCTCTGGGAAGCAAAGGTAGATTAGAACATATTATGCAATTGTTTAGTAGGTTTTTTTTTTCTTCTAATTGTATTAATTCTGTATTTTTTTCCACCTTTCTTTTTGATAAATTGAATATAAAATGCAGCTCGCTGACTAACGTTGCAAGGAGTCCCAGTTGGAAGCATGGCAAAATGATTAATAACCCAATTTTTTTTCCAAAGCCTGCAAAGCCTTTCAAATAATAACTTTTTGCATAAACTACTATGGAAACTAGAAGAGAAAGGTCACAGTGTGACTGATAATTTATGAATCCTTGTAAAACCGGAGTGAAAGAGAGGCCTATGTTTTATAGACGGACATTGTTGCCAGTCACACTTCTGCAGAGCCGCACACTTGGTGGACAACTTTAAGCTTCGTAAGTTTCCACTGTACACTTGGCTGATGACTGAGAGGAACTGGGCCATGTAGAGCCAGCGAAACTGGTGTTTTAGATCTTTGACGTTCCAGAAAACCTTTTTGTGGATTGTGAGTAAAGGAAACTCTGGTTCACCAAATGGCATCCATCAGCTGACAGCTGCCCTCTTTTCATCCATTCACACCTTCTGAACTGCTAATGAGAACATAAACGTATGTAGTGAGATGGCTGAACCCAAACCCTCTGATAGACTCATGTGAAACTCTCGGATCAGGTCGGATCAGAACACCAGGCTGGTATTAGTATCACCTGCTCAAGTTAGTTGTTGGCTAAGACCCCTTCAGACCTCATATATCCAGCTGACTGCTGTCTCACAACACTGACAACAACCTGAGATCTGTTAGCAGTGACTGCTCCTCTTCTCTCAGCTGTATTTTGGTTGTAGCGGAAGATCACCTGGTATTGGTGGTCTTGTTTCTCCAAAGAGCCAAACAACATTCAAGGAAAATATTTGGACGCTTGTAAAACCATGACCAAAATCACTGGCATCGGGAAGATGGTACATTTCCTTTTGGACCAAATTTTCAGCCCAGTTAAGGAGATTCTGTGATTGGTTCCTATCCTTGGCTTAAACTGTGAGGCTGAATTTCACCAGGTTTGGTGAAAGGGTAAAGCACAGCCACAGTTTAAGGCAAATCTATTCAACATAATGAAAAATTGCATTTATGTACGGTTTTGCTGCCGTCTTTAGTCCCCAGGCGCATGGTGAAGCCACATCGTCTTGGTAGAGGAATGTCCTCTAGATTCTAATGCTGTACACGCTCAGCATGAACACCGCATCAGAACAGGAGAATGTGTGACGTAAGCAAGACATCCAGTACAATAGATTACTTTGTGTAAGGCAAGATAACTAACATTTATAATCTCAGTGGACAGCTAGTGACCCCCCACGAGCACATTTTGCAACATGGGTTCACAGCCCTAACTATCTTTTTTCCATGTTGTAACACTTCAGTGAACCTCTCCTCCCTACTTTGTTCTCTGCCTGGAAATCCCCTTACGGAAACACTTTCATCTCTATCCCTGACCAGTTCTGAGCCTTTGACCGGTGAACCCTCAGCAGGTTGAAAAGGATTACAGCTACATGCCACCAGAACCGACTGAAGGAAAGATCCGACGTAGACACGTGTAGGGAGAGTTCTTCTAGTCAGACTCCAGATAGGAAGTTTTACAGATACAAACATTTAGGGAAGCAGTGCCAGGTCTCATGAAATCACTGCTCTTCAAAGAGAAAGAAAACAAAAATGTGAATAAAACATATTTGGTCTCAATATAGAGATGAAAAGTTTAAAAAAGACCTATGAATTTGGTTTGTGTGTCCTATTTAAACCTTATAAGGGATCTTGAAAACTGTGAACTTGTGTTCCAAAAATATTGGTAGGTGTCTTTATTTCTTGTAAGGGAGCATTTAGCTTGAAATATACGATGTAAAAAAAAAAAAAAGAGGCCTGCAATGGAGCGATCGATTTATGCCATTGGTGTGATGGTGGCACATGTGGGGGGGGGGGGGGGGGGGGGGGGCAGCGACCTGCTCTCCATTACGTTGCTCTCAAAAAAATATGTTAGAGCTCAAATCTCCAGTCCAACACTTTTAATATTTTTTTGCTTCAACTCTCCACATTTTCTAAGAATGACCAACGGTCCATGGTCCATCCATGTTTGACCTGTTCTGGTCGAGGTTTAACACACGCGTGTGATTCTTTGGTTCAAAGAAATTCAGTTTGCCAAAGCTGATGGACACTGCATGTGCAGGCAGCGAGTAGCACGCACCATTTCAGAGAGGAGGTTGGTGGAATGTTCATTGAGGCTGACGACTCCCTCCCCCAGCTGGTGTCTCCTCAGACGATTGGAGAAGGTTCTCAGCTCCCTCTCCACCTTCGGCCCTGAGTCCATGTTGGCGAGTAGCTTCCAGAATGGCAGCCTGTGGGACATTTTTAAGTCAGCGCTCATTAATAGAATATTGACGTATGGAGATAAAAATAATACCTAATCCCTTCTGATCAATTAAAGTGAACTGACCACAGTGCCTTCATGTTGGGCAGCTCTCTGCTCTGCTGGGAGAGCTGTTGCACCGCTTCCAGGTGAGCAGATTTCACACTGTGGGCCACACACACCGTGTACTGCAGAGGGAGACGCTCCATACTGGGCAGTGACTGCAGGCAGAACTGCTCCCCGCTGTCCACCCCCAGCTGCAGGGGAATATCAGGAGATATCAGCACTGCAACACCTGCATGGTAGAAAACAGACAAGAGAGGCTACAGACTTTAGTTCAACCTGCTAAACAAACATTTTAAAGTGCTACTTCATCCAAAAACGTATTGAACTTTTCAAGTACTAACAAATCTTGAGCTCACAATGCCATTTTTAGAGCCAGCTGCGTATATTTAGCTTGAAGCTAATGGTGCCACATGGCCAACAACTATAAATGACAGCACAAAAAAGCTGAATGGCTGACTCTTCTGCATTCGTGAGTCACTAGGAGGTGATGCAAAGTTGGAAAAAAACAACTTTACCAGCAAAACACACTTATTTGTGAGTACTTGAATGGCTATACACACATCATAGGTGAGCAGAGCTTCAACATTCAAGATAGAACCAGAGTTCTTTGTGGTCATTCATGTACCATGGTGTTGACCTTGACGTGAAGTGAAAGAAAGTAGAGACGTCCGTTGCAGATTCCTCCTATATGACATGGTGTAAGTGTGATATCAGACGAGGATGAGCGTGACGGAAGGAGTGTAGGCCATGTCAGCTGATATTGCACCACTCCGATGTGAGAAAAACACTTGCTAGAATGAGATATAGCAGCATGCAATTGGGGGAGTGCTTTTTCCCAGGACCACTGGCAACTTCTGAGAAGGTAGGTGACACTGCAGAGAAGGGTTTGGTAGCCTGAATGTATACTGGACTGTCTGGTTTCATTCATTGGTGTTGAGGCCAATCACTGCGGTGGTCATATATCTCTCCAATCAATACCTTCAGTCGTTTTTTTATCAGCCAACCAGCAAAGACGCAGCCCGCCACAACACTGGTCAGTCCAGCAAAGAAGAGTTCACTTCTACGCCATAGAATAGCTTTCAGAGAGTGTATGATAAGATTATAAGAAGCAGATAATTGTGTCCACAGATGTAGCTGCCCTGCAAGGAATGCCACTTCCCTCTCAGATTACCCCAACCCCCTACCCTCACTGCTTCTCACCCGTCCTGACTCCCACCGACCACCTTTCACTACCTTCCTCTCTGCTGTGCTTTGTGGGTCTTTCCCTTCTCAGATCCACAAAACTATGCCAGTATTGATATGGGTTTTCAGTCCAGACTGTAACGCCGTCCACCCTCATCCCAGATCTGCATAGTCCGCTCATTGGTAGCTAAAATGAGGATGCAGTTTAGGGTACAAGACCACTTTCTAGAGCAGGCAGACAGTCTGAGAACCCAGGCTGAGTGCTTGGCTCACTTCCGCCACCCTCTCTAGTTTCAATGGGCTTACTGTTCTCATGCAGCCAGGGACCAGGAGCAGGCAGGACACTCATGTACCAGTTTATAATCAGATTAATAGTTTCAGAGATCAGTGTTCAAGTCTTGCATAAAGCTTAGTGACCAGCTTTCAACCTTGGGGTAATTCTCACATGTTTGCAACGGATAATGTCAAAGAGATACTGGTAACACCTCAGCTGCCTCTCACAAGGTATTAGGTCGCCTCCAACTGCTGTTATATATCTGTAAATTGCAGGAAAGTTTTGATTTTCATTAGGAAACTTGGTTGTTTATTCGTCTAAAGAAATAACTGAATCTTTTTTTTTTAATGAAGCAAAGACACTATGGAAAATGCACGTTCGTGCTGTACCGTAGAAAATGTAGTTGAATACAAAGTAGGACAGTGAAGAAAATATGAAAGCTTAATGGAAGGATGGAGGTGGAACGCAACCAGTGGAAATAGAGACAACCAGACAACACCAGACACCGAGTAGCCTTGTAGAAGGATGTGCAGATACAGCATGGTGCACTGTGTTTACTAAAGTGCACACGAGGTGGAAAGTGGAAGCACGACTTATTGGGTCATGTTTAATTTTTATTGGAAATGACACGACAGGGCCACAAGAAGTTTATTCTTGTTTAGAGCAAAATGCAGATGGGAATATGAAATAATGGTCTGTTTATGCAGCTCTTGCCTTGGTGCGTTTATTTCACGGGGGAGCGATTCTTATTGAGCCGGACACACACGTCTTTGACTGAAAAGTGTCCCTAGATGCAGATTGAAGAGAGGAGCAGGAACCTATTAGTTATTTAAAGAAAGTGAAACAGGTTTAAAGCCTTGAGTTACATCCAAGGTGGGGTGCCCCAAGAGTTAAAGGGGAAGCAAAGGGAGGCCCTATTTTTAGAACAATTCCTTACACACTCCAGCTTCCTCTGAATATTTTCCACTCGCCCTCAAAAGAAAATTATACAGTTGACGGACCGTCTCCGCTCACCTTCAGAGCAGCAGGTAGGTGAAGGCAAAAACGAAGCTTGTTGGTCACATTTGAATATTTTGACATTCACGTCTCAACTTTCCAGCAACGCTATCTTTACCGGAGACTTCCGAGAAACACAGAGGAGGATCAATAGGACCGCAAATGTTCTGCTGAAGGGTCAAGAAGGTTTCAATGTGGCGTCACAACCCTCCAG
The DNA here is from genome assembly GCF_037954235.1 of Aulostomus chinensis. NCBI lineage: Eukaryota > Metazoa > Chordata > Actinopteri > Syngnathiformes > Aulostomidae > Aulostomus > Aulostomus chinensis. The sequence continues at coordinate 11,144,022 of NC_141326.1, forward strand.
GACTTCTGTGCACCAGATGGGCTGCACCCTGTTACCTGTCATGTTATTTATGACACCTGCACACGCCAAGAGACCTAACTGGGATTATAAAATATGCCTTCTAACACTAACCGTGCGCTTGTGTGTGCATGTGCGGGTGTTCAGGCATGTATTTCCTTAACAATGGAAACTTTGCTCTTATGCCCAACCTCAAGAAATTGATGGCCACATAACTTGGATCTTACCACAGTTGTAAATTTCCAATCCCACTTGTTGAAAAAATAATGACACACTTAAGAAAACTTTCTCTGCTCTGCTCCAATCATCAATCAGATTTAATGTTTCAAGTGTGAGACAATTCGTATAAAGTGTGTCTGACTATCAAAAGATCAGAGGGAATGTAAATACTTCCAGTAATATAACATTCCTTTCTTTGAGTTTGGGCTCATCGGATGAGGTCGCCATATTGTTAAAGGAGCTGTGGAGTTGTGTTTTCTGTCAGCATCATGACTCGATTTGGTTGTCAGATCTTACACTTGGTTCACCGACACTGGTTTTGTGTTATAAATATGTAATACAATAAAATACACCCGAGATTCAATATAAAGGGATTTTTTTCTTCTTTCGCTTGCTCACTTGTTCTGGATGGAAAGAATTTGGGGTATTAAACATGTTCATGGGATGATTTTCATTGTTTTCTGATTCAGGAGCTGAGTTGGATAAGTGAGCCATTCTGTCAAGGGTTGACCAGGAGAGTATCTGAGGAGTTCAGACATACGCCACAGTGATCGCGCCTGGAATAAAAGAAAATTAAAATTAAAAATTAAAAAAAAAACAACACAGCTAGAATTACTAGCAGGGGGGCACTGAATTAGCTGAAAAGCTACATGGAAAAGAGTTCGAACAGACAACCATCTACCCAAATTACATCTCAAATCAAATGAAATCAAATCACATCAAATCAAATGTATTTATTCAAATGGAAAGAAAGAAAAATCCATTATAACATAAATAACTGCTCCATGTTTGGAAGGATGGGAGAAGAAGGGTGATAAAAAAGAAGCATATCTACTAATTTTTAAAATGGAAAATTATAATATCATATCATATCATATCATATCATATCATATTAGTATAATTGCACCTCCTGTTCCAAGTCAAGCTATTACAGTTAATTTCTCTTGTATGTGTTCAATAAATTATTTTCAATTTTTTTTAAACTTCTTTAATGATTTACGCAATTTTTCACATTATAGAGGATCAAAATCCTTGTGATTAATTTTATTTGTGGACAAAAAAACCATATCATTTTTGTTCAAGGGCGCTTTTAAAAGCCACTGAACAGAGTAAACTGATACGTCTGTCTGATGAAAATTCACTCAGTTCGAACTAACTAACTCAACAAAGATTATGATGTTTGTAAATAAACACGATCGGAAATGAGCTGCGGAGGAAAGTAATTTCTGGAAGTGATTTTAGAACAAAACCTCCAGAAATAGAAAAGAGATTTTGAGCCTCGTACGTGGTTGAGCCACGAGGGCAGTAAATAAGGCTGCTTTTATTGTCACACGCTGAGGTTCAGGGATCCAGGCCAAATTTTTGACTAATAATTTTAAAAGGTACAATAAATAACTACAAAAAAAGAGGATATAACTGAAAAGGACAATATTTTTAATACCAATTTTTACAACAAAGCCACCTGGATGGGGACGGGGGGTAAACGTGGCTGAAAGCTGCAACACCGGTGTTTCCAACTGATGCCTCTGCACCAAATCTTTGCAACTCCAAAATTAAAAGTACATCTGTTTGCTTGTAACATTTAGTTTCTTTAAAAGCTTTTTACTTCCAGCAAGTCAAACAGAGCTGGTGAGTGACACACTGATGAGAGTCAAAGGGAAGCCAGGCAACTTGAGGATTGAGGCAAAACTATCAATTTTTTTAGACACATTTAGTCTTTTGTGGTTATTTTTTTAACACTGTTTTCATTAAAAGTCTCAAGACTCAAAATGATTATTAATTATCTGGGAAAGAAAACTCGAAACCCACGAGGGTTACGTAACTTTTCTCCCTGTCGGTCTGTTCAGCTGGGATGGTTCCCACTGAGAGACCAAACAACAAACCAGCAGAGGCAATAAAGCATCCTGTCCTTGGATCCCACACGGAAAGATTGAGTCAGATATCGATATAAAAAAATTTTAAAAATAGATGAAAAGATAAATTTCAGATTCAAATCTCTGACATGCACTTGCCAAACTTGGAAAAAGCAGATACGAAGAGGCAGCTGATACTTTTACTGTATCCAGATTGAGTGCAAAGAAGTTAGGAAGGTGATGATTGTATTGTTTGAACATCCAACAGAGGCTGAAGGCCTCCAGCTCTCTCAGAAAGGTGGTGAAACCTTTTGATGTATTTACAAGTCCAACTTTTGAGTCAGTCTTCCTCCGATGTCAAAGAAACAGTTATCACACTTCCACTAGAATTGAGAACGTTGGTTTTCTCCTCATTTACGATGCAGGCAGGATTGTCATGCAGGCAATAGAAACTCTACTCATAAAACTTATTGTGCAGGGTAGGAAAAAAAGATGAGAAAATGTTGACTTATTGTGTTGGGATGAAATGACGATCTGATTGATGAAATAAAATCAAATATCTGTGTGTGTGTGTGTGTGTGTGAGTGTGGAAGTGCAATGTTTCCCATTTATTTATTCTGCTTACAAAGTTGCTTATTCTAAACAGTCTTTTTTTTTATTATTATCATTATTTTTTCTATTAAACATAATCCAGTGTTCTTTTCCTGCTTATTTTTATTGGAGTGTTTTAGAATGAGGAACTGCCAACCACTTAAGAAGTTTAGCGGGTGCAAAAGTCACCATTGTGATAAAAAAAAAAAACGCTTCTAAAATCAAAGCCTTTTTTTTAATTCATCGTAATGCTTGATTCTTCTTCATACGTTGATAAATTAATAAATTGTCGATGTGACTTCCATTAGAGTAATATGTGAACATAAAACCTAAAATTTTCTCTCAAATTCAGACGTAGGAATATAACAATGACGACATCGGCGTGAAATAAACCGAACGTACGTGTCCTTGTGTGTTTCATTAAAAAGACAAGTCGTTTCCTACGAAGCTTTCATGACTTCATCCCATATAACTATTCATTTGCAAAGTGAAGCACTGCTTCTGCTTACAATCTGCTACTCAAATATCACGTAAATTGCATCATCGGAGGCTACAGTTCATTACATGTAGGAATAAAGTTTTGTGAGGACGTCGGTTGTATTTTAAGGCAGGACCCAGCTTCAGTGACATCTAATCTGCTTTCAGTAGCCTCGCTGTGTTCGTATGGATGAAGACAGGTGGGGCTATCACAAGTTCTTACAGTTGGCAACACTATCAGATATCACTCTCTTCTCTCCTGATTCACCCCCCCCCCCCCGACACTCTTTGTCCCCTGTTCTTCGTTCTCTTTTCCGTCTTTATTTTGGTCGGTCACTCTGTCATCGGGCTCGCTCTTTAACTGATCCCCAAGAGTCCTTTTAGCTTGATGGTGTCAGTCACAGCTCCATATTCCCCTACACATTTTCATAGAATACCTTTTAACTCGCGACGACAGGTCTGGAGTTCATTATACGGCTCACATGTTGGGCAGAAATATGGCTGATGGTCAGCGATACTGATTAGCAGCATTAGCGCTCGCATGCGTCGGCAGGTTTGGTAGTGCGCATGATGGTAGTGCTGGGAAACAAAACTACAACAAATAGCATCATTAGCAAGCATTAAAAGAGGGCACGTATTAAACATGATCCATCAAAGCAGCCTCTCTTCTCCCTGTAACAAGCAGCGCTGTCACAGCTAAAATCTGTGGACACTTAAGAGTGAACAGCTGGAGTTCATTGACCGAAACAGCGTCTCCTCTCACAAAAAACACTTTAAAGGTAAAATGACATGTGTAGCTATCCTGAAACACTTAACAAAAAGGCCCTTACACACTCGAGAGCACACAGAGAACGCTGACCTCCGCCGAGGAGGCTGTATGAACACAGTAGCATCGAAGTCCATCCACACATTTTCTTTCAAAATGCCAAAAATACGTTTTCCAGAACCAATCCAGAATATAATCTATACCATCTCCAGGAGCCTCCTATATGATCTCTCTAATTAAAACACATGTCCTCACTGAAGCCATCAGCTTTTCTGTCCATATCGACCTTTACACTGAGGAGAAGTTCCCGGACCACAGATCCAGAACGCGAGCAGGATGATTTCCAGAAGCTGAAATCTTCTTCGTTCAACCATTTCTCAAGGACTCAAGGAATTTGAATCTGGCTATATCCTGCGAAGACCGATTTTTAGGATCCAGGATCTACAATTTGATTCCGACCACCTTTAAAAGTTCAGTTCAGTGATCAAATTACCTCCACAGCAGGAGAAATAATATTTAGAGTGCAATGAAAGACATAGAGACATATCTAGGCAATTTTTTGATGCTGTCTTTATTTTATTTTATTTTTTTACAAACTGTGAGTAATTTCTTTTTCTGACAAAAGTGATTTGATGAAAGCACTAACGCAGCTGCACTCGCTCCCACCGTGGTCCTGTCGACCAGCACCGCTGCTTTCCGACTGTCACAACTGAACCACATCCTTTTCATCACGGCTGCATTCATTCTGGGTCACTATTACATCTGACTGTTTTCACAAATATATGATTAGAATATATAATAACCAACTGATGGCATGAAAAATCTCCATTCAGGCGATAAAGACTTTACGTTTTCCCATGTGGGTCGGTACTAATACCAGACACATCTGTGCAGGGAATTCAAAATCAATAAAACAAAACAAAAACAAAACAAAATGACTCCCATTTACAATAATTCAGTTTTTCTTTCAGTAAAAAAAAGAAACCTTGAACTTTCAAACAAGGCATCATGTTAAATATACCTTTAATGCTCCAATAGGCATGGTTGTCATTGCAGACTTTTCTATGTTTGGAGCTATGTACAGTATGTGTCTATGAGTGGTTACCTGGCAACATTCAAACAGTTGTTCTCGTCGGGATCTCACCTCATCCGTGTTTTTTTTTTCTCTTTGCAAAGCTAAACAGAGAAACAAAGGCTTACGGGGTCCCGATAATTACTGCCGTCCTCTCACAAGGTGGAAAAGGGAATTAAGGCATGTGACCCCCTTGTTAAGCCCGCCACTGTGTTACATAACATCCCAAAATGTGTGTGAGTGTGCATGTGTGTTTCTGTCAGTATGTGAATGAATGTGTGTGAGGCTGGTGCTAACCATTAATGAAGTCATGACTGATGGTTGGTGGATGTTGCATCCTCCGCTTTCATCTAATCGTCTACCTGGCATGCAATTCATCTTTACGCTTAAACTTTCACACACACACACACACACACACACACATGCACAGGATTACAGGATAAAATGCATTACAGTGTGCAATGACATTACATTTATCTTTTATGTTGAGCTGAACGTAAGCACGATTAGTTAGGAACCAACGCAGCTCTAGAGCCCAAAGTCCCTAAGGTTAATGCAATACCACATGCACACGCACACACACACACGCACACACACACACACACACACACACACACACACACACACACACACACACACAACACGCGCTCCTCATCAGTCACATTAACCATTCACATCCGCCTGCAGACCCTACCACCCCCTTTGCCCCAGGATAAAATCTAACACCCCCAAAATAACCTGGTGAGTTATAAGAGTCAGCAGGGCCCTCATCCAACCTGCCCTTTTAATAGAAACAAAAGGCAATTAGCTCATTGTCTGTAAGAGTTAATTCAAGATGCTAAAGGTGGTCTGCTCCCCTTTGTAGTTTAATCTCTAAATTAATAAACCCAGATGCCACAGACTGGATTGGGTTTCAGTCTATTTGTGGGCCAGTTTCCTATCCTGTGGTGTGTGTGGGTGTGTGTTTTTGAGGTGCTCATACCAGTTTTCTACACTGAAACACAAACAAACATCATGAGCTGGGGGGTGGGGGAGGGTGGGGGGATAGGAAAACACGACATCCACAGGGCTTCCCTCATGCCCTGGGATTCTCACCACACTTTGTATACCCTGCTGATGTGGGCTCAGATTTCCCCCAAGCCTTCACCAATGGCAGCAGAGGAAAAGTAGTCCCTGTTGTTGCAGCAGGCTGAGGCGAGAAGACGAACTACAGCCAATCTTACCTGATGAGCCCAGGAAGTAACGCTCAAGAGCCGAGCCGAAACCGGAAGGATTGTCCTTCAGATCACTGACAACGAAGGGCTGCATGGTGGCGTTCTGGTTGTTGATGGGCCACGTCTGCCCACGGACACCGGCGCCGCCGTACCATGACACATTAGTCATGGAGAAGCAGTCCTGGTCGGACAGAACAAGGCATGAGGGCACATGAATGCAAATACAGGCTGACATTTGAACACATGTGATGTTTGCATCATGTGATTGTATTGCAAGCAGTCACATGATGCACCTAATGGCTGATATTTTAGCTATGAGATTCCTTCATAGACGATGTGCGCAGTGATATGTAATGGCTGGTACATGAGACTGTGTCAGAAAGTATCGCACGCAAGAAAATTTGACAGCATTTTCTTGGGGAAAGTGTGTGTGTGTGTGTGTGTGTGTGTGTGTGTGTGTTGGGGGGGGGGGCAAAAGCAGGTGCTTTCATGTCAGCAAATTTGAGTACAGGTGGCAAGTGGTCACCTGGCAAGGATTTTGGAAACAAGACAAATACACTTTAGTCTGGTAAAGATTATTCACTCCACATGACACTGGGGCCAGTAATATTCCAGTGAGGAGAGATTACCCCCCCCCCCCCCCACACACACACACACACACAAATATCTGAATGAGAATTAAACTGGGGGGAAAGTACAGTTAGTACTGTTCATGCAAAACAAACAAAACCACAACAACACAACAACCATGACGAAGCAGATTTAAAATGTTTCCCTTTCAGCACAGTTAAATGGAGGAGTGCAAACATGGAAAGGGATGAGGGAATCGCGCAAACTATTTTTTGCGTGTAACATCATGCCAACTTCGATGAGTCACTCAAGCGTCATGTTTGTGTTTTGTTACTTGCACTTTATCGGATGTCATCATTTAGAAAACAAATTTCAAGTCAGCAAAGATTGCGCGTAAAGTTGCAGCATTCAAAAGCACAAGCCGACTAATTTAGTCACGACGCACACGCTGCTCCAATGGGTGTTGATTCACAAACGAGGAATATAAATCAACAATTTCAACAATTTTCCATAAACACGTGATATCTGATATCTCACACGCTTGATTAAAAAAACGCTTAATAGCTTGTTATATTTCAAAAGTGGCCACATTTGAATAAAATATATATTAATTTGTGCACCGCTGCAGTGCACTCTCTCTCCCTCTCTCTCTCTCTCTCTCTCTCTCTCTCACACACACACACACACACACAGACACACGCTCACACACACACGATAACAACTGTTTGAAAGTTTAAGGAAAACGTGCAAAAGTGGGTGAAATGTTCCATTTCAAAAAGTGTGTTTGACTCAAAAAAAAAAAACAAAAAACAACAACCCTACCTTGAGCTCCACATGACAGTGCACCGGCGTCCAAGTCATACTGTAGCACTCCGTCTCCGTCTCCTCATTCACCTCCAGCGAGATCTTCACCTCCGCTACCGAGTCCCACGTATAACAGAACTCGGTTTTATTTAGCCAGCACAGGTTCCTCACGAAGGGAACCTCGAGGTCGGGGTTCCCCACGTCCCCGACGTCAATCTCCACATAGGTCTTGTCCTCCGTTAAGGTTTGTATGACCAACGAGTGGGTTCTTCTCTCCCAGATGAGTCCACTAAAAGTACCCTTGAGGATCCAGTTCTTGTTGGGCTGGTCCACCACTTGCCAGTAAATGATCCCAATGGTCATTACAAAGAAGACGGCCACCCCGAGACAGGCGATAGCTCCTTTCCAGGTCTCGTTCATCTCCTTCAATCCCGTGTCCCATGTTACCTCTGGGATGGGGCTAGGGTTCCTATTTCGAGCGTGAGGCATGTTGTTTTTCAGATCAGCAAAGAATCAAATACAAAAAAAAAATAGTTGCAGAAATCTTTGACGCCCCAAATCTCTGTTGCTTCATCATGCCATGGTGTTTCCAGAGAGGCTCCAATGTAAACCAGCCTGCTCTTTATCTTAACACCGTTTCTGCTCCTGGTGTTTTTTGCGCAATTGTGCCAGCAACAGAGACCTGTCATGTGAAGAAAGCTGCGAGAATAAAAAAACAGCATGAATGAATAATGGACTTACCACATACTGCTGCTGTTTGAAAAGGCTCGATTTTGCAATTTGCATTGGCTGCAGCAAGCTCGTGAGCAGCCCCAAGCTGAGTTTGGCAGCAATGCCTACGAATAGCTCCTAAGACGCTGTCTTGCTTGCCCTGCACTTTCTGACGTAACGCCGGACTGTTTCTTCGGATGAAAGGTAGAGAGAGGGAAATGGGGGATCAGGAGGGTTTGGCAGAGTCTTGGAGCTACCCGTCGGGGCGAAGAGGCCACAGACAGCCTGGAAGGGAGCGATCCCCATGCGTGCTCGCAAACTCTCCGTGCGCTCTGCGTGCGTAAAGACGGTGGAGACTTGGTGGATCGTTCGGTCAGAGGCGTCAATTAGGAGTGGCAAGGTCGGGACACTTGCCACGCTTGATCTACGTTTAATCATGTGGAGTGTCACGTTTTCATAGAGAGCAAAGGCTGATGCGTGACATCGACGTAGACTAAAAGATCAGCGGTGAATATCAGCGATTTCATTAAGTTAAATTCGGCTACGTTTTGATTTTCAAGTGGCTGATTACTTTCCCAGAGTCTAATTTGAAAGTTTTAATTAGCAATAACTTAAAATGGTTCCGCGGATTTGCAATAAGTAAACTGGCCTTTGGATAGTTTACTTGGACTGTTTTGCTTCACTTCTAAAGTGAGATGAGCCACCTGTCATCACCCCGCCGAGCCAGAGCTCATTAGATCACCATATTAGCCTACATATTAATGATATAATTATGTACTGACTGCGCACGGAAATCAAATGGAAACTTTTCTACCTCATGGAGGCATAAAGTTTGTAAATTACCGAAAGAGGCTGATGCCTGGATTACGAATTTTAAGACAACATTCAGCTCTTCTGGTCCAGTGTCAGCATCTTTACCTCAAATACAGATAAATTGTTTTGTTCTACTTGTTTATATTTAAACTACAACAATTCATAAACAGACAGATGTGAGCAGGCGGTGAAAACTCACGAAATCTAATTTTACATAACCTATACATAAGAATATTCCTGATATTTAAAAGTGAGGATCACAGCATATTGGAGGTGAAATAGCTTTAATATGCTCTTGATCAACTAAATATATCGTGAGAATATCATGTCGATTGCCAGCTTCAGGTGTATATACACACACACAATTCATGAAAGAAATCTGAAGGGGATTACAGGTGTTTTATGATACATCAATATGCAATGTAAAGTGTGTGTGTGTGTGTGTGTGTGTGTGTGTGTGTGTGTGTGTGTGTGTGTGTGTGTGTGTGTGTGTATACGTTACGCCATGCAGCTCCAGTAGTGTGTAAAAGACATTTGAGGGCAGGAATGTTGTTTATGAGTGCCTCAAGGGTAGCACTGGAGGTGTGATTGGTCGAAGGTGGCAATCTGTGGCATTTGGACTGTCAACATCTATTGTGTCTGAAGTCAAAGTGGCAGCTGAACTACTGTTTGACACATGCAGTGTGACAACATACATGCATGTGAGTGTACGAGACGAATCGGCTCTCCCAGAAGTGCATCCTCTTTTTCATAACTAAGACCAATACTCGCTCATGTTGAACTATAGTGATTCCAACACGTGTCTTCCTGTTACACATTCATGACTCCATTAGTATCCAAAGTAATAACTGTATCAGCCTCAAAAATAGAGGAGTCGTGGCTTTAACAATGTTGTTGTGTTTGTAGGTTAAGGTCTTCCAGATATCCTGAGAGTGCTGGCTGACATACCTTGAAGATCAGTTTCTCCTGTCAGCCCCCTCAGCTCCTGATCCATCACATAACTCTGGCAGGCGAAGGGACACTGGATAATGCACGCCTGCATTCAAACCCCTGAAATTCAAGTTCAACATGGGCCTTGCGGCAGCCAGGCTCCTGGGTTAGAGGTCACACTTATGACATCAACGGAACATCCAGGGGGGGGGGGGGTCTGAATTTACACACCATCTAGATTGCCCCCAACTCCATCCCTCACAGCTATTAATAGGCAGAGGACTGCTGCGTGGCATGCACCCACTCCCTCTGAGAGTGTGAACACGGGACATGAAAAAACAGAGGAATCTGACCTGAACTGGCTTCTACCTCTGATCACTCATTTAGTGTTGATGGCACGAGGGCAAGGGTTTAATTAGGTGTGGGCGGGGGGGGGGGGGGGTCTAATGGTTTATGCTCTGTCCGGACCTGCTCCTTTATTTTGGCAAAGCTGCAATTAAAACAACTAAATGTTGAACCTCATGGATGAAATTGTCTGTTCCCCTCGCAGTGTATTTTTATTTTCGCATACACAAGTATTTTATGTCTTTTTCTAACCATCATCATGATTGCCTTAGATCTTTCTGTTCCTGAATCTTTTTGAAAATCAAACATTCAGTTATCTAACAGAGTGAAAAGACACACAGGAACAGGAAGAGTATGATGCGGATGTACAACAGGTTCTGGCCACCATATTTGCGTAGTGTGTCATTGTATGCCCATGAAACGTTCTCACTCACGATTTGTCTTACCTTAACCATTTTTACATTATTTCATGAATGTCCAACATCTCTATCAGTCAACGCACCTTTGTGAACCCCCACAGTGACAGCCTCATGCAAAATGGTTGACATTCCTTTTATTCTCAGTAGAGCATGCAATATTTTATGATATTATTGTTCAGTTTGTTGGAGTTGTCCATCTCATGGCAGAGGTCAAGTGAAAGGTATCTAAGAAATTCTCTGCAGCAGATCAAGTTTTATCCCAAAAAAAAAGGATAATAAGGGCAACACAGGGGCACAGAACTAAATGAAACACCATCTGGATCCTATCCCAGCGGCTACAGGTGAGAGGTGGGGTTCACCCTGGACAGGTCACCAGTTCATCACAGGGCCAACACATAGAGACAGACAACCATTCACACTCACAGTCACACCTACAGTCAATTTAGAGTATCAATCAGCCTCGTCCCCTCTTGATGTCTTTGGACTGTGGGAGGAAGCTGGAATACCAGAGAGAACCCACACAGGAACAGGGAGAACATGCAGACTCACACAGAAAGATCCCGTGTTGGAGACGGGACTGGAACCCAGAACCCTCTTGCTTTGAGGTGACAGTGCTGACCACTGCACCACTCAAGGTCACCGATGTCATACACATGGTGTCGCTGAAGGAAAAATCAGGTGAACATCATAATGACCGATCCTCTGGAGAGAGCCCGTGCTCTCATAGTTATCCATTTAAAAGGTGACAAGAAATTTAAGTCTGGATCAAAGTGGTTGACCAACAGACAGATTAGCTTTTCTCTCTTTTCTCAGGATTATCTGACCTGTTCAATGAAATAAAGACGGCTTAGGATGGGGCCAAGCCTACTCTCCTGTGTACGCTCTCCATCGCGCTGCTCCTTCTGTCTTTGTTCCTGTACCTTCAACTTCAACCCTGCCACGCTGCGCCCATTCATTCTATCCCTGATTCAGCTTGTTTGCAAAATGTCAAAACGTGTCAGCAGTGGTCATTCTTGTCCATCAGGATGCTCCAGGCTTTGAGTAAAGTGGTCCTCAGACTACAACACTGGCTCCGGCTATATGCAAAACTATTTGCTTCAACTGACAAACTTTTCCATCTTCATGTCTGGATCTTCAATTTACAGACTCCCTTTTTTTCTTCTCTAGGATATTCAATACCAACAACTTCTCCCCGGCCGCCTGACAGCCGAAGGGGGAAAGTTTCCATGCGGCTCCAGCGCCCGCTCTTGGCGGGTTGATACCCCCGTAGACAAAGCTGTTTCCATCTATCCACCTCTGCTGTTAGAGCGTTCCCTTCTTCTCCTCCTCCTCCTCCTTTCCCTTCCCTGTCCTGTCACATAAACTGCCACTTTCCACTGCCCCAGACCTGAACCTTCATTCCAGTTCTCTCTCTGCCTCTGTTTTGCTCAACCACACACACAGACACACACAGACACACACACACACACACACACAGACACACACACACATGCACACACAGACGCATTGTTGTGAGTTAAGTCTTTAGTTGTAAATAAACTTGTTGCTGACTGGCTGATTATGATGAATAATAACTGACTGATGATAAACCTCAGCACTACAGTATATGAAGAAATGCATGAGTGTGCAGGCAGAGATAAAGGTGTGTGAGAAGCCCTTTGTGTTTACGGCACATAGTGGCCAAGGCATTAACCGAAATATGACTTCTGAAAACTGAACCATAAGCAAAAGAAAAAAACTAAAGCGCAGATAGTAATGAGAGCAGCAGACCTCTCACAGGCATCTGCCCTGCTTCTTATTGCTTGTATGTCCAGCGAAATTAGATAATAGGATTATTTTCCATGCAAAGGCTGTGCATTAACAAGCAAGAATTGAATCGCATCTATAAATGGCAGACTTGGACAACAGTGTGCGACTGGTTCATGTTGCTGGGCCCCTCCGCTCCCTCTAGACCTGGCCTGGTCTGCGCTAAATACTGGCACCCTGACTGAGGTAACAAGAAAGGCAAGTAGCAGCAGATAGATAGATAGATGGATAGATAGATAGATAGATAGATAGATAGATAGATAGATAGATAGATAGATAGATAGATAGATAGATAGATAGATAGATAGATAGATAGATAGATAGATAGATAGATAAATAGATAGATAGATGGGGTCACAAAAATGTGAACACCTTAAGTCTATTTAACATGCATATGATTCATTCACAAAAAACCCAGCAGTGTATTTGTGCTTGAATGATGGTCATCACAGGGTTTGGGATTACAAGGTCATTATGGTTATTAAGTGCATTTTTCAGCATTCATAAGAATGAACGGCAGCAGACATTATTAAAACTAGGCTACGAAGGTCACCTCTAACAGAATCCTTGCTGTCTGTCATCACAGTCACCCCCCCAAATAAAAACGAAAAAACACATCACAATTCATTACAATGGGTTTAAAAAAAAAACATCATATGTGTTTTTTTGGGCATCCCTGACCCTGGAGGATTTACTGTCTCTGAGGGTCTAGATATTGCGTGACATGCCAACCTGATAATCCATTCAATTAAAAAAAAAAAAAGTGTTTCACTACAAAGACCAGAGGTGACTGGGCATGCTTGGTACTCTGATGATAGCACAACCCTGGCAACACTTCACACATTTCCACCTTCACTCGTCACCCTAACTAAATGATTTATTTCAATGAACCAAATATTCTGATGTGTGACAAGGAAATATGTTCGTAGAGTAACCGATTTTGTCACAGCGCCTTTCTCTCTGTACATCCGTGTATCAGCTGTCAGAGGAACTCGTTCTACAGCAACAAACATCCCCGTGACCCCAATCAGTCATTTTTCTTGAGTCATTCTCATGTCTGACAACTGGCACCAACTGGACAATTACTGCATGATAATCGAATGCCTAACTGCCCTCCAGCACCCTGCACACACACCACACGGTATTTTAACTGATGGAAACTTCCCCCTCTGACATAGTTAGGCTGTCAGTGTGGTCCTGAACCAGCTGAGCCAGGGACTCATGTTCCATTCAGCCACTTTCAATCACTCCTCTGAAAGAGTAGCAGGTTGAAGTCTCCCTCTGCTGATGTCTCCTTACATGTGCCCTGAGAGTGACACCAGCCATCCCACAATGAAAACCAGTTCTGAAAAGAAAAAGCCCTCTGATGTCCTCCATGGAGAACACTAACCCAGAGCAATGGATCCACGTGGAAGACAGGGACATGAGTTCCTTGACCACTGTGTAACAGCTAATATGTTCAGCTTCTGTGAATGAGTATATTGCAGTGATTTTAGGTTGGTAGAGCCTGCTGCTTAGCTGGAGGCCACCTTGCCTGTCGTTGTTTGGCAGCCGTTGATATTTCTTTACGATTTTATTTTTCCACTATTTATTTGTGGACTTATTTATTTTGATACAATCCATATGATAAATTGTTCCGATTTGTTAATTGTGTGGATTGTTGTTGTTGAATAGTTAATAAAATAAAACTACAACAAAAATTTTCTGCGGGCCCGCATCTAAGTAAGTGTGTGTCACCCAGTTTGTGCAGCATTGTGACAGACTGGTGTCAGACATTGGTTGGAATAAATCCTTAAACACCTGATGGTGAAATAAGCCTCCAAAGTAATAAGAGATTAGAGATTGCATAAAGTGAACCATTTAAACGGCAAAGTAGACTCTAAAAGATTAAAATAGTAATGATGATGATGATCATTAATAATAATAAAAAGAAGAAAAAGAAGAAGAAGAAGAAGAAGACGAAGAAAAAAATTCCCTATAAAATGGAGGAATTAATTTGATTATATTTGCAATGTCATCTCTGTACTTTGTGAATTTATATATCAGGAGTGGCAGCAGTACATTAGAAAAGTAATTTAGTCAAATGGGAAAGCGCTAACCCTAGTGGTCAGGGTTTTACATCATGCTACGACGGTAACAGACACAAACCCCACAATTTCCTATAGCGAGCTAATGCTTACACACTCTAACGGTAACGCTCAAGGTTAGAGATCATTCTTCAGGCATCCAAAGACCAAAAAGTCCCACTTACTCTCCCACCCAGAAATGTCAACGACAAAAAATGAAACAAAACCGACAGTAAAACACCACTCAAATACAGGCACAGGACAGAGAGACGCACGGACAGACACACTGACGGAAGCAACCGTCTGTCCCCCTCTCAACTCAGACGTAGCAGAGTTTGTTGGACGATGTTATGTCAAACTTACAGGATGTTGTATTAAAATTTTTGATGGGCTCTTTCTCTTGATGCGTAGTGACTGCATGGTGAATAATTTCGACTTCATAGTTATTTAAATTTTGAGCAATTTTGACCTTTTGGTGAGAAGCACATATTGAGAATGTTACCTCAGAAATCATACCATAATTTTTCTTAAACATTTCTGTAAAATCAAAATTGCCAAAGAGAATAATGTTGTGGAATATTTTTATTGAAATCTTTCATCTTTTCATCTGCATTCTCTTGTATGTTTTTTTGTGTTCTCCCAAGTTTTCATGTTTCTGTTATGATTTGCTGTCCAGCTGCTGCCCTAATGACCATCAGGGGGCGGTGCTGCTATTTCGAAAAGACTGCAAGTGTAAATTAACAGCCCATTAGGCAAGATTTTGTGAAGTTAATCCATTTGCAGCGCATGTTTCCCTGTAGAGAATGGCCTTCCTATGAAGATGAAAATGACAAAGCTGGTTGCTGTTGGTCCTGGCTCAGTCCGGATGATGGTTAGAGTCTTTTTTGCTAAGTCACATATTCTGGAACTGGTAACAGTGAGAACGGCTACTGTTGCTCCACACCAAGATTCAATTGTTGTCTGGAATGAATGGTAGCATGTGCGTGTGTGTTTCTGCAGGACAGCACAGCGTGAACTGAAATGACTGTTTACAGGGTGGTGTTACTTTTACTGATGTGTATTTTTGTGGGTGCATGCTTTCGGCAGTTGTCTTTTCTTAAGGTATGATTTATGTCTCTTTCCTTCTTGATGAGAGAACAATATTTTCCACTGAAACCACTATAGAGACAACTTTGCTGCATAGTGAAGACAGTTTGGCTGGTCCTCATAAAGTGCACGTTCAAAATCTGAACCCTGGAATTCAACAAGCATCAGCTTAGGTTTAAGCTGATGTCGGGCATTTTATTGTGAAAAAATCATTGAAAGTCCTTAGAATAAATGTGTGTGAAAGACTTGTCCAGTGCAGTAGCATAGTGGTTTGTTTAGAGCTTGCTAAAGTCTGCTATTACTGCTTGCCAGCTCCTTTACAGGGGGTGAAATAAGAAACCGCGTGGGTGTCCTGGTGCCAGCACAGAGCCACTCTGCTGCAGTGCTTCTGCAGGCCCGGGCTGCATCTCAGAGATCTGGGGCCTCATTTATAAAACTGGCATACAGATGAAACACAGAGCTTGCATGTGCACAAAAATGTCCTGATTTAAAAAACAGCACTCCTGATTGCCTTTATAAATCACGGCCTACCTGGAAATGTGCACATGTGAAATCCGCTACTGGCTTTATTCAAACACTTTGATCATGTATGCTACGCGCTATCCATGTGTGGTGAAGAGGTGTGATGATGAAATGGTGCCTCTGACTGTTCAAGTACACTGTAGGGATTTTATACACTGAAACTACATGGAAAATACGATGATACTTTGGAATGCCAATGACTTTAGACTAGAGTACTAAAAAAATGTTCTGTAATTCTTTAATGTGAGATGGATGGATCACAGTAACAGTTTGAAGTTGTTTGTCTTGTGCATGTATGGTTTAGGGTTATTTATGTATATATGAAGTACGTATTTACATCTTATATATATCTTATATATACATACATAAGACATTAAACCTTCACTTTCACCATTAACAGTACCTGTTGGAGAAATGCTATAATGCGTGTTATTTGTCTGCTCCTGATCTAGAAGTCAAGAGAGAATGCAAACAGGAAGGTAGATGGAACAGGAGAGCCTGATAAAGAACAAAGTTCCAGTGTTCATCTCTATCATCACACAAAGAACAACAACCAGCGTTCTCATCCAAACTGCAGTGATGTGGAAGAAAACCAGAAACAGACAAATCTTAATTCTGCATGTTATGCGTAATGGTATGGTACATATTATTATAATATTATATATTTGCATCCATGTATGTCTCTATAGTCAATCACCGACTGAAAATCAGTTTGAATGAGTTTTTTCTTACTGCAAAGAAAAACAGCCTTGGTTTGTGCGAGAGAAACTCATTTTAACTCTGAGCTTTGTAGCGAGACACTCAATGTGATGATCTAAAAATAACACAGCACAGTGGTCTTTCAAGATGAACTTTGAACTAAGAACTTTGAGTTCTTGAGAAGTGGCATGGTGGTGCAGTGGTTAGCACTGTTGCATCATAGCAAGAAGGTTTTGGGTTCGAGCCCAGGCACGGGATCTTTCTGTGTGTAGTCTGCATGTTCTCCCTGTTCCTGTGTGGGTTCTCTCTGGTACTCCAGCTTCCTCTCACAGTCCAAAGACATCAAGAGGGGACGAGGCTGATTGATACTCTAAATTGACTGTAGGTGTGACTGTGAGTGTGAATGGTTGTCTGTCTCTATGTGCTGGCCCTGTGATGGACTGGTGACCTGTCCAGGGTGAACCCCGTCTCTTGGCTGAAGGCAGCTGGGATAGGCTCCAGCCTAGAAGAAGATGGATGGATTGAAAGATGGGTGGATGGAGTTGTTGAGAACAGGACACAGTTATACATTCCATTATCAAGTAATGATT
Source organism: Aulostomus chinensis (assembly GCF_037954235.1). NCBI lineage: Eukaryota > Metazoa > Chordata > Actinopteri > Syngnathiformes > Aulostomidae > Aulostomus > Aulostomus chinensis. Next base: position 11,161,572 of record NC_141326.1, read on the forward strand.
ATTAGAAAAACAAATAGCAGAAACATATTCACATAATGTACTCAAGGTGTGTTCTAAAATAGAGGCACCAGCACTACTGCAGGAGGTTTTCCATGGTCAAGAGTTCTCTGGGGTCTGGGACAATATTGTTCTTGACCTTCACAGCTACTTCAGCAGCCCCTCTAAAAGTACTGGCCCTCCTTAAAAGCCCTTGCCTTGCATCAGGGTTGCTGCAGTGGCAGGTACCAGTCAAACTCCCATTCCTCAAAAAAGGGCCAAACTAGGCAACTGGACTCAATCCTCTTGTAGGTGAAGATGTTTCGCCTCTCATCCAAGAAGCTTCTTCAGTTCTAAAATTCTGGTGGGAAGTACCAGGTATATAACCACCCAAGGGGGTGGTGGCAAAGAAAAAAAAACAAGTGGTGGTCAGGCCAGAACAATAGGCTCATTAGGTGGTGATGTGAGTCGTTGGCCTCAGTTTCAGGTCGTTACCCCTCCCAGCCCTCTTAGGAGGGTCCTTCAGGTCACCTGAATGAAGGCGTGAAAGCTGGCTGCACCTCCTGGGGAGGGATCTAAGGACGGCATTGTAGGTGGGTGATAAGTGGTGTCTGAGGCCCCCTCCTCTGTTCAAAGATGGACGTTCGAGTTTGACATGAATGGCTTCTTTCACCCCTCTTTCAAACCATCTGTCCTCTCTGGCTAGAACGCGTACCTTGTGATCTTCAAAGGAGTGCCCCTTCTCCTTGAGGTGGAGGTGGACTGCTGAGTCCTGGCCTGTGGTTGTGGCCCTCCTGTGTTGCGCCATGCGTTTGTGCAGTTGTTGTTTTGTCTCCCCTATGTACAGGCCAGAGCACTCCTCCTTACACTGGACTGCATAAACAACAGTACTCTGTTTATGCTTTGGAACCTTGTCTTTAGGATGGACAAGTTTTTGCCTCGGGGTGTTGCTGGGCTTGAAGTGCACTGGGATCTGATGTGTGTTAAAGATCCTTCTGAGTTCCTCTGAAACTCCTGCCACATATGGGATGGCGATGCTCCTCTTCTTCTGGGCTTCATCTTTTTTATCCTCCCTGGGCTTCTTGGCTTTTCTAGACTGTGCAGTACACGTTGAAAACAATGGGGAACTCAACATTCGGGTCTACAGGAAACCCACCCACACGGATCAGTATCTCCTGTTTGACTCACACCACCCACTCGAGCACAAACTAGGGGTGATCCGAACTCTCAAACACAGAGCACAAAATATCCCTTCCAAAACAGATGGGAAAAGAAGGGAACACAACCACATCCACTCAGCTCTCCAAAATTGTGGGCATCCGAATTGGGCTTTCATTAAAACTGCCAAGAAGCCCAGGGTGCCATTCACACTCACAGCCACACCTACGGTCAATTTGGAGTATCAATCAGCCTCGTCTTCAGTATTTCTCACAATATTTAAGAACCTAAAGGCGTAATTAATGTAATCTAAATCTAATCCAAAGAAATGCAATTACTCCTGTATATATATATTTTTTAAAACAGGATGTGACCTTAAATATCTTAAACCTGTGACTGTATCGTCTGGCACTCTCCACCTTTTTTATGTGTGCTGCCATTTTCAAACTCCTCCTCACCACGTGAAACAACAACAAAATAGCTAGTAAGGCCGAGGATCATTAAATGAGCTTGATGTGTTAGTTGTGAAAATATGCAACAAATAGAGCCAATTTCTGGCCATTTATGGGCCCTTAATAACCCTTTAACATCATCTCAACTCAATCCCGCAGGAGGACGCACCATTTCAAGCTCGATGCTCCGTGGTCTTCACCCGCGAAAAGCATTTTCTATGCAAGATTAGTCCCATCATATATCTTTCGCTTTGACTGAATAAATGAATCTGAAAATTTAAAAAAAGGCTAGAAAAGAAATGAGTGATTGTTCATTCTGAATAATTACCATATAGTACACCCACCTAACTGATGTGGGTTGTGTCTGAATGCACCATTGCGTATCCAATTGAACTTTTTCACATTTCGAAATTGAAAGGGGTGTAGTGGTTTCTATTACTTACTTTGAATTCCTGAAACAGTTCATGACAATATCAGATATAAAAAGAAACACAAATGTATTCATTATTATCCTGTGAAATCTGTAATTCATCGGGGCAAGATTTCAAATATGATTGTCACATTTTCTAAATGCCTCCTTCCGCTTGTTCTTTTTAACTTTGTGATTATGATTCAGCCGAGATATGCACAAGCCAGCCTCTCTGTCTCTGCTGTCAGATGTGGTTTCTTCCTTCCTTTAACAATACCTTTGTAATAATACATAACAGGTAAAACCGCTCTACCTACTTCCTCTAACTGCAGAGATTTTCCCACAGTGAAACAAAAATGTGAAGGTACACCATGTACTTAAATATGTAGCCACCAAAAACTTCCTCTCCCACCCAACAGCCAGCATGCTGCCAGCTTCTCACCAGTTTCTTGCCAGAGGAGTCAACCTCACCATCTTGGAAATGTCCTGAAATTCCACAGTAAACATGCCCTCTCCGTCAATGGAGGGGTGTCACTATAAGACTGGGCAGCCACTCACAAAAAGAGCTAAACTTATTGCAGCATTTCCTGTATGAAACTATAAATTATAATTCCACATAATAATACATGCATTCATTATTTGGCATAATGAGAAGGTCTACTTTTATATTTGTGGAATATGTATATATATATATATACAGTATATACAGCATGTATGTATGTGTGTGTGTTGAAGTGTAAATACCACGACCGATTGTGTGAAGGGTTGTGTGTTATTACAACATCTGATCATGAGGCAAAAAAGCAGAGAGATATCATAATGGCAGCAGCGAACGTCTTTGGCATGTTGATTTGGTAGGAACAAAAACTGTTGTGATTCCTTCTTTCTGCTTTTGATTTTTGACTGATAAACAAGAGGAAAGTGTTATTGGCTGCGCTGCTCACTCTGACCAAAAAGTAAATGTCTGTCGACCTTCAGCTGGTCTCTCTCTTTCTCTGCTCAAACACCAGACATCAAAAACAAAACAGAAATCCCTTTAGTATTAAAAATGTGAGTGACAAACTGAGAGGATGAGTTGTTGCCACGATCTACAGCAAAGAAATATGTTTCATCTCTCCAGGTTTTGAGCCACTAGCATGAGCCACTTTTAATAAAAATAAATTTACTCAAAAGTTTGTATTTCCCAGATACAAACAACCTGTCATACCAGTCACCCTCCCTCAAACTTTAAGGTTAATTCATGGAATAATGTTCAGCCTTTTGAGATTGATATGATTATTTTAGCATTATCTTTTGGATGATTTACAGCACAGTGGTGCAGTAGTTAGTGGATAGCAAGAAGGTTCGGGGTTCGAGCCCCCGGATCTTTCTGTGTGGAGTCTGCATGTTCTCCCTGTTCCTGTGTGGGTTCTCTCTGGTACTCCAGCTTCCTCTCACAGTCCAAAGACATCAAGAGGGGACGAGGCTGATTGATACTCTAAATTGACCGTAGGTGTGACTGTGAGTGTGAATGGTTGTCTGTCTCTATGTGTTGGTCCTGTGATGGACTGGCGACCTGTCCAGGGTGAACCCTGCCTCTCGTCCGTAGCCACTGGGATAGGCTCCACCCCCCACCCCCGTGACCCTTAACAGGATAAGTGGTAGAAAATGGACGGATGGACATTGCCATACTACATGCACACACACATCCCCACCCACTCACTCACACACCCACACACACACACACACAAATACACACACACACACACACACACACACACACACAAAAACACACACACACAAACACGTACACTCCCAACCCCTCAGTGAGACACCTTTCTTGACGCTTGACAATGACATTTTTACATTTTTGTGTGCCACACATAAAATGAAATTAAGTTTAATTAATATGAAAAACTAGGATGTAATGAAATGCAAGAAACAAGTGATAATTAGTTAATATTCTTTTAAACTGGCTCGGCACAAAACAGAGACCATTCTTTCTTTCCTCCTCTCTATCGTCCTGTCTTCCTCTCTGCGTAAACAGAATAACCAAACTGATAACAGAATATCAGTAGAATAAAAGCTAGAATGATAATGGAGAATCCATATTAATTCACAACACTCATCTAATTGAATAGTTGCTTGCTCTGGAAAATTCTGTGAGGTAACCCAATTTTGACCTCACTCTCTTGTCAGAACCAGGCTGTTTTGGTAAATAACAGTCATATTTTGAGTCCCACAGGAAATTTTACAGAACCGGCACTTTCATGCAAATTTATTATTCTATTAGAAAAAGAAAACTGATACTAATTACCCTGGCAAGATAATCATGTATCAGCAGCTTGTCGGTTTGCAAGAGTGCCATGCAAGCAGTGAGCTCAGATAGAATTAGCAAATAATAGTCTTTGATATAACTTGCAACCAAGGTTGGATGACAGTTACTTATAGGCTATTATCACCTCATTATAGAAAAACAGACTTCATAGCAATTTAACACAGCTTGAATTGTTATTCACCGGTAACACATCAAAGAATTGCTGCAAGTTAAATGATTTATAAAGGGAAATATTTGAATGTCTCATTGAAATGAGTGATGAAGCAGACTAACACGTGCAAGGCAGCGTATGAAAGTGACACTTTTGTTCGTGCTGAGCTTTCTTAGAGGTCTGGGCTCAGAGTAACCCCTGGCAACAAAGCATAGGTCCAAGGTGCACACAGCTTCCACAAGGACGCGGCCCAAACCCAGTGCGCCTGCGTTTGAGTTTCCCCCGGAAGTACATCCACGCACGTGTAGCATTTTGACAACCTTGAAAAAGACTCCAAAACAAATAGCTTGCAGCTCAGAGATGCCGGTGAAGAAAGTTCTGTACGTACCTCTTGCCCTTCTATATGTGTTTAACGTGAAATATTCGCGTGGACTCCTCAGTTAACGACTTAAGGTCATTAGCCACAGATCTTTGGTAGATTGGCTAGCTAGCAGTGCCAGCTAACGTTAGCAGCCTCCCAGCTGTACTGGAATGTCTGAATGTAGCCATTTTCACACAGTGTTTTCATGTACAACATTCCACACGTATGCACGTTTGATTCGTGGTTTATATGATCACCGCGAAAGTATTGTAACGCTACGTAACCCTTCTGTAGTCAACATTAGCCTGCTATGCTAAATACATAACGAGCAGTGTCGTCGTGCAGCAGGCGATTTTACAATGACCACTGCAGTTGAAGAAGTTAGCTTTTCACACTGGTAAGACTCCATAAATCAAGATAAAGCCCGTATACTTCAAATGTATGAGCCAGTTTCTTATATATACCTGATGATCTGGGAAGAGTACGTCCCAGTAGTACAACGATGTTCACAGTATAAATGGTACGTTATTACTCACTGTGAATGAAGAGGTGTGCATGTGTAAAACAGATCTAGCGCCCATTTTAATCCTTTAATTGTATCATGCTGGAAGTTGTCTCAAAGTCAGCTATTGCTAAAGGTTGGATAGCTTGCTGGTGGTGCTTGTATGCTGGTAAAGATACATATTATTTAATCGCAGAACAAACTCACATCAAAGCACATAGTTTGATTTGTTAAGTACTGAACAAGCCGCACTCACTGGTTGTATACTGTGGCTTCAGTTTACAACTTTTATAAAGCTCATTTAAAAAATAAACATAAATCTCCATAGATTTTGTGTGATTGCATGAAACAACTGTTGCATGAAATCTTTCTTTTCTTTCAGACACTTTGTCTACCAGCATGGCAACCCTCAGCTGAGGATCTTCAGACCCAACTGGTTCATGACGCTGGTGAGGCCGGGGAAAGAGCTGCCCCCTGACACTGCACAGTTCCGCATCCCATTGGAGTGAGTTTGCAACAGACTTCTCCTGTAGTTGTGCAGAGATGCTTTAGAGTAGAGCTCACATGAACTCTCTATACACACACACACACACACACACACACTACAAAAACGTGTGGTAGAAGTGCAAGTACAGATACAGTACAAAGGATAAAATTTAAAAGCAAAATGCAAATAACTGGTAACTGTGTGGAGCCCTGTGTTACAGGAAAAACAAAGGTACAGTTATAAGCTCTTGGGCCAGGATGTTTAGCATCAACATGACTATTAAATAATTCTAAATCCTAAATTCTGTAGAAGTCATTTTAGGGAATAGTAGGGTGCTGTGTAAACACATATGTGATGAAGGCAGTGTTGCGGTTCATAACTCGTTTTCTTCAGACTATTTCACCCCCTTCAGGTGAAAGAATAGAACTACACACAATACAAACCAGAATGCCTCAACTGCACCTCATGCAGATGTGGTTGATGTGTGTTGCATTGAACACCGGAGTATTTTTAGAAAGAGGGTTAATAAATGCACCACTTTGATACCTGCTTGCAATTAAAAAACGATTTTTAATATTTTATAAAACATTTTCTGTGGAGCTGAAAATTTTCTCGCAGCGTCTAATCAAACCAACACTGTCAACACTGGTTTTTCACTTAACAATTCTGATCTAGGATTGAAGTTCCAGTGTACACAGTAGTCTGAGCATTGATGGTTATCATACTGTCTATATTTAATGATTAGAAAAAGTAGCTGGACGGAAACTGTCACCTTTCACCGCAGCATAAACATCTTCCTGGCTCCTCGAACCCCTTTCAGAAATGCTTAATTGAGAAAAAAAATTTTTTAGACTTAAATTCTTTTCAAGTTTTATAGTTAAGTCAAGTTTTTAAACAAAGCACATTTCATACAGCAACCCTAAACTCATTGTGATGGACAAAATAGATAATAGTTGTCACACATTACTAACAACAACAAAAAATACTTAAACATTAAAAAACAACCTAAAAACATTAAATAAAAACGTACATGATGACATTGTTAAGATGTTGATGATGACAACGATTGTTTTAAAGTGTTGATTTCAAACTTCACTGATTTCAAACTGATTCCCAGGATGATAAGACCTCTTCTACTGAGGGATCTGTCAGGTGTGTATTCAGTGAGCATGTCATCAACATAGGCATGAGCTAGAAGACTTGATAGATTTAAGAACAATACGGAGTATTTCAATACCAGGCTTTTGATTGATGGCGAGTCAGTGAAAGGAGGATAAAATAGAAGTTATGTGTTCAGACCTTCTTGGATTTAGCCAGAATTCTGGCTGCAGCCCCCTGGATAAACTGGAGTTTATGTAACACCTGCTTTGTCAGTCCAGCAAAACAAAACATTGCAATAATCTAGTCTACTTGAAAAGAAATATACGAAGCAGCTTTTCAGAGTCTGACTGTGATAGAAAACATCTCAATTTAGACACGTTTCTAAGATAGTAAAAAGCAGTCTTAGAGATACCCGCTATGTCCTCCGCAAAATTAAAAATTAGCATGTAGAATTACACGTAAGTTTTTGGCATGCCCATACGGTTTAACTGACAGACGAGTTAGAAAAAGATAAACTACGCGCTTTAGAGCCTTGAGACTTGCTAACATGTCTTTTACAAAAGTTGTAACAGAGAAGTGATGATGCAGTTTACGATTCAAGGACATTTACTTTAAATTTCTGTGCCATGGTATCTGTTCTCTGTAGGACCATGTAGTCGGGTATTACTGTACCCACTGCAACTACATTGAAACTGCCTACAAATGCAGCTCCTCTCTGTTCCAAGCATCTGACGTAGCGTGGCTGTCAGCTTGCAGAAGAAAATGCGCGCTCTACACGCTGGCCGAAGCAGGTTTCATTGGGAATACCAGTCTGGTACATGATCACTGTCACAATGAACAGACTGGTCTTTCCCAGCTGTCGTCTTTACCACTGTGTTTTCAGCTGGGTGGATGATTGTTATCGCAGGGGCCCAAACCTGAGCCTTAATAAAGACAGATAGAACTCTAGGGACTAAACCAACTTGTAAAACAAAATTTACTGTCCCTATGAAGAATTAAAATATAGCAAGCCAATGCCCAGTGAAGGCTGTCATTTTTACGGCAGGACTTAAAAAGCTTTTGTTGTATTTGGCAATTATTTTGCTTTTTTTGTGATTTAATTATTACTATTGTTAGACCATAGTCGTTCATAAATTTGTGCTAAATTTTTTTGGAGTTCCTCAGGACTGTTATGCAATGAACATATGTTTAACGTTTTAGGCTGCAATCATTTATTTTTACTGGCACTGACGCCCTCTTGCTGGACAAATAATTTGCATTTACCATCATGGCCACAAGGTGGCGTGACCACCTCAGCGACAGAAATCTGAGGTATATGTCCTCAACAGTTGAGACAGTTCTTAGAAGCTTATGGCTGTCCCTACTCTGATTCAGTGAAAACTTGTGAAAGGCTTACATGAGCTATAGTTTGGGTGCTGAGGGTGGAACTACTTTTTTGGCACTGTATAACTGCCTGCCAGGTATCCCACTCAAAACACGTTAAAGACCCAATGCTATCATCATTATCAGGAAAGAAAGGTTAAATGTTCTTGATCATTCTTCAAACCATGTCCGTTGGAGTATAGAACCTGACTATCCTTTCTTTCATGAACACTCCCTTCCAGGATGCTGTGTGTCTACACTCTAATTGAAGATACGTCATGCGTGTGTGCATGCCTGTCATGCGTGATGCTGGAGTGTGCGATGGCAAGCTTCACACCGTGCTTATGCGCACTGTCTGTAGGAGTTTTAGTTAATAGACATTACATTTTTGTCAACCCTCAGTCACATATCTGATAACATCATGAAATTAGTTTTGGAACGGAAGCTGGACAAACCACCTCCTGACACAAAGTGATTGCAGCGAAAACAAGGCACTATTGGGAGGTGTTACGATACAGTCCAGCCAACAGAGGGTGCTTTGACGTCTCCTGTTCACTAATATCAAGAAAAATAGAGAAGCCTGTGCTTAGCGGCCACGAGACTGAAATAGCAAGTTCACCGTGAAGGTTTGTTTATTTAAACTGAGCCTATGCCTCGGCTTTGCTCCCCTTCACTTTAAGCAGGTGGCCAACAACATTTGTGAATTTGGTAGGGCTTGTGAAGAGCAAGCATTCATTTTCCAACACATAGCCTAAACTACACTTACACATTTCTTTGTTTTGGTGGCATCCTTTATTGAACCTTTGTGACTTTATATCAGACTGCAGCAGCGCTGTGCTTGAGGTTCAGAAATGACATGGGAATCATAGCCTGAGTGGATGCAACTGCAACACTTGGTCCTTTGCAGAGCATTGCTGGTGAAAGCTAACACCAAGTCTACCAGTACTCTACTGAGCAATCAAGGATCTATCTTCTACTCTTTGTTGGACAAAGGGAAGTGACAAACATTTGTCTGTCATATTTGTCATTGGTGACATGAACGCTGCTGATGACGGCTGTCGCGCACTATTAAAATAAATTTTTCAACTCAAGCCAGTCAGTGACACCACTAGGTTCTGTGTGCACACCAGTACTCCCTATATTCAGGGCTCAACATTGAAGATCGCCCAGTTAGGTGAAGGCTAAACAAGATTAATCTCTGGTTTCCGGGGCTATTTTGCTTGCTGAACATGTTTCGTTCTACAAGCGACACAAAACAATCTCCACTTCGGTTGTAATCATCCAGAGCCTCATATTGTTGAAGAGACCATTGCTGGGGAAATGGATGGGGGGGGGGGGGTCGTCATCCCTTTTTTGATTCGCATTGACCCTGATATCTCTGTCCTCATTTATTGAGGTTTGACCTTTAATTATTTTCACCTGCCTGTGTGTGTGTGTATTTGCTTTGTTTTGTTTTATCTTGGAGTGACTCAATTTGTTGGTGTTTTGTGGAAAAATAATTGTGTTGCAAAGGCCAAGAGGAGGTCCTTACTTGTCTACCCCTAACAGTGATGAGTTGATTTGACTGCCTCTGTTCAGACATGGCATTAATTTGCATCTTAAGCAATCAAATCTTGCTTTTCTGGTCAATATGAAAATGAATTATTTGTGTTGTTTTTAACTGGTGGAAGGCAGCAAAGCACTTCTGATGTTTAGTGTGCCATTAGAGACAAAACAACCATCAAAAAATCCGAACGATAGAGAATGGGCCGTGTTCCAGGCAAACCAAATTGACCAAGATGTTTGACAAACTCCTAATGTCTCTGTCAGTTGAGGACAAAAGAACCATTAATCTCTACTCTTGGTTTAAACATTTGTGTGGTGTGGTATTTTGCACTCTCTTGTTTACAATAAACCTAACAGTGCGGGGGGAAGATGGGGACATAAACATTACGATCTCAGAGCTGATTTTCCAACAAGCAAGTGCTTGTTGGCTGTTCAATGCTGGGTTTTTGTTTTGAATTTTCAGACATTTTGTAATGTGATAATGACAGTGGTGGCATGTGAGTCAGTCAGCCCTCTCTTACACAGAGGACCTTAATTGAGTCAGTGGTCCTTCAGTATGGCCCATGTCACATTTGCATTCATTTTGGTAAAAGAGGCCACATGTTACCCGGACCAGCTGTGAATGTGACCTCCAGCTTTGATATCAACGCGTCCTGGTGCATTCACACCTGTGCTTCTGTCTGTCCACTTGTGATTGGATCACCCAGGATGCATCGTAATACCAGGTCTGAGCAAGCCCTTTGATCCGAGGTCACTGAGGTGAGCAGTCCTCCTGCAGGCAATGAGGGATCCAGATCCCACACTGGTGAGAAAAATTGAAGTTTGAGGTAGATCATCTATGTGTCTCTGGTAGGGTTTAGACCGTAATCTGTTCATCCAGGTGCCTGGCCTCCTCGTCTCATTCTTGCCTCTAGTCTGCCAAACTCCGAGGGTGCTTATGTAATTTTGTTTCTGTGTATGTGAATGTGTGTACCAGGTATTCCTCATGTTGTGGGGCCACAGCTCTGTACTCAGCCAAATTATGGGCACTCTACCCCCCTTTGCGAACAAAAAGGAAGATGACCATGACCATGTTTGGTTTAGGTTAGGCCAGCGGTGGTTATGGTTAGAGCTGGGGTAAATCCCAAGGAAATGCATGCGGATCAATTTAATGCCCACTAAAGTATGTGTGTGTGGACTTATTTAACTATAATTTTGGGGTCTGGAAACCTGGAGCCCACTAAACTTGTGGGGTCTGACGTGCTTTGTGGGCCACCAGTTAGGCCAGGGAAAGGGTTAGGAATGCAGTTATGATGGTTCAGTTAAGGGGAGAGGTATTGCACATGAATGAATGGATAAATGTCAATGATGTGTCCCTGCGAAGACAGTTAGATGAACTGTGTGAATACTTGTCAGTTTAAGAGAATGGTGTGCGTCATCATGCGTGTTTGTGTATACACAAAAGTGGCTATGTGATGGGTTCAAGGGAGTTTAGAAGGTTGTGTAAGGACTTTTATTCTTGTAGTCCCGCATGCCTGGGAAAGGCGCATGGCTGATTGATATGCGGCTGGGGCCTCACTGCTTGATGCACTGTTATTTTGTACTTTTCATACACACACTGAAGTAAATGGACACACATGGACAGAGAGTGACACACAACAAATATCACTCCCACTCTCAGCTTATTGATGAGTCATTACAACAGTGTAAGCGCTTGTAGTTATGACTCGTAAGGTAGGCAGTGTTAGTAAGTTGTTGTAGTGCTGAGCAGCTGTTGATGAGAAGTGGTAATATTGGCAATCTCAGGTCTGTTACTCCTTTGGCCTTTGTTTCAAAAGTCCATTTTCAGTCCATTATGATTTTGCTCATATATATATATATATATATATATATATATATATATTTGGAGTGATTTCTTGGTAACAAGTTCATGAAGACTTGGAGCAATAATGATATATGGCGCTGTTGGAGCACGAAGGATTACAGACTTCTACTTCAGCCCAAAGGACATCAGTTGATGTGGTTGTCCTTCCATTTGGCCCGGGGCACACTTGTGTTCACACTACTAATAGAATGGTCCAAATGCAGACCACGTCTGAGTGTGGTCTGAGGAATCATACCACAGTGCTTCCACATTAACCACATTTCCATCGATGTATTTCAATACACATTTTGAAGTACTGCATTGAAGAATGCAGTTGTAAATGGCAATAGGTGAAGGAGTTGAAAAAAGGCAGTTGTTTTTTGGTTTTACTTTTTTGAAAAAAGAGTACATGTGCAAAAAAAGAAGCTGGAACTCCCCATTTTGAATAAGCTCATTTAACCCACATGAACACCCAGCTGTTTCCGTTGCTGTTGTCTCCATGGATATTCCCAATCCATGTCTTCATCTCTGGACTGCGTGCAACTTTTCAATTTTAGCTGGCAAAAAGAACAATTACATGTCCAATTAGGGGTGGGAGGTATTGGCCAACTGTCGAAATTTTCATTATACCGTCCTACCGTGAAATACTATTATGTCATCAAATTGCACATTTGTTTGGCAAAATGGCTGAGAGCAGTGAGCGCATGGAGGAGGAGGAGATCGTTAAAAAGACTGGTGGACGTAGATTGTGTGGACATGGTTTGGATTTAAACTGTTGGATCCTGAGCAGATAAACATTATTTGCGAAGTAGGCCGGGCGACAGTGATTGCACAGAGAAGTAACACAAGCAATCTGTTCCACAACCTTAAGACTAAGCACGTTAGGAGTATGAGGAAAGCCTACTGTTCCAAGTACGGGCGGCACGGTGGTGCAGTGATGCCAGTGCAGTTAGCACTGTCACCTCACAGCAAGAAGGTTCGGGGTTCGTGTCCCAGCTCGGGCATGGGATCTTTCTGTGTGAGTCTGCATGTTCTCCCTGTTCCTGTGTGGGTTCTCTCTGGTACTCCAGCTTCCTCCCACAGTCCAAAGACATCAAGAGGGGACGAGGCTGACTGATACTCTAAACTGACTGTAGGTGTGAGTGTGAATGGTTGTCTGTCTCTATGTGTTGGCCCTGTGATGGACTGGTGACCTGTCCTATCAATCAGCCTCGTCCCCTCTTGATGTCTTTGGACGGTGGGAGGAAGCTGGAGTACCAGAGAGAACCCACACAGGAACAGGGAGAACATGCAGACTCACACAGAAAGATCCCGAAGCTCAAACCTGGAACCTTCTTGCTGTGAGGTGACAGTGCTGACCACTGCACCACCGTGCCGCCAGTACTTGGGACATGATACATGTATTTCTTTGGCCCTTATTTTTGATGCTAGAGGCGGCAAGGCTTATATTGTCTGTGGTCACAGAGTGATTGACTGACTGTCTGAGTGGACAAGTTTAAATGTGCCGGCGCAGCATCTCGACTGGAGTCCTCTCCTATGTTAGCTGAGGGCGATACAGGAACAAGAAGAAGAGAGTTGTTCATTGACATTTTTCCCACACTACAGTTGCTCCAAACTGTGGGATATTGATTTTCTTTCATTGTTGAGTTTTACATCTGCTGGACTCTTCAAGCTGCAATACTGTTAGGAGCAGAATTGGTGCCTGTAATACACCACTCTCGAATGAGACCCAGGCAGGCCTATCTAGCAATCAAAGCAAGATTTTGTAAACAAGACTTGTGTTGAGCTGATCATGGTGATGACGCCGCTAACGTTAGTAATACTGTAGAATGGCAAGTTCACGTCAGCTAAGGCCATTACAAAACTTCTGTTCAAAAACAAATGAAGAAAAAGAAGCTAGTTAATAACCGGAAACTTTACACGATAAAGTCAATATGCCATGTAATCGTCATCGTCTGGATCGTTCTTATCCGTGATGCTGGCCGTATGCAGGTGCTTCTGCTAGCTGCTGGCGTTCCGCTAATGTAATACCTCTGCAGAAGATGTTAGCTTACACATTTTAAAAAGTTTTTTTTTTTTTTTCATTTCGTTCCCACAGCGTTCGACTCACCATTACTTCTCTCTGTAGAGTTGGTGATCACGACAACAGAATATCTCTCTCTATAACTCACTATTCATTTATGTTACTCACGTACCGAGCTTTAGTAACAACAGGCTGCGGCGCAATATGGTCGTTACTTTTAAAAGTACAGTTGGGTATCCAAACCTAGTTCTCAAAAAGCTACTGATACCCAACCCGAGTTATAAGGTAGTACGCAGTTGATTCGTTTCCCTGTTTCTCCGATATGCTCTACCTAGCAGAGTATTTTAAATGGTTCATTCATGCCTGTTCAGTGCTACTGCTAAATGTGTCAAAAGTATTAATGTTCATTCACTTTTATATTAAAATTTCCTTGCATATTTGTAGAGTAACTAATTTTCCATCTTTTGTGCACGTCTCCCTGCTCTCCCCCCCCCCCCCCCCGTCTCACCCTGTGCTCCGGCGTTTCTTGTGTTTTTCTTGAACGCTTTGCAATACATCTAAAACCTATCCGTGTTTGCCGCTCTTTGTTTGAGACACCTGGGCTGCGATCTCTCTAATTCACGCTAAAGGGAAGCATTTGTTTGTGTTTTTGATTGTTCTCAAACCTTTTGTACTACGTTAGTATTTCCTCTCTGTTCTACAAAGAACATCATCAAATTTCTAGGTTTCCTCCCACCTCCACTTCTTTTGCCTCACCTGGCATGGCCAGAAGCCAGCACTGACACACAAAGACAGGAGTACAACACAGAACATTGTGTTCAGTCTGACTCAGTCACATTTTATGCTACTATTCTGCCTAATAACTATGTAATCAGACCATGGTGTGGTTTCTCACTGTAATCTGATTTGAGAAAACTGACCCTGCTAAACAGCAGCTCACATTGTCTTTTCACTCTGACAATTGTACAATACTGCTTTGATCAGACAATGTTATGATTACCACGGAAATAAATTTTTTTTTGTTCGGTTCAAGTTAAAAACCAGGTCATTTTTCAAGGTAATGAGCATAATGATTGTTTCTAAGGAAGTCATTAAGCAAATCCATTGAGGAGGTTAACAAACTGTAAAGATGTTACTGACTTTCCTCTGAGCAAATAAACACAATGGATTGTGATATTGAAACTCCACTGCATATGAAATTTAATTCTTCCTCGGCAAAACAACCAGCCACCAGGGGGCAATGTAGATGTTTTGGCTTCACTTTTGGGGAGCTGTCATGCAGCTGCATGAGCACACGGCAGCAGCAGCCTGTCCAAAAATGTCTTGAATGTTTTTGCCGTAGTCCCGTGTAGAAGAGAAATACAACAGAGAGCAGACATGCAATAAGAAAATTAATAGTCTGGAAAAGAAGGTGAAGAGCTTGTCCCTTGAAATGGATTATTATCCGTTGTTTGGAACTGTTTCATATTTAAGTGATCTGAAGCAGGAATAAATCATAGCCAATGGAATGCAACTAGCTTGTTCAGCCACCTGAGAAAACACCACAAACTGCCGCTCAATGAATATATGAAGGCCAAGAAGAATAACTTCAATGGCATTACCTCACGGAATCCCCGTCCTTGTCCAGTGTCAACAGACATCAATAACAGCGGCACTTTGAAACGCATCACCGTATTCATCCAGCTCAAAAAGATAGATTGACTTAATCGATTCAATCACATTCCATCCAGCCAAGGATATGTATTCAATCCACTCCAGTTGATGAATTATGTGGTTTGAACAAACAGTGAAACTCTGCACACACGCGGATTGCTGCCGCTTGATGGAAGCTAGGCTTGAATTGACTACTGTCCATCATAAGGACAGACTTCAGTGTGCTAACGCTTAGATTTGATTTACTCTTTACATCTTTCAGTGGGTGTTCTCTTGAAACATTCATCTTGAACCCGGTCAAGCAGGTGATTGGCAGCGTATACGCCGTCATGTTTGCGAGTTCCGAGACTGAGGTAAATTTTCCGAAGTAGCCTCGTGGTGCTGGTGGAGTTATGTCTGGGGTGACATGTCAGGGCTATGAGCCACAGCTGCAGATCATCCAACTGAAAATGAATGAGTCACATTGTTGTTCTCTTTTTCATTCAACGTAATTTTATTTATTTATTTTTTTTACTGTTGTGTGACGATGTTCAGTCTCAGTAGCTGAGAACGTCTCTGTACCCCGGTAGCTTCCTAGTCACCAGACTCGATCTACAATCTCAGTCTATCAATGTGAAGGAGGGACTCTGCATTATGAAATGCAAATGATGCCTACACCCACAAGTGAAGAAACTTTAAGCACTGACCCTTTCTCTCTCTCTCAAGGACTGTGAGACACTTTTTGCTTCTTTATTTTGTCTCTTACTCTTTATTTCATTCATCATTTTGATAAAACTTTTGAAACACAAGAACACGTCTGCAAACATGAAGTGTTGGGTTTCTTTGTTGATATATTTTCCTGAAAGAGATGCATGAAAGAGGATTTTGTCATGATAAAATAATCTTGGTGACCAAAACAATTGTGAATTTATTTTCCTCTGTGTGAATCTGGACCAGACTAAATTCGGAGCTGGTCTGGGCTGCATGTGGCCACATTCTTTCAGCACTGCATACTCAAATGTGTCCCAGGCCACATTTAAGGATAGGCAGAAGCAGAGGTTTGTACTATTCAATTCTCAATTCGCATAAGTTGGCTTTGTGCATGATATCTGAAGATGCCAAAGCCCACAAAGACTTACAGTATTACACGTCAAACATCTTGGGCTAATTGGTTTGCCTGGAACATGCCAAGGAATAGACCCAGCCTGTATTGTGACTCCCGATGACCTTTTACTTTGATCTGTTTCTTTCCTTTTGTCTGACCAAAACCCTAACAATAAATGTAATCCTTCACACGCTGCTCTTATATTCTAAACTTCTCGACTGTCTCTTCTCTTGTCAAGTCTCAGGTTCCTGAATGGCTCTCCCTCTAAACCAAGTCTGCTATTATCATCTTGATACTTGGTGTTGAGCAATTCCTGTATATGCATTGTCTGTGTAGATGGGAGGGTTAAGGTAGTCGGTGTGCGTATCTCCACCCTAACCTGACAATGGGGCAGACTGACAATGAGAAGTGCTTTCTTTGGCCTTTCATCTGTGCAGAAAACAACTCTCCTGTTTCATTCTCACCACTAAGCCACTCGGACACATTGTACTTTGATGTGTGTGTGTGTGTGTGTGTGTGTGTGTGGGGGGGGGGGGGGGGGGGGTTGACTGTTTGGTGCAGCTTGGATATAAAACCCGCAGTATATCTATTGAACAGTACGTAGAACCATAAAACCAAACATTACATGACATATGAGATTGTGACATGAAGTGGTCAGCCCACCTTTGGCGATCACCTCCGATGTTTGGCACTGTTGTTGTTGTTTTGGTTTTTTTCCCCTTGTTTGCAACATTACATAAATTTCCAGCTGTTTTGGCATCTGGTGTAGGAACATTTCATACTGCTACATTTCTTAAAAGGATCAACATTAACGTGTGAGATTTAAAAGGGGTTTTGGAGTCACCACCAAGTGGGTCTGCAGTCAATACAGGGCAGAGGATTTTGGATGACGTGATGAAACATCTTTTCTGTTACTCGACAGTTCTCAATCTTGCTGCTTGTTTTGATTGGCAGGTGCTTCTGAAGCCCAGCTGTAGCAGAGCAAACATCCATACCACAAGAAGTATGGCAGGGGTGGGCAACCATGTGCCATGGAGAGCCGCGTGTATGCAGGTTTTCCTTCCAACCAAACACTTTAACAGGTGATTCCACTGATTAACACTCTTCTGTGGCTCAAGGTGTGTTAATCAGTGGAATCACCTGTTAAAGTGTTTGGTTGGAAGGAAAACCTGCATACACACGGCTCTCCATGGCACATGGTTGCCCACCCCTGAAGTATGGCATCCTTTGAATATTTTGTATATAAAGAAGTATTCATTCAAAATATAAAAAAACAAGGGAACGATCCCTTATCTTTGCATTAAATGTAATAAATAAATATGATATATATTTATTGTTTCCGATTTTTCTATTGTTTACGATGGATCAGCGGTCATTTACACTTTTGTACACTGTCCAAAATACGCTGATCCAAATTTTTCCGGAGGTTCCAAATTTGACATTTTTGCTTCATTGCCTCGCCCTATCTGGTAAAATCAGAATTTTCAAGTAAGGCTGAAAGATTTAGAAGATCTAATTGTGATTATCCTGACCGACGTTTTAGTTGTGATCTGATTCACAGTATCAGACAGACTCATCATTCATGTATCATCGTTCACATTTTAATTCAAGGCGATATTGAAACGCTGGTGGGATTTTTCCAGGTTCGTCACTGCACAAAGACAGTTTCTCAGAATGTGGTTTACAGGCTGGGATGTCCATGCAGCACCTCAAGACTGATTTTTTAGCTCAGTTCAATTTATGACTCACTCTTGCATTGAGGTGTGCATGCAACAGTGTGTGTGTTGACTCCAACTTTACTCTTGCACCATCACTGTGGTCAGTACCCTTCCATCAACTCTACCTTACTGTAGCAGGTGAAAGTAGTTGGCAAGATAATATTGCTCATTGTATTTATATTTCCAAACTATCATGGTTGAGCTGTGGCGAGAGGGATAGCAGCTGATAGAAACTGTGCACAAGCACGAGTGCCCCCTGCTGCTGATTGGCTTTGTGTGTGTGTGTGTGTGTGTATATATATATATATATATATATATATTTACACACACACACACACTCCGAACAGAAAGGTAGTTGAAGAAATCTCAGGTTTTCATCAATTCCAACATCAATGCACAGTCAGACCCCCAAAACAACCAACCAACAAAAAAACCCAAACGTGTTCACAAGTATCAACATCGAAATTTTCAAAATAAAGGAATTGGAATAAATTCTAATTCAATTTATTTCTTTATATCTTATTTAAAAGGGACAGTGAATACTAGTGAACATCAGTATAAACGCCTCTGTAAATATACCACAGTTAGCAGAAATGCTAATCCATATCCGTGAATTGTTTTTTGTTGATTTTTTTTTTGGTTTTTTTTTTAACACAGCCCAATATTGCTAAGCTTCATATTGTGACAGATATACTTTTAGTTCAGTATTGGCTTCTGAATATTTGATATTGAAAGGATCGAGAGTCTCTGAGTTCATCAACAACAGCTGCTTGTTCAAGTACACCTACACTGGAGTATATATGTTAGGTCTGAAAAGGATGAGCAATTTTGCTTGTGTCTCTGTGTCATATGACACGTATTCTTGAAACTATGTGCAGCAACATGCTCTCTCAACACAGGTATTCGGAGCATCGCCTTAAACCAGCAGAAATGATTCATAGCTCAGTGTGAGTTTGTCCAGATTTTATGAATCTAACACCACCAAAGAGCTTAAAGGTTTCTAGTCGTGAGCTGGGTCATTTGGACTCATAAGAGCTGGATCTTCTGGGCCTTTCAACTCATTTTATTTCCGACCAAGTTCTCCCTCTTTTTCTGCTCTTTGAGGGCCTTTGTTGATCCATCTTCAAAACTTGTCTCCACTAGAGCCTAGAGACCCTGCCCACAGCCAAGCTACCTGATGCCATGATCTCTCTCTCTCTCATCACACGTGATTGGTTGTGCGCACGGCACGTAAAAGAAACTCTGACAGGAGCCTGCTCTCATCATTCCCTTAAATGCAACCATCACATACCACAGTTGCTGGCAGTGCTGGATTACTGAACGAGGTGTTCAATTTATGAGAAATTTTTATCCTGTTTCTTCTTCCGTCCATTCCAAGACCTGTGTCTTGCAGCACCACTTGATATCGGATTTAGCCTCTGAAGTCTTCGCCTCACCTTGAATATTAAAGAACAATGCAACTTTTCACTTGTCTTCAGTGTTAGCTGACATTAATGTCAGACACCTACAGAAATACCGTAATATCAAATGTGCAAAAGCACGCGACATTCATATTCTCATGCTACTTTACGTTAAACATAAAAAATATGTGATGCGATTGTCACACAGTAAACATGAACTTTGCACATGGGAAAAAAAAATGCTGTTGAATCTTTTGTTGTTTAATATCTGATGAAAATGTGAAATACAATATGACATGAGAAACTCGTCGAAATTCCATTTGGAAAAAAAGTGCAAGGGGCACGAGCTGTAGGATTATGTGTGAAACATTTGTGAAACCACTTTTACCTAAGTATAACCAATGAGGTCACAGATACAAATCCATTGAATATGTGAAACCCCTTAAATTGCATGTGAAACGCATGCACAGCTCTGTATCTAGAGTCAGTATTTGATACTTTGGTACTCTGGCTTCACTAACATTCTGGTGAAGTCAGTCACTTGTGAGTACTGCTGAATGTTTGTGTCAGAACTCACATGAAAATGTGATGAACATGACCTGCTTGGATGTCATCTGGGCTGGTTAGTTTTACAGCTTGAAAATCGTTTTTTTTGCTTCTTAGTTAGTTGCTGTTTTACGCTGATCGCTCTTTTGATTTGTTTGATTTTCTTGTCTTTTTTGTCAACCCAAAGTGAATGTTTGAAAATGTGCAGTAAGTGTTTGTGATATGTTACAATACGTGGTAACATAGCTTCCACATGTGCTCCATGTGGAAACATTTTCCATGTGCTGCACATGGTATAAAGTGCCAGCAGGTTTTCCACATGTGCTCTGTGTGGCACATTTTGTGGCGTATTTCCTGCATGCAGATACATGTTGAAAACACATGGATTTTTTTTGTATGGGGAATTCCCATTTCTCATCTGCTTGGATCATAATTGAACATGATTCGTCATCTGAAGCCCTTCTTGGAGTTTGTTTTTGGAGTCCTTCAGTCGTCGCAGGCAAGGAATCTTTGGAGTGTGTTTGTGTATAAATATATATACCAGTTGCTGAGGAGTGAGTCCTTTAGCCGTAGCAGCTGCATTCTTCCTGCAAGGCAGACGTGCGAAAGGTTATCTTGCCGAGTCAGAGGGGTGTTAATACTGGGAGGATGATCAAATGCTGCCTGCATCACTATTGGAGACATCACACCCTTTGTCTAAGTTTAGCCCTGTTTATGCACACCCTCAACTTGACATTTTCTCCTCAGCTTTCTGCCCAAGGCTATCTCTGAGATTTTATTCCGGTCTCATGTACAAACCCAGGTTAGAGAGAGAACTTCAATTACACGATAAGTCCGTGAATCTGATATGCAGTATTTTTGTGCAAATGAATTTAATCATACAAAGTGTCCCATCCCCCAGTCAGCATATCACCTAGCATCTGCTTGTGGTAGCTGGATAATTAGAATGGTAAGGCAGTAGGGATTTAGAAAATGTTTTCCTCATTAGTCAGGAATCAGGATCTGTGTTCACTCTGCTAATGATCCTGTGGAGATCAAGTCACTTTCCTCTCTTCCAGTCCCTTGCTCTTGCTTTCTAGGAAAGCCTGTCTCTCAGTCCAATAATGCTTTCTTCCTCACTTGATCTCATGTACCTCCTGTCTCTGCTTCGCTTCCCTCTGGCACATACACTTTGAGACATAACTTTAAGGGGGGTTTGCAAAAAGGAGTAAAGGGTTGCATCTGTGTGCCTTATCCTGGGGAACACGATCCTCTTTTCTCTTGACTGGGTAAAAGGAGACAAATAGCTGTAAAGAGATCTTAACAAGCCTTTCCACACCTTACTTCACCCTTTGACACAACAACCCCTGCACTTAAACACCCAGAGTTGTCCTGGACCAATATTGGCTTTGAGTTGGAAAGTTCCCTTTTCTTACAAAAGTGGCTGCCCTAAATTGGGGTTTGTAAGAAAAACCCTGTCATACTCAGTCGTCACCACACTAAACCAACCTTCAATGGTGGAATTACAAATGTGGAAAGAGTTACTCAAGTATAATAAATGTAAGCTTGCCTTGCACGATAAACACAATATAGCAGGTCAGATGTGTTCTAGGTCTACATCAGTGCCAGCTTCACCAAAGTTTACCCTATTATAGTGGAAAAGGCAATTGTTTGTACAGCACGGAACATATATGACATCACTCTTAGGTACAAAGACTCTTTGTGTTCACAGATGGGAGTTTCTCATGAATATGTTTTCCTCACCTAGTAGTTTAAGATATTGTACTGTTTTGTATGAACAAGGGAAATATTGAATTATCCCGCTCCATCAAAGAAACATAGGAGGTGATAGAAGATGCCATATCTGAGGTACTCATGTCAGACCGCAGCATCGTTATTAAGCACTTTGTCAGACGCATTTGGGAAGTGCTCTCTAGCAGGCTAATCCAATTTGCTAGATTGATTAGCAGTTAAAAGCCTTTCTTCCTCTGGTCAGAGCAATCTGCTCCAAATGCCGCCCAGTGGGCTAGCTTTAGCTTGGCTGGCCCAACGGATCTGTTGGTGCCAGGCTCACTTCCTGTGAAGGGTTTTACCGGGCGCGATCAATACATGCAGACTGCTAATTGGATGAGCATTGACACTAACATTTCTCTTCTTTCGTCTTTATGGTCCAGGGGATAAAAACTGAATAGATGTGTAGAGGGGAGTGTTCTGTCCGGTACAGAAATGTAATAGAACAGCGAAGTTTATGGGAACTCAGTGGGACATCTTCCCTACTTTTCGTACACAGACATTGAAATCATTCTTTCACCCCCAGCCATAGTTAACCCTGTTCTCCTCTCCCTCTCTGTCTCTGTCTCTCTCTCGCTCTCTCTCTCTCTCTCTCCCTCTCTCTCTCTCTCTTTACCTGTTGTGTTTCTCTTCTCCTCTGGTTCTTTTCAACTTGTCTGGACAGAATGACCAAGTGTGACGTGAAGAGTTACCTGGAGAAAATCTATAATGTCCCTGTGGGAGCAGTCCGCACCAGGATACAGTTTGGTGAGTGGCCCCACTAATTGGCAAAAGCTTACACAGTAGAGAGAGCACTGAATTGACAGGACTTGTGCGGTTGACACTACTTCATTAAGTATTTATTCTTTGTATAGATTCACTGATGATTATGGCTCTCGAGAGGTGTCTTGTCCTCCATAACTATCAGTATATCTATGATCGTTATGGAACCATTGATGTTTCCTGAAGAAAATAGTTATTAGAATTTCATTGAACAAAATAAACAATGTCGTAGATTTTATAATTTTTGCACACAAACAGATTTTTTTTGTCACAGTTCATCCCTGAGATTGAGCCTTGAATATGGAATATAAACGGCACTATTCATGTAGCTTTAGTTGGAGGTAAACACACAGATCTCTGCAAAATTGAAACAGAGGGGGAGAGGCAAAGCCTGAAAGTGATCTGTGAAAGACCAGAGGGATGATTTTTGTTTTAGGAAGCGTGAAGTTGAATTGATTTTGTTTTTGAGGCTGTCAGTGGTTAGTGGTGACTTGCATTTTCTTCTTGCAATGTATATGGTCTTCCCATTGACATGCAGCGGCAAAAGTGTTTTCCAGCAGCTAACTGCGGTAGTGGTTAGCGTGCCTGGGCCTCCTTTCTACCTAACACACACAGCTGCTTATCTGACAATCTGCTGCTACAGCACTCCAGCATCCAGATGTCCTAGGACAACCCATGCTCGCGCTACACAGACACATACTTTCACTTAAAACTTGCAGCCTCAGGGCCTGAAGTACTTAATCCTCTACGCACACATCCCAACCCTCCTACTCCATCGAGCCAAGGAGTGTTATATCATTCACCTAAAGTACTATTTTGCTTTAATAACAGCTTCAAAACCATTTTGTTATTACACTGATGGGTAGTGGGGAGAATAGTACCCCTTCCATTTCCGCTCTGTGCCCTGAACGCCTGTTCATACACAATCAACACCACGAGTTAATCCTGTAAGATCACCTATGAGAAGTGCGGCCCATGCACGACTGACCCAAACCATGATCTTTGGGCCTAATCCTTACCAGACTTTAGCCAGAGTGTTGACTCTTCCTAAAACATCACTATTTTTCAACAGTGGTTTATAATTTTTTGGAAGGAGGTTTGAATCTAAAGCTTGTGTACACAGGAAGACAGTAGCTTGGAATGTCATGAAATTAAGGGATTAGCAACAGTGTCAGGCAAAACAAATTTAAACCATACTATTGCTAGACAGGTGACACCAACATGGATCCCCAAAATGTTGTTACAGCTTATGACCCAACCACTGCTTTGGAAAGGGCTTGGATGTGCATGAGTTGTTTTCTGAGCTCTCTACTGCTCAAGGAATTGACAAATTCATTGAAGAACCTAGGGAAAGGAAATGTGGATGACATGAAGTTGGAGCGATGCTGAGGAAGAGAAGCCCCCTCTGTGCTGCACCTGAAGGGCCATGAGGAGCCCCTTATCCCTCTGGAGGAGAGACTGGGTTGGAGGAAGGAGGAAAGACGTGCCTGGATTAGCTTAGCCTACAGTGTGGAAGACCCATTAATGCTGTTTATTAGGGTTGTGTCATTAAAAGCTGGGGGAAAAGGAGAGCCCCTCAGGAGGGCGTATGGAAGGAAAGTGGTGAGTGGTGGGTGTAGCGGGGGATAGAGAAGAAAGGGGGTCTCTGGGCCCCGGTGATCCCGATGTGCGTCAGAGAAGGTATCCCTGTCTGTGTTAGGTGTTCCACTCCATTGGCAGCATGAAGACAGAAACAGGCATTGGAGAGTGAGGGGTGCAAACGACCCTTTCTTCCCTCCATGGGCAGCAGGGGTATTTTGGAAGGAGTTGCCATGGTTACCCCTCTGGCCTGGGATTTGTAATGTGATAGCTGGCTGCCAAACCGCAATCTCAAAGTGGGAGAAATAGTGCTTGCGTTTGCGAGTGTTCTATGAAAGCCCTGTCTGTGTGTCTGCATGTGTTAGGAAAGGATGACATGAATTAGGAGAAACACACTTTCTATCTTTTCAACTTGACCGTGTGTGTGTGTGTGTGTGTGTGTGTGTGTGTGTGTGTGTGTGTGTGTGTGTGTGTGTGTGTTTGTGTGTGTGTGTGTGTGCGCGCACATCAACTGGGTATCTGTTTTATTGTTTATGGGGAGACAGGTCAGTGTCTTGCGTTGCTCTTTCAAAGGTTGTAGCATTTCCCTGTGGATTTCCTCAGCAACCCAATCTCTCTCTCTCTCTCTCTCTCTCTCTCTCTCTCTCTCTCTCTCAAACATACACGCACGCACGCACACACACACACACACACACACGCACTTCATTACCTCTGTCTCCCACCCACACAGGGGCCTCCAGTTTGTCGGGGCGAGGGAGGGGGGTGTTTTACAACTCTGCTCAGGGCTTTCCCTGAGCAGTGGGCTGCCTGGCTAGTGATTACTAGCTACACGTACCAGACACACACAGACACACACATGCACACAAATTACTCACTGCAGCGGAATGTTTCTCTCGTTTTTCATGCTATAAACCGTTCCCATGGCAATGGCAGTTACTCTGAGGGCCTGTTGACTTGACCACCAGGGTCTCATTTGGATTAGAGTTCTAACAGTTCGAACAGTTTGATGCCCTGGTCATTATTCAATATTTATAGCCTAGTTTTTCTATCACTGCTTAAGATTTAGTTACCTATGTGAACCGCCACTCACTCTGATTTATATTTAGCTGTGCCAGAGAGAGCGACACAGACACACACACACACACACACACACACACACACACACACACACACACACACACACACACACACACACACACACTAAGCAGCTCCCTGAGTCCCCTGTCTTCCTTCCACTTGGTGAGGTCTGACAAGAGAGAGGATGATGTCATCATCATCTCCAGCTGGGGAAAAGGTTAACCTGCCCTCCCTGGTCAATAAGATCAGGCTCCACTTTTTCCATACGTGTACAAACTATGCAGACCCCTCTATTTGACAAAGAAATTAACAGGAAATCATCGTAACCTGTCTGTTATTCACATAGGAAAGAAACATTATTTGATAATTGCTGTGTAGCTAGATGCCACAATGTGCTTGAGTAATTTTGCTGACACTTTGTGTTAACACTGACAAACATAGAAAGCGGTGCCTTATATCGGCAATTGCCAATTAACGTTAAATTGATGACAGACCAAAGTAAGATTTGGCTGTGAGGTTTGTCGGGTGTCGGGTTTGTTTGCTCTGTACAAGTTGATACTCCTCAGAGATGGTTTGTGTTGTGCGGGCAGAAGTCCGTCTTAAGTTCCAGCAAAGCGATACACCTTCATTCTAGTAGATTATGTTTCATGACTGCCAGAGGCACATTCTCCCAATTCAACTTTCATTCATTTACCAAGATTTTCAGCTTATAAAGATAATGTGTTTGAAGCAGTAACCTATACAGTATGTAGCTCATCATAATTGAGTGTGTCAGATGATGTAGTCTATGGCTGTTTCATTTCAGTGTGTCAGATAAATATTTAATCACCATTTAGGTTGACATAATTGGGTCAGACTCTGTTCTGACAGATACTAAATATTTGACTTGTGTCAGGATCGGGGCCAAAAAAACTAAACAGGACATATTGTTTTAACAGTTCACAGATAAATGTAAAATAAATCATTGCAAAAATAATACTGAATAACACTGGTACAAAAACACCACTCACTATTTTGAAAGTCAAGTTACATCATCTTAAGTTTAAATCTTTGGAATAATATGCAACACTTCTTTCATACCATTCATCAATGTCATCATCATCAGTCTTATTCAGCTGTCTGCTGTCTCACATGATTGTTTCTTTCTCAGGTACCAACAAGAAGAGGAATCACCTGAACCAGAAGGTTAAGCGGCCTGACTATAAAGTAGCCTACGTTCAGCTGGTGAGAGGACACACACGCGCGCGCACACACACATGCACACGCACACACAGCCGCCTACTCCCTGTCTTTTCTGGTTTGTGTGTTGTTTGAAGTGTATTAGCTGGTCGACTCCTGTCCAGTACACAGTGGGAGGTGGAGACCTCACCACAATAACTTTCACTCTCTCTGTCACTAGCACCCAGCCCACTTTGTTTTTTGGGTCATTGTGGGGGCTGCATTATCAAACACAACAAAGAGGAGGATTGGGAATTTTGGGAGCCTTTAGCCTTCATCCCTTATCTGCTATTTTTGTACAGGGGAGATCAGTGAGTTGTTGTTGCCCCATGGAGCTCTCAGGGGCTGGTCCCCTTTGAAGGTGAGCTCTTAAACAGACACAAACAAAATGAACAGCGTGCATACACAAAAAGGCCCTTTCCTGTAATTTCAAAATGTTATTCTTTGTTCTCATTCAGGGTCTGAAATTAACACCTGCCAAATGTGGGTAAATTTTTTTTTTTTTTTTTGCTTGGCTTGCCTTGTCGGAGGACAGTCCGTTTTAATCAGAATAGTAAAGTAAAAAATAACTTTCATGATCACAGCCAAACAAAACTTGTGGAGGATTCAAGAATATCTGACCTCCAGCTCCAGCCCGGACCATTTATAGGCCCTGAACTGCAGATGCATGCCTCTTGGGGAGTGGACACACCGGCACCGTGAGTCAACCTGCGGCATTAAAACTTTGTAGCCCTGCAGGACATGTGACACCATCTACATTTGATAGGTGTAGTTGGGCCATTTCCTCTCAAAAACTAGATTAATTGTGCAGAAACAACACTTGTGTAATGCTGGCTGTAAACACGAGACTTTTTTGTTGTGTTCAGGTGCTCCGTGTAAATTCTAAAACCCAAATTGTTTTGTACTGAAAAATGTTGGAGAACTCACGGTGCATTCAGAGTCCTTGTACCATTCGAGAACATCTCGTCTGTCCCACAGCTTGACCTAGCATCTCTCTCGCAGCCCTGGGCTCTAACAGGTCCCGATGGCAACATGCCAGACTTCTGACAGAAAACACTGAGATATAATTATCATCTCATGTAGCTCTGCTTTCTTCGCATGTTTTTTAGGCTGCTTTTTGCGTAGTTGGGATGGTGTATGTGAAAGGGGACTCTACAGTAACAGTGGCGTGTCAGCTTTGGTGCCTTCACACCTGTGGTTGTGGTAGGTGAGCTTTGGGTCAGGAAGGCCTATCCCCTGGCCTATCCTCGGCGATGTTTGAAGTCTTTGAAATCAAACAAACCAGCCCCCAAAATGTCAAAAAAGTCGCCTTTGATGCAGATGTATTAAGCAAGGAGCCTTTGTGTTCCGCCTGCCATTTTGATCTTGCCCAGATAAATCAACAGCCGTGTAGACTGTTGTTTACGCTGCGCTGCCCACCCAACTGGGAGCCATCAATTCTGAAACGGATGAATAATGAAAATTGTCTAAACACGACAATTTGAAAGAGGATACATAATTGAAGCAGCCATGAATCTTTTAAAGGGGAGACTTCCTCCTGTCTGACACCAAGAGAGTGGCCTGTGATTTTGTGTGCTTCGGGAATTCCCAGCGGAGTCAGAAGTGATGCTTCTGTCTCACCAAATGCACACGACGATGATAGGTGTGATTATGCAGAACCGTACACATGAACATCTGTGACATGTGTGCATCATTCATGCATGCTGAGCCCTAGAGGATGTTTTTGCTTGAGTGTCATTCACTTTGTAGTTGCAATCATGTCGCGGTTTTCTGAAGTCATGCTCATTTGCCGGTGAGCGGCAGGCAGAAATGCTGAAATGCAGGCTGTTTTGTGCTTAAAATGTCTGGATGTAAAACCGAATATCCGGCCTATTTCTCTGGTAGTTTTTTTGGAAAAAACATGCTCTCACTCCCTTTCCTACCACACACACACACACACACACACACACACACACACACACACACACACACACACACACACACACATAAACGAACACACACACACAAATGCGCATGCACACATTGAGTGAGAGAGAGAGCGAGCCCCAGAAAACCCTCCTTTCTTTTGCAGCAGTGGGTACAAAACAAGATTGTTCCTAATTGACTCCACATGTGTTCTGTGGGTCGATGCTCACACCGCGGTCCCCCATTCTACCCTCATCCTTCCCTCTCCCCCTCCATCAGCTAATATTGCAGCTGTAATATGTTTGTCCCCCCCACCACCCCCCATTCCATACCACTGGTTTGTGGTTGTGGGGAGGCCTCCTGTTAGCGGGGTTCCGTGACGGCCATTTTCCTCAAGCTTAGGGGGGACCCCAGTATCTGGGGAAGCAATAGTGTCTGCATGTGTGAAATGTGCATTGTGGTGGGAAAGAGAGAGAGAGAGTGTGTGTGTGTGTGTGTGTGTGTGTGTGTGTGTGTGTGTGTTTGGGGGGCTGCAAGGGGTGAGTCGGAGAGTTGACTAAGGGCATGATGGAGTCATGCCAGAGCGGGGAGGTCCAGAGACGGGGCAAAGTTATCAGGGGGAGGGGGGAGAGAGTGTGTGTGTGTGTGTGTGGGGGGGGGGGGGGGGGGGGGGTTTCAGGCAGAGCGGAGGTGCTGGTCATGGTGGGCTGACAAAAACAGCGGGACAAAATGAAAAATCTCGAGTCTATCAGACTGTTTCAGGTCTGGCTGCACTTCAGTGGGACTGGTGGTCTTAAAGTCCCTGCTAAGGTTGACTCTCGGGTCTCTCGGGAACATTTTTCAAATATTCACTGTCACCTCCTCCCTGTTTTTGATGCCGGAAAGGGCTCATTTGGAAAAAAAATAATTTGACACCACTTTTTTTTACCAATGTTATTCGCTACTCATTTACAGGAGTCGGAATTAGATTTCTTCTCTGATTCATTGTGGCTTTCTTTTAAAAAAAAAAAAGTACTACAAATCGTTTGGTGTATATAATCCTCTTTTACATGGCCAAATGTTTATAATGTATGTCAGATCCCATGGTTTACCCTAATTCAGTTATGTTGACCCATCTCTCCACGGAAGTGCAAAACGCCACCATGTACAGTACAGTCTTCCTTTAAAAATCTGCAATATGGTGCTTTTCATCTGAGAGAAAGCCTTCGCTTGGAAATCTAGAAATTTGCTGTCTTTTTTTAGAGCTGCTATTTTCAGTCAGACATTTGCGATAAAGTACTCTCTACCTGGCATGCATAGTAAATGAAAGACTCTGGTGAGTTATTCTTTTGGAGTGGCAGCTAGCTTTCCAGCAAGCCTTGCTGGCCAGTGCAAGCAGCAGCAGCAGCAGCACTTCTGTGGCCTGTGAGATCTGAGAGTATGTTGAAAGCTCCCAGAGGGTGACGCTTTGAATATATGAATGGAGTGCCTAACCAGACCAAGAATTTCTGAATGATCCAGTTTAGTGTCCGTGTCAGGATGTTCTAAAAATAAAAGTGTCCAATCAGCAGATTTTTCTTAAAGCGTATCCCGCTCATCAGGTTTCCTTTCGAATGCATCGTTAATTTTAACCCAAATTTACAAAAAGTCGGCAAAGGAAAATGCAACGATATGCGTGGTTTCAGCCGTCATTGTGCAGTGAATGTTAGGGGCTTGTTAGTGACGATGACCACCAGGTGGCGTGCGAATTCTCTCTGCCACTGTGTACTCTTTACCACCAGCGATGTGACGTAACTAAATGCCTGCCAGTCAAATGTCAAACAAACACTGACAGAAATGAAGGAAAACAACAGTGGGATGGATGTAGAATCGATTTGGTCGGCGCGTGCGTCTTTAACACCTAATGTTACAGTCGTCTAAGAGGAAGTCTGCGAGCAGCCCTCAAGATCACCATTGAAGTTCATCAGAATTTAATTGCTTCAAATTTGTTCATTTATTTATGCAAATTTACCTTTAATGGTTACATTTAAGCTTTCTACCTCCTCGGAATGTAAATATTTTTGAAATATTTGTGGGATATCTGTGTTTGTGTGCAAGTAGAAGATGCAGTTAAAGAGCTGGATGGAAATGCACCTTTAGTCTGACAAGATTTAACAGGATTGGGGAAGAAGTTGCAGTGACGTAACTGCAGTTTTGTCACTGCAACGGAGAACATTTTCTTGACCTCAACTTGAAGAGGAGAAACGGCATGAGCTCACATACTTGTTAGTTAACTTTAAACTTTTAATTCAGTATTGGAACATCAACTGTATGGGCAGGGCACCATATCTGTGTTGGTGATGTGAAACGCCACCATATCTGTTATACCCCCCACCCAGGGCTCTTTCGTATCGTTTTAGGTACTCGTGTCTGGTGCTGCTCTCTACATTCAACTGCACCCCAAGTGGTGGAATAAATAAGTAATTTGTTTGCCTTTAAACAGACTTCACAATAGTTTGCTTGACGTCCGACTCTGCAACACCTCACTATTAACATGCCATGAGGGCATTTACAGCTTACAGTGTTTGGAGTTCTCGGGAACTGAGGGAGGTGCGGTTCCTATGTAGTAACCTGTTAAAGTGTAACTTGACTCTGCTGTTTGAAAATCTCCCTCAATTATTATATCTAATTAATTAATAAAATTGATCTATTGAGAGAGACTTTGGCTGCTGAGAGTAATTTGCACTCTGTGTGTTCTCAGTTCTCACCGGTGCTCCGTCGACACGAGAGGAGAAAATTAAATCAAATTGTAAGGCTCTGGACAGGATTTTTTCATTAATTTCATTTTGACATGTTCCAATGTAGGTCCTTTAAAAGGCATGTTGAACTGAATATACGTCTCATGTTGTATGACTTTACCCTCTCATGGACAAAATGTACAAATTACAAAATCATATTGGTCAAACCGCTGTCATATTTTTAGAAGGAATATTGTAAATGTCATTCATGGGAATTTTTGATATCTCTTAAAGGAAAGAATCTCAGGAATTTTCCACAAGTTGTTTACACAGGAGGTCAATAGGGGAGGGAAAGAAGTTTGTGTTGTTGGTGTGTTGGCCAGCGCACGGTACGTCCCGGCACCTGTGGGATGCTTGGAACCACTTAGCATCAAAACACCTGTTAACTGTTGCTTGACAGCTGGTATACACCTAAAGAAAGCACGCGGAGTTGAGCAGTCCGTGTGCATCATCAACAGCCATCTGAGCTGCTGGGAGTCTGTAAACACCGTTGTTAGTCTGTTCTTTGTGGGGTGTGGTTGCACAAATCCCACACAAACTCCAGTTCATCTGTATACAAATTCAGCCTTCATACAGTCAGAGAGGAGTCTGCATAAGAGTGAAAGTGTGTGAAAAGATAGGGAGAAATAAGTGTAAACTTTGTAACAGAAGGGAGAGGAGGCACACAGATGGTCCAAGGTGTTGTCACGAATTTGGGCATTAGGCGTCATGGAGTGAGCAACTAGTTGTTTTTACACACAGAAGAATGATGTCACTGTTTTCATAGTGGTCACGATCTCCACTTCCCGGGAAAGCCAAGACATGTGTATACACATCTGAATCGCTTTTGATTTAATTCAATTGCGCTGATGTTTCAGTGTGATAATTCAGTGAGGATTAAGTCATTTTTGTATGAAAGTCTTTGATACAAAAAAGTAATTCACCTCCCTTAGTTACAGCCATAAATATATTCAAGTTCCTCAATTGAATACTCCGGATTCACCGTCATACGTTTGCAGTGCTGGCACTCGTGTCACACACAAACGACTCTATTATTGTTTGTGTGTCTGAGTTTTCTTAAACCTTCTAAATACGGTAACATGGTTTCTTTTTGGGGCCCTGGTCGTTGACAACAATGCAGCCAACCATATGCACCAGCCAGGTTATGTGGTGCCTCAGAGCAATGTCCCGACAGCCACAGAACAAAACAAGATATGGGGTTGGACCAACAGTTGTAGAATAAGTGGTAGCTTCATTCAAATTGCTCATTTCCTGTGTTTCTTTCTGTCGCTTTCTCCATCCCCGCTTTTTCTGCGGGGAAGACATATCCCAAGCAAGTAGTTGGGAGCGAGATGGAGGGAGAGCCTGAGTGGCAAACATTGGATGGGTTGTGACACAGTTGAAACGGCAGTCTTGAGAGTGATTATGAGAGAGGGAAGAAGGGGCTAAGTGTTGCTCAGCTGTCTGTGTGACTGACACTAGATGGCAACGTTTTGCTGCACAGCCTGACTCACCTCCCTTCTTCTCATAACTGTTATTGACTCCTTGTTGCTTAACAATAGATCTCTTGGCTTGTGTGTATAGGTGTAACTGTGTATTTTGCCAGGCTGGTGCAGGATGGGGGGACTGCAAACCCCAATGAACCCCCCTTCTGATCTTTGATCTGAGCAAAGCCGTGGCTCCGTAGAGCTGGAGGTGCTGAATCAGGCTGCCAGGCCGAGGTGGAAATATTGCTTATCTGTGTGGAATTTTATTATTTTCAACTATTTGGATCATGATGGTTCCTGTTCTCCTTCCCTCCCTCTTCCTCCTTTTCACCTTGTCACGCAAACACAGACTTTCCTCACACAGCCTTGTCTGTCTGTCTGCCGCTCGGCTTCCTTCCCTTCCCGGTGCTGCCTCACCCTTGCTTATCACACCAATTAACATTTTTAACTTCTGCCACTTTCCCCCCATTGCTCTCTTCCCCTCTGTGTCTGTCTGGTTTCAGTGTGTTTTGGAGCGGACAGCAAGATTTCCACTTGGATTCAAATCTGCAGTCTGATCCTTACAGTTTTACAGGAGTCTGATCTTTACATTATAATGTTTCCGCTGCTCCTCAGCAGCCTATTATACAGTTGCAGTTTAGCATAGCTTCGTGTAGATATCAGTAAACAGCGCCTAACCCCACTATTCACAGGGAGGGCATCCACTTTTGTTGTTTCACCGGGTCCAACAACGATGCAACTGTCCGCGTTTGAGTACCTTCGGTAATTCTATCACTTTGCTTTGTCACCATTTAAAAAACAACCGATGATCAAATCAAGTGCAGCTCTGGGCCGCTAAAAAAGCGATCAAAGTATGCTTTTATGAATCATTTCATACCTGAGTAACGTGGCCTTGAATCAGTACCACTGTTGTTTCCAAGGTATTTCACAATAGGTATGGATGATGATTGACCACTCAAACACTGTTCTCCCACTTCCCCAACAAGGTCTGTATTGTTTGCATAGAATTAACGGGAGTATTAACTTCTGTGAGCAAGACTCAGTGACCAGTTTTAATGCCACTTTTAAAATGTTTTCGGTTAATTGTCCGACCCCAGCAGCTGCCGAAATCTAAATCTCAGTTCATCTCAGTTTGAATTACCACCCAATTATTTGTTCAGCCCAACTGTAACCTTTTTGATAATTAAAGCATTTATCATGCTTTTCATTCTTCTTGCATGGAATCATAACCAATGTTCACGTCCGAAGGTTCCTCCAAAATTTAGAGTAAGATTTAAAAAAAAAAAAAAATTGTGTGACTTGATTGAAACAACACTGATGATAGCGAAGGGCCAAACATTTTACAAAGGCTGATGTCCTGTTGTAAGTAATATTCCCAGACCGATAGACCGTAGCACTTAAGGAACAACAAAAGTCCTTCTTAACTCTGTGAATGCTGTAAAACCCTGACTTGGAAATCTCTAACCACAGATATTTTATCAAGTGCCACCCCATATCCCTCCCCCCAAAACTGCAAAAAATATGTCATTTTTTTCAACAATTTTATGAGGCGGAAATGTCCGTTATCTCTTTTTCCCAGGGTGCTGAAGCCAGTCTTTGCTTTGATAAATGTCATTAGTCAGCATTGTCGGCGTATAAAAGGAAGGAACAGGCTGATACACTAATTGGAACCCGCCTCATTTTCCTAGGTGTTTCTTGATTTGGAAAATTCTGTCTCAAGTAAAGTTAAGTGTGTGTGTGTGTGTGTGCGTGCGTGCGTGCGTGTGTGTTTGTGTGCAAGGCGAAGTGTTTGTGTATGGCAAAATGTGAGTGTACGTGTAGATTTCATAAGAGCTCAGTGGAGAGAGAACATGAATTATAGAGAGCAGAGCCGGTCTTAACCATCTGCTTTGGAATCTCACACGCAAACCTTTTTTTGAAAGGCGTCAGTCAAGGCTCTTTGTTAGGACTTATCTGACTTTTCCACATTAATTTCGGATAGTTTCTTTTCGACAAGGCCGTAATGACCTGACTGTTGTAGATGCATCACTCCAGCACGCGCTTTCTTCATAGAAAACAAAAGAAAGGTCAGCGGGACTGATGTATCAAAGCTTCAACGGTGCAGGAATTTAATGTAAAAACAAATGAGTAGAACGATGTGTCAGTTCCGCGGTGTCTTCATTCATTCATTCATTCATTCATTCTCTCTCCATCTCCTATTGTTGTCATCTATGGATCCTTACTTTATCTCTCAATGCTGCATCTTCTCTCATCTCCCTCATTTCCTCCCACATTTCCTCCAGGTTCCCCTTATTTAGATAGCCATGGCAACACACACAGGCGCACACACACAGGCACAGACGCACATGCTTGTAACCTTTCTTGATTACCCCTGACCTTATGACCTGTAATGACACAGCTGCCACTTTGATCAGCCAATCAGCATGCGGCGCCACCCAGGTTCTCAGCGGGGCTGCCACTGGCCTGATAAAGCCCCCTGATAGGCCCCTGCTGATGCATTTCCTGTTTTGGTATGCTTCTTCGTTTTTTATTTTCTCCACCAGCTGGCCCTGCATTCCTCAGAGTCAGGGAGGGGGGCAGGGGCATTGCCTGGATGTTTATGTTGCATGTACATGTAGGGGTGACTGTGTGTTTTTGTGTGTGTGTGTGTGTGTGTGTGTGTGTGTGTGTGTGTGTGTGTGTGTGTGTGTGTGTGTGTGTGTGTGTTTAGCCTAGTTAGGGGTTGGGGTGGATAGGAGGAGGACGTGCTTGAAGTGTGTGTGTGTGTGTGTCTGGGGGGGTTGTTTACATGCGTTGGTGAGGGAGAAATGGGGTACAATGTGGGGGTTGGGGGGGTGAATGACATAGATGGAGGGGATAATGATAGTGAACAGCTGTTTATATGTGTGTATGTTAAATGGGGGGTGGATGGTTGAGAATGGTGAGGTTTAGGTGTGAGCTACAAAGACTGAGTGGGTGTACCAGGTCTGAAGGCAACATGTTTCCCCATTTGTTGTTCATAATATGGAAATATTTGTTGTTACTGTTTGTTGTTGTTGTTGTTGTTGTCGTCGTCATCCTCCTCCAAGTGTCCACTTCAAAACCAGATGGATGTGAACGTCTTTGTGGGCATGTATGAATTTAGATGTTGGGATCTTTTCCTGTGAGCTCTGTTACTAGGGTCCAATGTCTCCAGTTGCAGGCTGGGACAGACATGCCCGGACATGAAAACCATCATGCACGCGCGCGCGCACACACACACACACACACACACACACAGACACACACACACAGTCCATTTAGTGTTTGTCTCTGGGCAGGAGTATGTTGGTGTGTTTTTGCATGTATCAGTGGACTCTGTGCACAGTAAGTCCGAGGGTCCCTTCATTACATCTCATATTGATATCAGAGCTGATGTTCTTCCACCAGCGTGACTTCTGCTCCTGCTCTTGATCCTACTGAGCACGTACCAACTGTTGTTTTGTGACAGTGTGAAAAGAAAGGATGAATTAACATCATTCCATCACAGGGATCAAAGAATGTTCTGCCGCACCGGTGACACCCTCACCAAATACCGATCCAGTATTTTAATGTTTCTGCAGTACAGTGTAGCACTGCACTGCAGAGATTATTGACTGATTCTTTTGACAAGATTGTCATTTTTGATATTAGAGGGAATTGTATTTATTAACACGTTACATACATGAACACAGTATTTTGACACACGATTTGGCCTAAGCAAACAATGCACCTTTCTGCCACTTGAAAATTGCTGGAGGCCGAATTGCAATTTTGATCACTTTCCAATAAACTTTGCAGCTCGATTCATTACTTTTAATATATACGTGAGCAATTCAATGAGGAACCTGATATGAATGAATGTGAATTTGAAAATGTGTTTGTTTTTCATAAATCACGGTGAGAAAATGAGTGTCTGTTACAGGCTAATGCACACCTGAGTGTGTGGGATGCCACATGTCCGGTGGAATGGATTAGTGCAGCCATGTGGTCAGATTTGAGCATGTATCTTTATTTTGATAGAAAAAAAGAAAAGAAAATGGTGAGTATTTATCAAGAAAAACAAAAAGTGCTGTTTGATGATGCTCCGTTTTTCACCAATAGGGGGCTGTTTTCCCTACATCATGTATGACAGGGCTTCAGTATGTGCTTTTGGTTCATCTTCCCTTTCCCTCTACCACATAAAACCCCAAATCTTTTCAATGGATGAAGAACAGAGCACTCAGTCCAAGCCATAAAAAGCTGCAGACTCGGCTCTGGACGTTTCCGTGTGATTAAAGTCCACTCTGAGATTCCAACTCATAACCTGCATAGTAGCCTTGGACGGTGCTGTGAGAAACGGCTCATAGAAATGGTTACAAGTTTATTTTTCCAGCAGAATTAGATTACATTCACGACAATAACTTTCTTCATAGAGCTCAGAGGAAATATGTGCCTTTTTAGAGTATAAAGATATTGGTAGTTTTGGTATTTTGTGTAACGTGTGTGTCTCCTGGTTTGTTAAATGTGTGCAGGTTAAGACCACATTCATTACATTCCTCCGTATGTCCTATTTAACCTCTGTAAAATCAGATGTTTATGCTGTATAGCCACCAGACGAACCACGGAGTGACAATTAGGGCCCAATATATTGATCGGCTGATATATCTGTCGTTACTGGCAATCGGAACCTAACCAATATGTGACAATGTTAAAAAAAAACTTTTCTTACAATTCATAAAATGCAGAAAACAGTGCCTATGGTAAGTGTCACCAGCAGAGAGCGCTCCAGTGCCTCCGCCTTGTTTATTTTACTATTTTATTTTGGTCTCCATTTAAATGATCATGTATGATAATGTTTAATATTTTTTAGGAAGGTAAGTTATTTATTTAAGAAAGTCAGCATCAGAGTATCTTTACTTACTCATATCAGTACAAAAATGTTGACCATTGAAAATAGAAAGGGTCTATTTTCAGTCCAGCACACAGGTCTCTATTTCCCTTGCGCATAGTTGTTATCTGTGATTGTTTCCTGCTCTAAAATCCCATATTGGTGGGGCCCTAATTACAGTCAACTATTTATTTATTTATTTGCTTTTACTTTTTTATTAACTTGAGAATCACAAGCTGACTGGTATTGTTTCCAAGGGTTTCTATACGTACATACACATTGTCTGCCTCTGACAGGTCGTGATTGTAATGCGCATTAGTATGAATGAATGACATGGAGTAACACTCAAACATACACTGCTGTTTGCCAAAGCCCACCAAGTTATTTGGCTGTTGCTGGCCTGTGACGGAGCTGACATTGTAATTGGAGGGAGGGCCAGGGTCATGACCCCGAACAAACCCACAGCAGGATGCTTTTGGTTAGTGGTCTACTTTCACAGCCACTTATCTGTGTTTTGCAGGGAAACATGATTTCATTTTCTCTTTTCTCATGCTTAGCTGTTATTTTTCTAGCTGTCCTTCAAGCTATCAAGTCCTCTATAGACCGGGGTGCTCCTGGTCAGATCAGGTTTATACACGGTGTAAACTCTAGAAATTGCCCTGAAAAGATGACAACCCTATCATCTAGTATTTACTTTGCTCACCCTCCCTCTTTCTCATTCTATCCTCATTTCTGTCTCCTTCCTCTGTTCCTGGAATGGTTTGCACCAGGAGGTCTGGACGGAGGCACAACGGGGCAGAGTATTGTGTGTGTGTGTGTGTGTGTGTGTGTGTGTGTGTGTGTGTGTGTGTGTGTGTGTGTGTGTGCGCTGTGTGTCAATGAGATAAAGTGAGAGTGAATATGTGGCCCACCCAGGGGCCTGGCAGC
The DNA here is from genome assembly GCF_037954235.1 of Aulostomus chinensis. Classification (NCBI taxonomy): domain Eukaryota; kingdom Metazoa; phylum Chordata; class Actinopteri; order Syngnathiformes; family Aulostomidae; genus Aulostomus; species Aulostomus chinensis. The sequence goes on from NC_141326.1 coordinate 11,199,986, forward strand.
CAGAGCTGTTTACAATCATCTGGCTACATCTCCTCTCCTCTCCTGCACTCTTACATCTTCTTTCCTGCCTCTCCCTCCTCTCCTCAATTCGTCTTCTCTGTGATTGCAAATAAAGAAGCCCTCTTGAATAATGTAATATTAGGCTAAGAGACTAGAAAGCAACAGTCTGAGATTGTTCGTCTCTAATGGGTGCAACAACTTTGAGTGCGTGCATACGAACCTACACTGAACATTTGGAGTGTGTTCACGTTAGTCATATTTTGACCAAATACACCGATTTTTTTGTGTGTTTCTTCAGGTTAGAGCTGAATAACCCAGGTTTCCTTCTTTCAGAGGAGGAGTAAATAAGGTTGCTTCATCATTGCACACCAAACATCAGTTCAGAGCCTGTCTATCCATCCATCCATCCATCCTCTGTATTCAGGGTCGTGGGGGCTGGAGACTATTCCAGCTGTCATCAGGCAGGAGGCGGGGTACACCCTGGACAGATCACCAGTCCACAGCTTTGTATTGTCATTTATTACAGAAAATGAAGAGTTTGTGTTGTTGGATTGACAAGAAAAGCAATTTATTAAAAAGAAAAAGTAGTGATAAATCATGAGAATAATCTGAAGATTAATCAATGATGGAATCATCTTTAGCTTCAGTCTTAGAAACTTCCAACGTGTCAAAACACCAGGGTAAGGAACAGCCGAGCCAGCGTCCCATTGCCTGCCATTCGTGAGGCTTTGTCCCCTCTGGATCAGGTATCTGTGATGTTTTCATTGTGCATCACAAGTCTCACACTGTGCAGAAGGCTGATGTAGCCCATTCCCCTCATCAATTTACAGTTATTAGCCGCTGTAACAGGTGGACTTGCTGAGTTGTTAGCGTTAGCAGTTAGCCCAGCATCCTTGTCCTCCTGCAGACCTTCCAGCAACTCCTCTCACTCTCTGTTTAGTTATGTCCTGTTCACTGAACTAGAACTTACATTCGTGTACACATTTGTTAAATGTCAATTTTCAAACAACTTTTAGGGACATTTGAGAGTCAAGACCCCTCAATATTAAAGTACCGCCCTCGATATGTGATCTTGCAATGGAACAGCAAAGTCAAGAACATGCCAATATCATTTACAGGAAGAAGAGGGCTGGGTTAGCTAGCATAGAACTACAAAGTCCAAGTTTAAAAACGCCTCACACTTTCTGTACTTTTTTGTTTTAACCAGTCAAGAAACTGCAGATTAAACAGGGAGAGTAGTATCAACAGACCACATGAAACAACTGTCTATGAAGGTGCTGCCCATATTTTTGGGTAATTTACCAGCACAAGGAGACAGCTGTTGACACTGGATAGGCAGCAGTTCATTTTTGTCAAATCCAGCTTATCTGATATGAGTAGCAGAGATATGCTACATTATGACAAAAAAACTGAATTAAACTAAAACACAATGCTTAGTTAAACCTGAAGGAAATTGAATCAGATTTGTTTTTATTCCCTCTGCTCGTTGGCTGCCAAAATTGGTAATCTTGCAGGATGACAGGTTGCCAAAACTCTGTCCAATAAGTAAGCTACTTGTGAGTCCATCTGACTTTGTTTTACAAGACCCGGTTCACTTGTAATTGGGTAGTGTGACCTTAAATGAACCGAAAAGAAAATTGCAACAAAAAAGACTTCATCTGCGGCTGAGACCAAAGAAAACAGACTTGCAAAGGTGTGCTCACTCTTCTTTTCTTCTTTCCCCATCAGGAGAGTAAAGAAAACGCTCTTCCCTGTAGTTGAACAGATTTTGAGCAAAGCATTTAGCCCTGCCAAGGGCTGGTCACTGGCCAACTATAGGAGAAGGTATCATGGTCTGCATTTCACAGCTTCACTTCTCAGTGCACGGGTTGCTGCAAAAGAGCACGATGCATGCTCGGTCAACATTACACAAGGTAAATAGGGTTCCTGCGCACGCACACAGACACGCGTATGCTCCACACACACAGCAGGGGGGGTTGCCCTCAGCTCTAATCCTTGTAACCTCACCGCTGTGGTCCTGCCCTCTTTAGTCTGCCAGGCTCTTCTACCATGCGGTCAAAATGGGATTCTACCACAATTTGAACACCTCTCTGGTCTCTCTTACACACATATACACCCACACTCCCCATCAGGACTCTAGAAGACTGTGTGCTTTGCTACCCCACCACTCTGCCACCGCAGCCACATGACCCACAGCCTCTTGAGATTTCTCACCGCGTCGTCAACACCTCTCTGTTTCAGTGTGCGGTCCAGATTTGGCCGTACTCAAAGGGCAACCGCCAACATCTGGTTGACTTTTATTGACTGCTTTGTGGATGGCTCTGTCTTCTGATGCACTCTGGCAGGTCCCTCCTCAATGAAACTGATGCAAAGTTAGTCTAACATCCACATTCTCAGCCCATTTAAAGGCTTTTTTGGGATCTGTTAGCACATTGTGAGCTCGGCTGTTCTTTAACTCGGTTAATGTGGTCATCCAAGAAGTTTTTGTGCTCACCCCCCAAGTCTTCGGTCAAGTCTTGTCTCATCTCAGGTTGTAAAAGAGTCATTGGAATATGCAAGTTTTTTGTTGTTTTTTTTTTTTAAATGGATGGAGTTTCATTTTGTCTGGATAATGTGAATGGAAGTTGCCATTTGATCTCAATTAGTTTTACAGCTGTTGAACAGTTTTCAAAGTGTTACAGCAAATCTTTTTCATTCCAGAGGACATAAAAGCTAATGCCATGGAGGCTATTCTGTGCACTGAGCATATTGGAAATTGAAGTCAAACATACTACAATAAGTTTCACTAATAGTCTTGGAATGCCTCCTTTTTTTTTTTTTCTTCCTCTTCTTCTTTTTTTTTTTTTTTTTCATATTTATAGCGAAATTCACTCCTGAGCTCATCCACCACATGGGGATGTCTGGTCCTGTAGCTGCCTCAGTCACATCCCGTATGTTTTCACTCTCAAAGCAGCAGGTTGAATCAACCTTTTGTGTCCTCAGCTGGTGACTGTGCCATAATGTTCTATTCAGCTCCAGGTCGGAAAAGAAACATGCACCGGCACCTTCCTGTTTTCATCAAAGACATTTTAACACATCAAGTCAGAACAACTATGGCTTTCATATTTCATACTTAAATCTAAGCTTATGAATAATAAAACACTCACCCTGCTCACATTTTCCCGGTATTGATTTCACATGCATTCCAAGGTTGCCGGACACACATTTGTCCATTCTTTCAATGTTTTTCGCTCTTTTTTTTTTTTCTTCTTTTCTTAAGGGGAAATGATTACACATAAAAACAGTTTTTTCCCTCAGCTGTGTTTGAGTAATGACAGCATGCTCATTTTGTAACCGATCAGAAGCAAAGGTCAGTTAGATAGAATACAGTTGTCCTTTGTGTGTCTCTTTCCATCTCTTCTCTCTCTCTCTCTCTCTCTCTCTCTCCCTCTTCTCTCTGCTGCTGTGTACAGTTGTGCTCTTGAGTTCCACCGTGATGTTTCAAGCCAACAAGTTCTTCCCAACATTACACCGTTGTACATGTAGCGTCTACAGTTTCCCCAGACTGAATTCACCGTGTGTAGTATTAGATGGAGGCGCCTCTCACGGACAGTGCTATATGACAGCTGCTCAGCTCAAATCTGTTTTGGAGTATTAACTAACACGAGATATACGGGCGGTTGTTTTGTGTATATTTTGCACATCTCAGGCGCACAGACGCACTGATTTAATGCAGTCGTGTGACAATGTTACTATTTATAAATGGATGTATTTATATACGTGGTTATTGTATTTTGGTACCTAGTTTGAAGATGATGGGTTTCAGCTGGCGTCTGACAACAACAAGCGCTTCCTGGGAAGAGCTTGTTGGCTCCAAATGTCACTTTTGCTCAATAAATCCTTTCATGGGAGCTTCCTGGTGTGTGGACCTTAGGCTTTTTTCTACTTGTTTGTTTTGGATCCAGCAACCATAAAGGGATGTGCATGTTTTTCTTTTTTGATTTTCATTCTGACTGTGTCACATTCACATGAGCAAACACACAAACGTAAATGGAACATTTCACTGTTTGTTCCCTGGAGACTTATCACAAATATTAACTGTACAAGCCAGTGAAGAAACAAACCAGTTTCTGTTGGGTAAACAATTTGGGGACACATGTTGGTGTCGCTGTGTTTAACAGTTGTCCTGAGGAATGAACAGGTGAAGAAGTCTGACATTGTTTCCACAGTTGTGATGCAGCTCTTAGCAATACAGCTTCTTGATCTGGTACTTCTAGTTAGGGTTCTTTCTTTTGGGGGTTTTTAACACCCCCAAAAAAACCAACAACAAATAAATAAGAAGAACTGGGTTAAATTATTATTATAGAACCCTAATTATATTTTTTTTTAAAAAACAACAATTGTACGAATTATATGGTAAATAAATTTATATTGATACACTATGATATTGTGATGATGGAATTGTGTTTCCTATGATCACAGTAAATTTCTGAACAAATCTTTCAGGATGAACGTCAGCTACATGGTTGCTCTCCTCTTATTGGTGTGGCTCAGTTAATTTGGATCCAACACAGCTGAGGTGAAGGAGGCATCAAGGGGTGAAACGTGAGCAAGCAGTAAAAATCCTCCATTTCTTCACCTGGTGCAGTTCACATAGTTGTAAAGAAGAATTTATTGTTTTTCTGCCCTCACATGCGAAATGAAAAGGAACGCCAGCCCTGTTTCGAGTCAGCGGCAGCGCGCACCTTTTGGTAGACCGATCGCAAGTGAACAGCTCCGAGTGTATGACTTTACGCCCGACACCTGAATGCAACCGACGGCTTGCGATCACATCTCATTTCTCACTCTTAAATGGGGCAAAGTCACTTCGGCTGAGCCTTTCAATCACTAAAGAGCCTTTGTGTTCGGTTTTGACATTTTTTTATTTTGACCTTTCTGTAACATTTTCAAGGCTGAGATCGCTGCTGTTTTGTGTTTTCTTTTTTCACCCTCCTCAGAAATAATATGTTCAGCTGGTTAGGTGTTCTTTCAGTGTGGTCCAGATCAAATGTGCAGCAAAGAGAATGTGGCCACACCACCGCTGAATGTGGTCCCAGTGATCAAATGTTGACTCATCTGACCAGCTGAGAGTGGCAGAGAAATAATGGGAGCAGAGTTTATAAGATAACTGGCGCAGTCTAATCTTCATGTATCTTAAATACATGTGACATCTCAGTAGAGAACTACATCAGTGCCACCTGAACCTGCCTAGCACGGGCGCTGTGCTACCCACCCTTACTGACATGCTAAACGCACGCTTCCTGGAACAGCGCAAGGCTTTGAGTTTGAAGGAAACAACACATACACACAGTTGGGGAAAGTGAGTGGTAATGAGTCAATGACAACATGTGTCAGTGTTGTCCCCTGAGCCTCGGTCCCTCTTTTCCCACTGAGGGAGAAACTGTGGGTGTAATGGGTAGTTCATGTGCGTAATAAGCGTATGTTTACATGGCTAGCAGCAAAGGCCTTGTCCCAGTGTTCCTGGATGCAGCTTAATTCAGTCGGGAGCCTGGTAAAGACGATGGAGGAGTGACGGAAAATATCCTCTTCCAGGCAGTATAGTAGGTAACAGAGAGAAACTCTGGAGGCACATAATGCCTGACTGTCTCCCTGCACTTTTGCCCTTTTCAGCTTGGCCTCAGTCTTCCCCATAAATCACTCGTTATACACTCGTACACACACTCGCTGTCTTTCACACACATAAATATACAAGAAGAGAGGCAGACAAACACACAGGAAAGATCATTTTGGCTGGGAGCACATGGAGGCTGTGGGGACGCTGGCTTTGTGTCTGCTGTGGTGCGATGTATATATTTCAAACAAAAATATGGATGTTGTCTGCCAGCACTTTCTCTCACTGCGGAAATGTGTCCAGCAGACGTTTGACACACACACACAAACACAATCAGGGCGCGGCCTGCTGCCAACAATAAGACTTGTTTAACCGGTTTCAGCACTTTGTTGATTTCAGTGTCATAGCTTTGTTGTTTTTGTGAATCGCACTCTCTCTCAGGCATGTATTAATCTCTGCTGTGTGTATACACAAGGTGTCCTGTATAACTGGGAATTGTCATGAGAAAGCATTAGGTTCAAGTGGGGTGAATTCGTGTGTGGCTCAGAGCCTCATTGTTCCTCCAGTTGCTTGGTTTTAACTTCATAGCGTTGTGGTAGACCCCTTCCTCTGTCGCCCCTACTTTCCTCTTCCCTCAGTCACTTCCTCACATCCTTCACCCCATCTCTCTCTCTCTCTCTCTCTCTCCCTCCCTCTGTCCCTCCCCCACGTTTCTCCTACTCCCGCAGCAAACGTCCCTTGGCCTGGTTCAGTGTTTGTGTTCTGGACTTTGCGTTCCTCGATGGCAATGTGTGCAAGAGCTGTGAGACACCGAGGGCCTTGGCTGGGCAGTTAGTTTCCAGGTGCTTCTCTGGGGTTTTGCAGCTTTCTTCCTACGCCTGACGAAGCCGCTTTCTCCAGAGTGAATCTGCACTCTCTTCCCCTGCTGCTGCACTCAGTAGAAAACCTCCCGTGGTTTGCAGTGCAGGCATTAGCGAAAGCAACACAAGAACTGGGTGGGTTTTCTTCTGATTGAAGGTTGCGTATGTTTTTGCTGCAGCTGCTTCTCTGAGCTGGAATTGCAGTGTGCAGACTTCAACGGTCAGGTTTAAGACTCTGACATGAATTGAAGTATCAAACCCAAACCAGTGCTCTCCAGAATGCATCCTGGATGTTTGAATGCGGTTAGAAGCCGGGTCATGTCAACGTGTTCAACGTGCTAGACTTGATGATTGTGTTAATAAATAATCATCCACCAGGGTTTATGGCTGTTACAGAAAACTCAATAATCAGCGAAATTTTATATATATCGTTCATTTGGATCATTATTTTTGCAGTTATTACAGTTTACAGTGACATTCAGTTTTATGAATGTAGTTATACAACAGCCTACATTAATAAAAATATCTTAGGCATAACATTTTGTAGTTAAACTGTTTATTGTAGTTTATGAGACTTGGCCGCATAATATATCATTTCAATGGAATGAATCATAAAGGATTTTAAACCTTGAATGTTTTAGCCAACTGGCTAACTTGAACCTATAAAAGTCCAGTGTGTATAATTTTGAATGGATTATTGGCAGAAATGGAATATAATCTTCATAACTATGTTTTTATTTGTGTATATTAACCAGCTGAAACTAAAATTGTTGTGTTTTCATTAGCTCAGACGTCGCCCTTTATATCGACGAGGGCACGGTTCAATTTTCTGCCATCATTGGACGACCAAACCTAGATTTGCAAGAGTCAAGAGGTTATTGCCCCGAAAGCTGTCCTGTCCATCATGAAATTCTTTGACATCTTCGGCTACATTGTCAAATGGTGTGATGCTGTACGTAGCACCATCTGTAGAAATCTTTTTACACAGAACAGTGTTCAAGTGATCGGCCAGTGCAGTGCAGACCACTTTCGCTGCAGCCAGAATAAACCTATTTGTGTTCAACAGTGTCTCCTCAGCTGCACACACTACATTTTGCATGCATGACGCATTCCAAAAAAAAATGAAGTTGGAAAAGACATTAATCTTTTCTCTGAATTCCATGAAACACGAATGGATGAACTGCAGCGAGGCCAAATTTGTGTCCCAGATCAGACAGTTGATGTGTGCGTGTTTAGGTTTCCCGTGGAGCTGTGAAGCATCTCTGTAACTTGAATGTTAGAAGAGGCTGCAGCCAGTATGCACCCAGTCACTGTTGACTGCCGCTGAGCTGAACCCTGCGGGCCGTCCCCATTCATCTCCTCCTCGCATAAGACGACACTCAAGCATCTGCACGGACATGAGTCCATAGGCAATACAATACCAGAGAATCCTGCCCTGGTTATCCCACCCACCCACAGCGAACAAGGCCAAGTCCACTCTGTGTCTTGGGATGAGTGAGCTTCATGTTGGCTCCACCTTTGGGAATTAAACCATGCTATGTGCTAATTATATGCATATTTCTCTTGGTATTTTGAGGGTTGGAGACAGACAATGTAACATTCATATCAGAACGAAACCATTCCATCATGCCTACACACCAACCCCAAACAACATATTTCACATATTTAAACAGAATACTTGATTGACATATTGTGTTTATGGAAGCAATTCATTTTATAGTGATAGGCCTCCTTATAAAATCACTTAGACTTTTATGAGTCACATGAGGATATTTGACTATTTGTCGAGTGGTAGCTTTTGCTTAGTGTGAACTACTCTGATAGTGATCATAAATCTGGCGGGGAAAATATATTATGATGAACAAATCCAAACACAGTGATAAAAATGACTGTTGTAAGTTATGATGGGGCTTCACGTGGAGCGGAGTCATTTAAGGACTGTAACGATCTGGCTCCTGTGGACTCTGATGAAAGGGGATTCTTGTTGCCAGGTGTCCATGGGAGAGGCTACGAAGGATATGTGTGCACGCCTGCACCCACTGACCTGTCGTCGCGTTTGCAGTTGTGCAAGTGCATTGTGTTTGTGCGTGCGGTGTGTGTGGTGTGCGCTTGCACGCGTGTGTGTGTGTCTACACCGTACTGTACTCCGCAGCAGGCTGACACAGACTACGGTGGGCCAGTGATGCATTAGCCATGGCCAGATATGGGTTGGTATGGAATAAATAATGGATACCATCCTCTCCCTCTGAATAAATCAAGACCAGAGAAATGGAGAGAGATTACATGTGGGAGAGAGAGATGGAGAAATTGAGTGTCAGAGAGAGAGGGAGAATGTCAGAGAGAGAGAGAGAGTTTGTATAACAGAAAGAAGAATATAGAAGAAGGAACTGTCCTGAATTCCAAATCAGTATCAAGAAGAAAATCAAATGGTTAATGGAAAGTGCATGTTTTTAGCTTCACATAAACATGATTTATGGATATAAAATTCCCCTCCTATTAGATCAGCTCATTTTTCTCTCCGTATTTGTCTTTACATCCCAGGCTCAGGGCCAGACGTTCACCTTTCCTGACATCTTCCCGGAAAGGGACAGTACTCCAGCCGAGGGCTCCATGGAGGACGTGCAGAAGAAGTTCATGGAGGACGAGAAGCAGAGGCAGAAACTTGACCCCAGGAGAGGGGGGGTCACAGAGTGGTTCGGACTTTGAGCTGGCCCGTGGACCGGGAACTCAAATCTGTGTGTGTGTGTGTGTGTGCGCGCGTGTGTGTGTGCGTCCTCTTTTTCTCGGGTGTAACATATATTGATGTAACTGTTGAGATTTCACTACTTTTATTTCTGTAACGAACACAAGTGTGTAGTCAAGACGGACGAGCATTTGTGTGTGGGAGACTGGAGACTCGTGTGTCTAATTGTGTGTGCGTGTGTGTGTGTATGTGTTTGTAAGTGAGTGAGAGAGGGAATGAGTTTGCAGAGATTCAGTTCACTAACCAGAGCCAGAACAGAATCACAGGAGGAGGAGAGTGGCCCAGCTCCATGCTTCATGAAACCAGCCCACCAAAAAGAATCATCATCACCTCAAATGACCTCCTACTCTTCCTGATTCTCCTCCCCATTTAGCACCTCCTCTTTTCTCTCTCCCCTCTTCTTTTTTTTGGGAGTTTCCTCTCTCGTGTTACCTCGGTTGTCCCTATGTCTTCCCCTCCTTGTCCTCCTACGCTGGTCTTCCTCCACCACACTGGGGGAGAAGTCTAGAGTGGTGTAACCCTGACATCCAGCCAGTTGGATCAGGCTACCTGTACAACCCACATCCTTTCTTTTACGAGTTTGCCTTTGATTAATTGACCAATTTAGGTAAACAACAACTGAGATGCTTCAGCAAAGCAACAACATGCAATTTGCTGTAGTCTTTTATATTTATTTATATATATATATATATATATATATATATATATATATTTTTTTTTTCCTTTGGTAACACCTCTCGCCCTAACTGAGCAATGATTGTACCCTCTCGTTGTGTACGTGCATTTGCCTAATGTATGGGACCTGCCAGTGAATCTGTCTAATTGTAAGTGCTGTTGGAATAAAATGGAATAAATGGTCACTTGTCCAAAAGTGGTCTGTTTTCTTTTTCTTGAGTTCTCCTCGCCTCATCTCCCATGGCTGCTGCACTCAACAACTGGCACTTGTAGACGCTGTTCGCCACACAGGCTGGCCTGCGCGTGTGCCAACATGGTCTGGTAGCTGTTTTGACAAAGTAATGATCTGTGTTTGAATCGGGCCACTGGAGGACTGAGCTCTCTTACCGTAAAAAGGCCCATAAAGGGGAGGGACCTCTCCTGGGCTCGCTCAGACCCTCCATTATGCTTGGAGGCCAAGGTTACAGTAAGTGTCCCCCAGCCGTAACCGCTAATGCTGGCGAACACAAAGGTCCAGTCCCTGACCTCACCCAGCCAACTCAGCTATCACTAAGGAGAATGTCAATATTGATCCTGTTGGCCCATTGTCTGCTGCCTGGAACCACTCACCCCCTGCGTCGCTATAAAGCAATCTGATTTGGAACAGAACCCTCGGCCTGTTACACAGCCGCTCCATTTTTACCCTGCCTGCCTCTTAAGTCTTTTTTTTTTCTTCTTCCTTCTCTCTCTGTTGCCCAGTCTGGTCCTCCAGAGTACCAGCTGAGAAGGAGACCAAATTCCTGTTCTCACTCTCCTCGCAGCCTCAACAAACCCCACGCGGAAGTTGACAAATCAGTAAAGAGTAATTCCAGAAACATGCAGTTGGAATGATAAAGCTCGGCTTCTGCATCATCAGTTGAGTCACTGCATGAACAGAGTATGCCCTGGAAAATCATTCCCGCAAAAAAATAAATTAAGAAATTGATGATGAAGTGCCTGGAATCAGTGTATGGGAGTGCCTGCTCCAACTTAAAAACCTCTCAATGAATCAGCTCCACAGGTAGTGCAATCAATTGATTGACAGTGCCAGAAATGTTCATAAACGCTTTTTTGAACTGGTTGATGTTAAAGCTACAGAAAATTCACACAGTGAGGTCATTTACCAATAAATATGTTAACATATTTATATTGTTAACATATACACATTCATTTTATGTATTTTCTGATGTCTTACCTTTTTTTTTTAATCATGGCTGTGAAAAACACGCCTGGTTGAAAGTTTTTTTGGCACATTTTTTACATTTTTTTTTTTTTTATAAGTGGGAAATTGTGTCTGCATGGTTTTGGTCTGTGTGCATCACAAAAACATCCGGACCCTGTCCCTCTTCTGCTGCTCCCTGTCTGGGGAGAACTGTGACACACTAACAGTAACAGCTCTGATGGAGGCTTAGCAATGCTGGTGAGCAGAATTATTTGGGGACAATCGTTCAGGACGCACATGCACCCTTTGTGTTTGGGGAGAATTTTCAGTGAGACACGCTGAGCTCATTTGTTGCTCACATGAATGAATGTATCTTAGTCATTTAAGCACCTCATAAATATAAAAAACCAGGAACAACCATTCAACTGAAGAGCATTCAGGTTTGTTATTCGTAGTAAAAACAAGTAACAAAGTTCAAACACTGGTTTCCCAGGAATCGAATTACCGCAGTTCCCAGGATTATCAAAGTTCTAGCCTTTTTCCTAAAATTAGATTATTACTCATGCTTATTTAATTGATAATGTAATTTGGTAGGTTAATTAGATCAGTAAAAGTAAAAAATTGATGCCAACGCATTTTTTAAGTGATATTGTGTGTGAGTTGCGTAGCACTTGGACACGAACAAAAGCACGATTGTTTCAGTCTGCAGAAAAAAACAACAACACAGGGATCAACCCTTCGAATGCAAAGTTAACCCTAAAACATTCGAGGCAGGATGCAATTGATGTAACTCCTTGATTTCATGTGATTCGACTTTTAAGAGACACGCACAGATAGTTTGTAGATCACCAGAAGTCTTGTTTTTCACCAAAGCAAAGCCATTCACCTATGAAAACACATGAACTGGGTTGCAGAAAAATGGCAGCAGATGTCATCTGATGAGTCAACAATTGAAGTATTTGGCAGTAATAAAAGGCAGGTTTTTCATTGGCGTGCTGGGGATTGCTACAAGGAGTGACTGCAGGAAGCAGGGAAGCATGGTGGAGATTCCTTGCAGGTTTCTGGCAGCATCACAAATAGAGTTGGGGATTTGGTCAGAATTAGTAGTGTCCTCAAGGCTGAGAAGTACAGGCAGATTGTCATCCATCATGCAGGACCATCAGCAGGTCCCAAAGTGCCAACCCTTAACAAGCAGAAAGTACAAGGAGTCCTACAGATGTTGAAGCCTGTGAGGGCTGAGCTGAACACCATCCAGTTAACCAAGAGCTTCAGAACTTACCCTGGATGCTGGAGGAAGAATAGTTTTAAAACTTCATCATGAAATATTTTCTTTGAATGGTCTTGGATTTTTTTTGGGACAAATTTACATTTAATTGACTCTATATTACACTGAGCAGATATTTAAAGTTCCCGTAAGAGAAGATCCGCATGGAAACAACCAGGATGCTGCAAATACACAGAACTGTCTGCTCCTGTGAAAAGCACTTGGAGTGCTAAAGAGCTTCAAAAATCTTTTTTTACACTCTGCCCCTCACCCTACCTTCTTCCATGTGCTCCCCATGCCGCTCCCTCTCTTCATACCCAATAAAAAGCTGCAAGCACAATGTGTCTCCCCCCTGTCCAGCCATGTCCATGCAGCTGGAAGCCATTTTCCTGTTTGTTAACACAGCATTCTCCCTGCATGTCAGATGATGCCGTGTGGCTGGACTGTGAAGGAATGAGAGGGTAGAAAGATGGAGAGGTTTGGGGCGATACTGGCAAGCCTTACATATCCTATATCAGCTTAAGTTGGGATGGCTGCTGGCTTTACTGATAAAGGGATGGATGTGTATCTGTACATTGTAATGCACCACACGGTGTGTAACTGCGGTGAGGGGGGGGGTGCAAACATGTGCGTGCAAGACGCAGGAAAAATATAGAGAGAAGAGATGGAGATGAAGAGGGTGAAGGGAGAGTGTAAAAAGAGATGACATCACTGAGAAAATGCTGAGCTGGATTTAAGGGCTACTGGATGAAAGAGGTCTACTCCCACAGTGCACCATCCCTCTCCCTCCTCCTCTTCTCTCATGAGACGTACAGTGCAGGCCGTGTTCCCATCCCTACATGGCTAGTTAATGGAAGGAGGGTTGAATATTTTAAACAGCTCTTCACTCTCCTTCTTCTCTCCTCCATACTCCTCTCTCCCTTCCTTTTTTTCTCAGTTCGGTTGTGCATTAGTCAAGTGCACACACGACCCTGTTTCTGTTACTGCAGTCCACATTTGGAATCTGCATGACATCATGCTGTATTTTTGTGATCATAGGGATGCATGGCGATGTAGTGAGTGTCCTCCCCGTCTCTCCATTCTTGTAGATCTCCTCTTTGCTCGCTTGCTGTTGTAACTCACAAGAGCTTTTTTTTTTCTTTTTTCTTTTTTTTTTAAATCAGCGTGACTTTGTATCAAAGAGCATCGTTTGACTTCAGCTGATCATGAGGCGGTGGAAATGTGACTGTGTGCAACACTGAAAGTGAGGGCTTCTCCTAAATTGCAGCCTACTTTGACCAGTCACAAAGAGGCTTTGTCCTGTAGACATACATTTAAACAATTTGTCTCCAACTGTCTGTAAAATTACACACACACTTGTACTGTATAACTTTACACAATTACAACCATCCTCTTGTGCAGATGCACACTCCCACACACTCCCACTTTTGCTCACTAAGACAACCAGGGTTGCCTGCTGAGGATTCTGAAGGCCTCTCTTGGACTTGCGCCATACACATTCCTCCTTCCCCAGGTTGCCGTTGGTTCATCTGAGCTCAGCCAGTGCACTCTGTCACCCCATATGTGTGTATATATGTGCATGTGTGCACCTCATTCGGTGTGAGTCAGTGTACTGCATGCACCCTTACATAAAACAACATTTTCCCATTTTCCAAGAATTTACTACACACATGCACACATGATACTCGTGTGTTCACGCCTCCTTGTGAACCATTCACCCAAAAAAAATCTACCCTGATGTGGCCCCTCAGTGTGGTCATACTGTACTTGCGTCTATGCACTGGTGGGCTGAATGCCAGGAGCAACAACTGAAGGAGAACACAGAAGAAAACATGTGGACGGACTATTTAGTCTTGCTCGGAGTAAAAAGAATCAGTACGCTTTAAAACCAGTATTATCTGATCTTTACAAAATATGATGATTGACTTTTGTCTGTTTGAAAATAGCGGACAATGATTTTGCTGCACTTTACTGTTGGTGGGCAAAACCAGCAGATCTGCTCTTGACATTGCAATTAAATGTCAATAAACAGCATTAACCAACAATGAGTACTTAAAGAAAGGTATTTTTTTTTCTCCAAATCAGTGGTGAACAGCAGGTTTTTTTCACCCACATATTTTGTTCATTACCTAACTGCATCCTTATTTTACTCACAGGATGCAGGGAAATAGGATACATTTCACACCGTTTTACATTTATGGAACTGTAGTTCCTCACGCATGATATTTGAGCTTAGTCTCGTGTCTCATTATTACTGTAGCTGTAATTATTTATGCTGTCTAATGACATTTATGTCATACATACAATTATCATTTTGCAGATTTTCCTCATTAGTCACAGCACTTCCTTTCTCCTTTGTTTATATAATTGTTGGTTTAACTCTTCAGTTGCTCATTCATGTCCTCTTTGCGTGAGGTTAACTTGAGTTCCTCCCCACTGTTGTTTTGACAGGACCGTAGCGACTGTGACAACGGAGAGTGAAAAAAATAAAAGGGAATCCCGAAAGAGAGTTGATTGTCATGACTGTTCTGATGTGTTGGTGTTGTTATGAAGAGTAAAAGAAAACTGGGTTACATTTACATGACAGGAAGTTCATAGTTATCATAAGTTAAAAAAAATATATAACTAGGGGGCGCTCAGAGAACTACAGAGATCTGGATCCAGTTTTTGATACAGTTATCATAATAATAATAATACAAGTGATTGAGCTAACACTTTTCAAGATGCTTTACAAAAAAACAAAAAGGGGAAATATCATGATGTCGGCTATTATAAACTAAATTTTGCTGCTAATACCCTTAAGCAAGGCATTTCTATTTTACTAAAAGACCTGGGAAGGTTTTCTACCATCTTGTCCTCTGGTTTGCGTCAAGCATCTTATTGCTTCCATGTTTGTCCACTGGTTTCAAGTAGAAGACAAAGGATCAATCAGTAAATGCAGCCATGTCTTATTCTGGTTTGTTCTGCAGTACTGCTGCTTAATAAAAGCTGAATGCTGTTTTCCATCTTTGTCCTCCCCTAGAGAGCCTTCCCTCCACCGCCTGTCACAACATCAATTAGGATCAATAGAAGCCTTGACAATAGAAGATGGCACATGCCAGCCTTCATCTCTAAAGTAAGGCACTAAGGATGTGGCAGGGGCTTTGATCACCGAAAGATTTGTTTGTGTTGACAAAAAGGGGGAGGAGCTATTGGCATTGTGTTTTTGTGGTATAGCGATTGTGAGGCTAATGCATAGCCGTCTGCCTGAAAGAGGAAAAGAATTTCTCCTGACACTCCAGTTCAGCTTATCTGCTATCAACACAATGCTCCCCCAGCAGCTGGGTGGTCCCTGTCCCGACCAGCTGTTCAACACACACATTTGCATTTTAAACAACATAAGAGAAGTGATACATACGTAAGAGGAGCAGAGGATGAGAAGGGAATTGAATTGGCTTGATGCGTACAGTGTGCGTGCCTGTGCGCAGAGTCTGACAGAGAAGGACTGAATAGTTCAAATGAGTTCAATCGTCATAACAGAATAACAGAAATCAACTTGTGCCTGCCTGGCCACCCATCTGGCCTGCAGAGCACAGAGGCCTGGGCTGGAGTGTGGAGAAGCTCAAAGGAGCACACACATCCACACATAAATATATGTGCACTTGTGCAGTTAGTGAACCCCACCACTGGTGGAACTGTACTGGCTGGAAGCTTTGCCAAGTCAATAACGCAGACTTATCCCTGATTCTGAACTTCCTGGAAGTCCCGGTTGGTCTCAGCACTTCATGTACCTGCTTAGTGCTCCAGCTGCCGCCTGGCTGCATAGCTGGCTGAATGGGGATCAGCGGGTCTATCGCTGCTCTGCGTCTGCCTGCAGGTCAGTCCGACTTGAAACATGGGAACAGCAAGCCTCCGAGATGGGGTGAATTCATTTCCTCCGAGCGATGTGATCTTATGTACTTTATCGCAAGTCTCTTTTCATCACGCACGATCAAACTAGGGTCTCCTATCTTTGTATGTGACCGAGGGAGCAGAGCCTCAAGGTTAAGTGCCTGACAACTCAATGGAAATGCGGTGTGTGTAAGGGCTACCATAGCACAAGCTAATAGGATATCCAAAATGGTTTGAGTTACAGAATAGCACACAGATGTAAGACTCCCACACCAGCTCTTACTTTTGAACAGTCTGGGGTGGGGGCAGGCCGGTTCCTGAGACTTGCATATGTTCATTTTGTTGATCCTGGTCATTCATATTGAGTGTGTTTGTGACTGATGTACAAGGGAGGTGTGAGAGGAGGGTGAATGTGAGGTAAAGTGGTTAGGAAAATATTTTGGAAGGTGAAGTGGTGAAAGACAGATGGACAGAGAGGAAAGCAGAATGAGCTTTAGAAGCTATAGGTCTTGGTTTTTGGGGATTAGGCAGAATGGATGGGGTAGGACAACTTGTCTAACTCATCTCTGGTTGAAATGGCTTTTGGCCACTGGCTCGCACTTAAATCGTCGTCTCCCCTGTCTTACGTCTCATTTCACTGCCAGCCCTCAGCTTACGTCACAGAATCCCACTATTACCCAACACTTAGCCAGCGCAATGACAGAACTGCTCACTCAGCCAATAATTAATTTCAACGAGCGTGGCTGGACTTTTGTGGCCTGGATTTACTCAGCAGGGTTCAGCTTCCCTGGCCTAAGTTTGACCATCAGGGCTTGATTAGAGTGGCCTGGGTTGAGTAGACACTGAGCTTGAGGAGTATGTCGTCGCTGGCTCTGTTTCAACAAAGGGTACTCAACTAGTGCGACCTGAATTTGACTGTCTGGCCGCAACTCATGTGGCCTGCGCTCAGCAGATAGAGCTTGACTTGTATGGCCTGAGTGTTCCAGATGGAGTCCCAACATTTTGGCCTGAGCTTGTCAGACAGGGCTCAACTAGTGTGGCCTTGGCGGATACAGGGCCTCTGGGTGATTAAGGATGTGTTCGTTTCCCAGGCAGCAAGCAGGCAAGGTGGCGGCATTGCTCCTGCACAGCCAAGGACTTGGTGTGGGGGTGAGAGAGCCAAAACAAACTTCTGTGATTGCCTCCCATATGCCCTCCTGACCTCTGAGTTTCAATTGCCAGGCTAAGAGGAAAAAAGCGAGAGGGGGTAGAGATGTTTTGGAGAAATAATTATCCATCTATCTATCTATCTATCTATCTATCTATCTATCTATCTATCTATCTATCTATCTATCTATCTATCTATCCAAAAGGAATAAAGAGGGAAACGGACAGGAGTGAGAGAAAGGGAGTCTTGTCGTCTGAGAGTTGGTGTGGTTCGGGTTAGGTTGTGGTTGAAGCCTTGAGAGAGCAGGAGGGGAGGGGGGAGAGAGGGGGGCACAGGGGGCTAGCAAGGCATAGCATACCCGCAGCATTCAAATGGAGCTCCCATTGGGAGGTTTTACGCTTCAAAATGGTTTCCTGTGACGTGGATTGTGTGTTTGATTTGAGCTTTGAGGGGTTTGTGTTATTCTCGGGAGGGGAGAATCTAGCACGCTCTCATTTCCGCACTACCAACAGCCAGCAGAAAGTTGGCAAGCCGAAACAGGGGGATTGTAAAGACAGATTTTTCTCTCCCTCCTCGTAAGAACCACATTTTTTCTTTCCTTCTTTCTCTTTCACTTTTTTTGTCATGTTTTCTCTACTGAGCCTGCTCCAGGACTAGCTGTGCATATTGATGGATTGTTCATAATAATTGGACCTGTTCAAACCCATGTCCATCCATGGTTTTCCCAGGCTGCCCGATGTTCTGCTCATCATAAAAGGCTCAGAAGTCCCTGCAAAAATCTACAAATATGTAAAAAAGTATACAAGTCCGCATGCTGTCAAGCACATGCCTCGGAGCTAATTGCAAACAATGGAAGCCAGCTGGGTAGTAGGTGTAGCAGGCAACACAACTGGGCCCCATGTTGATTGGCTATTCTGTTGTTGTTTCAAGTATGTCGCAGAGGAGAGAAAGAGAAGAAATGGCTGGCTAAGAGTGAGAAAAGGTATGGAAGAGAGGGTATGCAGACAAGAGGCAAGGGTCACAACAGAGGGAGGGAAGGGGGCATACGCTGAGGCAGCGGGAAGCCACCTCTCAGACCATGACAGCTAGTCATACAGACCATCAGAGAGCTTACTGTTCTGCCTACTACTGTACTTCACTGAGCCAAGAAAATGACAAAAATCAACAGTGGATGTGTTTGTGTTGGGGGAATATCCGTAGAACCCCCTCACTTTCCCGGTCAGCAGTTTTTCCTTTCTCTCTCTTTCACTTTCCCTCTCTTCCTTTTTCCTCTCTCGCTCTCACTATACCTCCTGTCTTTATTTTCTTACTGTAAATACTGTACTCTATATGTCCTCTGCTCGTGTAAGAGGACAATTATCATAACAGCGTCTCTACTGTGTGGGGCACATGGAAAAGCTAACTGCTTGCCAATTTTCTCCATGGAGTTATGTAAATAGTTTTGATGGAATGACTGGGCTTTCCCCAGTATGTGGTGGCGTAGTGGGGTCTGAGGGGTTCCACTGCCGCACTAATCCCCCACCCCCACGTGTCCCTGCATCAGTGACTCCTTTGTCAACAGTGTAACAGAACATTTGCACTTTTTGTATTTATACCAACAGATATGCATCTATGGAATTACATCTCGCCGTAAAAAATCCTCAATTTGATGCGCATGGGATTTCAACTGTCGTCATGTTGAGTCTCTTGATACTGCATCTGCTGAGCGGGTGGACAGTGGTGGGTAGTGACGCATTGCAATATACAGCTAAACAACATGCACATAAATACTGTTCGTAGTCATTTCTATACTGTGCTCCTACCTTTTTACCCTCGTTTATTTTCGAGCCATCGGTCTACATTTTGCTACATTTATTGTTCGTTACAACTAGTATAATAATATTATACTATGTAGCTAATATTATTTATAAGCAGTCAGGCACAAGGTTGCGGCTGAAGGGACGACTAGTGCAATAATAAAGATGAGGGGCATCCCATTACATTGTTTTTGGAAAGTAAATGTTCACAGTATAATAACCGTCACTCATCAAAGCGAGGTATATTTTGAAAGCGGTATCCTACTATGACCTTGCAGTAGTGTCAGGAAGATGTAAGTCCTCCGTTTTGTCTACCTATTCTTGACATATCAGAGTCTGGAAAAAGAATTATAAGGATGTTTCCCATGTCTTATTTCTAATTCTTAATTATCACCCAAAACCCAACCCCCTGGTGGCTCTTTTTGGTAGCACTGGAGAGAAAGTCCTGCACCTGACTACAATCAAATACTGCACTTTTGGCCAAATGGGCTGTACAGCTAAGATGGAGGGATACTGTCCCACCCACTCAGGCTCAGTGGCTGAGGAACATAATGTCCTGTCTAAACTTCGAAAAGATACGCTACTTGAACTGACACGCAAACAACACCTTTGAAAAGATGTGGAGATCTCTGAAATACATTCGGTCACTAAAAACTAAATTCTCTCTCTTTTTTATATCCCTGTCAGTGATACTAAGAAGTTTACTCCTTTTATTTATGTACTTCAGTATTTCCATGTATTTATAGCCAGTGTTTTCCAAATCCAAACACTGCTGTATTACTCCGGAGTTGTGTGCCCCTTCTTCTGTGTAACTGACTCATAAATGGGGCTAGAGGGGGAGTTCTTCTATTACAACTTTGTAGACTTGGACTATCTGCAGTGCACTTTACAAATGCCTCAAGTATATTTTGTGTACTTGTTTCATGAAAATATTCTTGAGGACAAATTTCAATGGGTGTGGGTGTTTCGACACGTTTAATGCACAAGTGGTGTGTGTCCTTAAGAGCCAACAAACAGCTGGACTGATACAGACAGCCAAGTTGCAACACAAATACGTGCTTGCAAGCATGCAGAAACACTAACATCTGTCTATCTGTTGTCTTTCTGAATGGGTCGCCTACCCTGGGGCCTCGTGGGTGATGGATTATTACTGTAACATATAGTTGGAAGGTCAAAGAGCTCAATCCAAGTCAAGGATGTCATAATCAACACTTTCTGCTCCCGATCCAGATTGTAATTGTTTTCTGTTATATTGAGAGTACATTCTTGGGTATTTATGCATCCTCCAACTGCACTGGCAAGTTCTTGATTGTTGTGAGCTGTTAGCAAAACCATGTGGGTCAGGTTAGGCTAATGCCAAAAAGGAGACAGAGCTTGAGAACTGTGTGTACTATCCAAGGTATGGTTATATGTGCTTGTACAGATGAAGATAATCCATGAAATGTTTTGGGGGTTTTTTTTCATAGGGAGCAGGGGCAGGCACAGATTGTTCTTCTTTTTTCCATAGCAATCAAGAAACCTTTGGCTGCAAAATCAGATCAGACCCAAGTGAATGTCATCTCCATAGAAGATGCTAGAAACTCTTAAAAATGTAGGCTTTAGTTAAGGTTGGGGTCATGGATGGACATGTTACTGGTGTTTTATTTACAGGGTTATTCTTGTATTCTTCAACCTGAGCCTATTTCCCCGTGCAGGTTTGATTGATATGATTGAAAATGGTTGGAATCATTGGGTGAGAAAACAACGACACCCAAAGGCTCAGAGTATTATGAATTTAAATGTCTGAAAAAGTTGTTGAAAGGACTGAAAGACATGAGTCCCAAACATGTAACTGAAACGCCCCATATGAAATCTCTTGCTCTATTGATTTTTTTTTCCCATGATCCTTCTGGTCTCAGCGATCTCTTCCATTTTATTTTGGACCATATGGAGGACAATCTCCAGCACAGTACTGATGATCAGTGGGGTGTTATTCACTGATGCAGTGTTGTGTAGAGTCAAGTCTCCATAGCTGCTGGACTCGTGGGGAGCACCAGTTTAATATCTGGTCCCTCTTACTAACGCACAGGTGTTGGTCCTCAGTGGGCATCAGATCACAACAACTACAGCGACTCCACCATTTTCCCGAGCAGGTTCAAGCTGCTGCATCTCTTTCTTACCTGGCTCTCATGCTCATCACATTCAAATCCTTTGTCCTAATCAAAATCAGCTAAATCCTACTTCCTGAAATTGAAATGAAACTTGTTGCAGGCGACTAAATGCTCTGATAAACTTTGAGTGACTTCTCTTGTTAACGTGTCAAAACACCCCCCACAATGCTGCTGCACAAAGTGGAAAAGAAACTTAAGTACCCTTTAAATGCATGATTCCCAAACCGGGGTACGTATAGAGGGCATGCACCAGGGGTATGTCTTTATTATCCTCTCAAAATCCTCCATCAAAAATAAACCAGTGCTTTGTTATATTATTTATATTGGTTAGATAGTGTTAAGTTCTTCATGCTCGTATTCTGTGAGGACCTACTCTTCCACTGATCGGCTTTCACAAATGTTTGGCACCAAGTTTTAACCAATCAGAGGCAGTGTAGGGCCGAGGGCAGGTTTTCTGGGGATACGCTCCCGATATACGATACCTCAAACAAAAGGCCCTCTGGCACCTGATGTGTGCTCAAATATGGATGCATGATTGAAACAAGTGGTGCTAACACCATTTGGGGAGGCAGAGTGGGGACAGGATTGTAAAAACTCTTGACACCATCATTTTAATCATGTTGTCAGACACTGAAAATAACAATCAGAGCCTTCCAGTGGTTAAAATTAACAATTTCAGTGGACAGATTTTGACATGGACACTTGCCTGGTATCATTATGTTGCAGCTGTTTTCAGCCATTGTGTTCTTGCTCAGTATTGGATCAGTCACAATAACACTTGACCCAAGCACATGGGAAAATAGAGCCCATGTTGAAAAAGTACTAAGATCCAGAAGTGGAGAGAGTAGTAAAAAAATTCTGCTGGAGTAAAAGTACTGTAACTTACAAGTAAAGTTACCGTTCTATACTTGTCCGCAACTAAATATAACAAGTAGCTTGTTTAAAAGTATGAATTACTTAGTTACTTTTTAACATTCAGAAGGCGGATCTCTCCTATGTAGTGCAAAAAAAAAATGACAAGGGTATCTCAAACTATTTTTTGTAATTATTGGAAAGTCTTTAAAAATTAAATTGAAATAACGAAGTAAAACACATTGACACATAACATTTAAAACCCTTAGGAAGTGATAATGCATCATATTAGCCTATTGTCTATTGTCGTCAATGTTCATGTCACTGACCAGCACAATTGGCATGAGACAAGACTAAAGACCAGTGAGAATGTTGACCATGATTGACATTGTCATTTAGCTGAGACAGGAAAAATACTTAAACCCTCCAAACAGCTGATGGATGAATTTAACCATTCTTCCAGTCAGTGGGCGGCGTGCCTCAGAGGTAGAGTGGCTGTGTAGCAACTGAAGGGTTACTGGTTCGATCCTCACCTCCCCTGGTGACCACGTTGAAGTATCCTTGAGCAAGATTCTGAACCCCTAATTGCTCCTGATGGACTGGCGACTCGTCAAGCATGAACCCTGCCTCTCGCCCACTGTCAGCTGGGGTAGGCTGCAGCAGCCCCCCCCCCAACGGATAAGCAGTAAAGAAAATGGATGGATGGATGGATGGATGGATGGATGGATGGATGGTTAGGTATTTAACGCCCCTCTGTTTTTGATCACAGGCTGCACGGTGGTGCAGTGGTCAGCAGTGTTGCCTCACAGCAAAAAGGTTCCAGGTTGGAGCCCCGGCTCAAGCACAGGATCTATCTGTGTGAGTCTGCATGTTCTCCCTGTTCCTGTGTGGGTTCTCTCTGGTACTCCAGCTTCCTCCCACAGTCTAAAGACATCAAGCGAGGACGAGGCTGATTGATACTCCAAATTGACCGTAGGTGTGACTGTGAGTGTGAATGGTTGTCTGTCTCTATGTGTTGGTCCTGTGATGGACTGGAGACCTGTACAGGGCGAACCCCGCCTCTCACCTGAAGGCTGCTGGGAGAGGCTCCAGCCCCCATCTGCGACCCTTAACAGGATAAATGGTAGAAAATGTATGGATGGATATTTTTTATCACCATCACATAGCGTTAGCATAACAATAATCAACACAGTTAGTTACAAGCAAACGGCAGGACCAGGAAATGATTTATTTTTGGCTAATTCCAGCAAAGCCTCTTACCATGAAAACTTGTTATTAACTACCAGTGCAGCGTCTCCATCTTACTTGTGATTTAGTGCCGGTTCATTCTCCTACCAATCATTCACTGCAGTTGTTACTGGGCCCTGACTTGCTTTTTCTTTATGTTTTTTGTAATCAGGCTTAGAATATTTTTTTTAAAAACTCATTTATAGGTATGATTTTTAAATTTAGCAAAGTACATTACTTAATAATAAGCCTACTTCATTAAAAGTGAAATAACAGATTAAAAAAAAAGACTTACTAATATATAAGCACTCTAAGAAAACCCCTCAATTACAGTAAGAGGAGTAAATGTAGTTCGTTTCTGCCCACCCTAACTTCCCGTATTAGACATATAAATGTTTTTAACATTTTCCAGCCAGGATTATAGGCCCAACGAGCCACAACTGTTTATGATTGCATAAATGCTGTATTAACACTACCAACTGTCCAGGTTGAGTATTATAAGTGTGGCAGATAAATGTGCAACCAACCTTAACTACTCATTGAGGTGCTCTGTCTTATTACTCTATAATTGTGTCTGTGAAATAATAACAGTGTTTCTGTGTCTTAGCTTGCCAGCGGTGCCCGTCTCATGTTTATGACTGAAACAGACCACAGTGTTCTTGCATCCATGTTAGATAGCCTCTAACTTCTCCATATGGATCCTTGTGGTGATTGAGGACACAGGAAGTAAGCGGAGATGGTTGTCTCACAGTGACAGAGACATACTGCCCGAGGAGAGACAAAGAACGAGAACAGGCTCTGGCTGATCTCCCATCCCGCCTCTTAGCAAATTGGTTGTTGATTGTCCACAGACATCATTGTTTGTGCTCTCCTGTAGCAATAAAGCCCAGCGAAGAGAAGAGCAGGGGCCCTCCAGGTCTTGTTATTGTACGTTTTGGCTGGAACTCCTATTCTCAACATGAAAAACAACAATAACAACATCAGCCCACAGCCCTGGGAGCTGGACCCAAGTCAAAGGTAGTCTGGGGGTGGGGGGTGAATGCCCATTAATGTTGCATGCTGTGGATCCATCTGACACATCATCAGTTGGTCCAAAGTGACTGGGACTGCTGCTGGTCTTCTCCTAACAACCAAGTGCACAGTTATTGTCCACTTGGCAAGTCAAACAACTGTGCACCAGTTGCATGTATTCTCAAGTCCCCCCACCCTCCCTATCCTGTCCTCAAATCAGCCCTGGCCCCCGTCACAGACAGAGATTCCTGGGTCTCCCAAAGACGAATAAAAGGGGGAAAAAAACAACAACAACAATACGTTATGGGAGTTTACAGAAAGACCACACAACAACATAACAGTGGGCTAATCTATTTGTAATTATAAAGTTTGTTCTGTCATGACCTCAGACAGACAACATCGTCGGCCTTGCTGGGATCATAGCCTGCTTTGATTTTTTTTTCTTTCATTTCTGTCCTGTAACATAATATCTGTTTGTGTGAAAGATCCCTCTGTTGTGTTGACATCTTCAGAAGGCAGGCCGTCACCCCCTAGAATGACTCACAAAAGACAGATTCTATTGTGTTTCTTTGACCTGTCTCTGCAGTCCTCATGTCTTTAAACCGTCTTACATAACAGCATCATATAGACAACAATGACAACAATGAATATATCCTCTATCTCTGGCCCTCTCAACACAAGCCCGTTCTCCTGTTACGCTGTGGATCCATTACAGCGAGTGCATTTGCAGTAAACCTCCAAAGGTGGCGAAGAGAGAGGTAGAGAAGGAGGAGAAAAAGAAAGATGGAGAAATAGATGAAAAGGGCTGGAGGCCGCAGGCAGGCTCAGGTGACTCAGCTTTCCCCCTGGAAGCTGATAGAGGGGAGCTGTGGGTTTGAACCCCCCAAAGTTTTACTAGAAAACAGGCTTTTTAACAGGAGGGGAAAAACATGTAATAGCTGCTTCCTGCACCAATGAGTGTTCCCCAGCAGTAATGGGTTGGGTCATAATGTTATGATCTGGCATCAGGTGAATACTTTCTTCCCAACCTCCTCCTCCTCCTCTTTTCCATGTAGAGGATTAGGCTCCAGTGTTAAAGAAATATCAGTCATCAGCGTTGTTATTGCGCACTCATTTGCTCCATCTGCAACGCTGGCACTCAAACACACTCGGTGTGTTAGTGGACACCGTGGCTGCTCTCTCTTTTTCTCTCTCTCCATCTTTTTCTCTTTGTTGCCTTTGTTATTTCCCAACAAAACAAACCGGAGGAAACTCTGATGTAAAGCCGACCTTCTTGCTTGTGTTTGAGGAAGCGCCTTTGTTATCTGTCACCAATGCATGACAATGTCCATTTCCATAACTTCAGGTGAAATGTGTGTGTGTGTGTGTGTGTGTGTGTGTGTGTTAAGTATGTAGTATGTGCAGTTTGTGTGCCAGTTTTGTGATACAAAGGAGCTCTGTCAGGTTCGGCAGTATGAATCAGGTTGCAGGGCAGCTGAATGTGTGACAGTAGCAGTAAAAACAAACAGAAGTTCTCCACTCTGGAAAAATCTAACGCTATGAAAATGGCAACTATGGCAGTGATGGGAACTGATCCATGTTAAGTTTCCAAACTGTGTTGTGTTTGGCCTGTGAGGAAAATGGCAACAGGGTAGAATAACATGGATATATCTGTAATGGGATACTTACCAATGTAGGGTTTATACAGTATGTGTGTGAGTTAGGAACACAGGTGCTTGTGTGTAGCCTATAGTACTTATGATGATTTACTTCTAAAAGTACTCGTTGCATCTTTATGTGTCTGTGTGGTGTTGATGCAAAAGTATCCTCATTAGTAGATATTATTAGCTTGCCTGCCGTCCCCAGTCTTTTACCTTAACCTCAACCATCACATTTTTAACCACAACTCTGACCACAAACCACGTCTTGACCTTCAGACAGCCTTGTAACCTTGCGGGGGTCAAGCATTTCGAGCTCTGCAAAGCTGTTGGACCCCACAAATAATGAGGGCCCCTGCCCTCCAAACCCCACAAATATGAGTTAGAAAAAAATTGTGGTAGAAAAACATAGACTCCTGTTTTCTTAAGTCACTTTGGGGGTATTTACAAAGACATTAATTTCCTGGAGACTTTACCCTAACCATAACCACTATTAACCCTGATCCTTACACTAATCCTTGCCTACTGTTTTAAAATTGGATCAACTTTTATCTCTAATCACCTGGTTGAGTTCATAGTGTTCCAAGGTGGTGGAGCGCTGTGTTGTGCTACCTTCCAACCCGAGTGCTGCACCCCAGAGCAGCAGAGAGGGTGAAGCAGCAGCCAGGTAGCTCAGTCGGTTATCAGTGTTCAGCTGGGGGTAAAAACAGGTGATTCAGAAATGAATAAAAAAAAAAAAAGATAGGCTATGTTTTGTTTTGGTGTAACACACATTCAATATAGATAGAGTTTCCTGTACCTTTCACAGGATCTTTTTTTTCATTTTAAAATCCTCCATATATATAAATCCATTCAAGCAGACATTAAACATTACACAATGCTGTGCTGGACCATTAGTCGAAAGACATATGAGTTGTTTTGCAAGCTGGTGACAGGATGTAGATTAATCATTAATGCTAATCTGATTAATCATAGATAAACAGATCAGTAAATGAATGGATGGTGTGTGTAAATTTTCTCTCAACCATATGCAATGGATCACCCACATGCCGCCTCATGTGATTGGGATTAGATGGACTGTGCTAAGGAGGCTAGGGGTGTGTGTGTGTGTGTGTGTGTGTGGGGGGGGGGGGGTGTTTGTGCACTGTGGTGTTTGTGTCAGTTGAGTGTGTACGTGTGTGTGCATGCTGTGGAGTCAGGAACAGGACTAAGCCCAGGGGGTCGTTTTCCTTTGGTCAGACAGACAGTCATCATTGAGTCCATGTTATCTCATGTCTGGAGCTTCCAGATGAGAGCTGAGCAGGCAGCAAACACATTCTGTTGCCATGAGTCATACTGTGTGTGTTTGTGTGTGTGTGTGTGTGTGTGTGTGTGTGTGTGTGTGTGTGTGTGACAGAGAGAGAGAGAGAGAGAGAGAGAGAGAGAGAGAGAGTTTGTGAAAGCACGAGTGAGAAATGTCTGTGTGCAAGTTCGCAGTGTGTACACAGTGTGTTTTTCTGTGGGGAAGTGTTGAGGTGCATGTGTGCGAGGTTGTGTATCCCTTACCTTAAACACAGTGACCTCATCCACGGAGGGGTTTAATAAATTCACTGCAGATGATGAGTGCCGAACTGTGCTCTAAAACAGTAACACTCCATAACAACCCACACCACTATTAGCAACATATCCATAATGCAGGCCTTAATGGTGGCCCGGAGATGGATGGGCTGACGATGAGTGGGATCCTGATGAGGGTGGGTCTCCGGCTGCAGCACCGCTGTGAATGAGCCCTTTAGTTCAGAGAAGATCACGTTGGTCATGGTGCATTGTGTTTCTTGAACACTGACTGTCACTGTAACTCACATGTAGACAAGCACTGTCCCGCACTGGACCTGAACTCACGGCAAGTGAAGAGGACATGCTTAGCCTGGCGCCGACCTCCTTCCGCTTAGCTCAGATTTCACTGAGGTTCAGTCTGGCTATGAGGGTTATCTTAAGGATTGCACAAGCCAAATTTTTGGCTGGACCAATCAGCAACTCGCAGCAGTGGTTGAGTTGGTTGACAAATAAGTCAAGTGCTTGTTCAAGGGAGTTCACTCATGGTGAGTCACTCAAATTGATTTGAGTTATTCTTGAAACTTTGTCAAATATACTGATATTAAAGCTGGAACAAGAAAAATGCCTAAAAATGTCTAATTGCAGGTAAAGGTGGTTGCTCTACTGCTAGTGGGGTTTTTGAAAAGTTCCATTTGCCAGCTGGCACCTTTGTTTGGTTGGTGGGATCAGGGCCGATTGATCTGTGGATGCTCCCATTCTTTCATACCTTGCCGATATCCTCAACAAAGCAGACCCTATTCATAAAGTGAATTTATTCTTGCAGTGAATTATGGGCCTGATCCACTAGGCAGTGAGTGTAAAACCCATGGATATTATTGCCAGGGAGAAAGGCTTACTGTCTGCACAGCTCGGTACCGACTGGTTACTCTTACTCTCAGCCCCTAAACATCACTCTCATCCAAGATGCATCAAAGTCACAACCACTGCATGGGGGTGGGGTTAGGTGGTGGTGGGGTACATGTAAGCAAGGAACTTCCTGGCTGGCATTCCGTATATTTGGTGGTGTCTGGGATCAGGGTTTAGAGTGTGCAAAGCAGTGTCCACTTGTTCCTGTTGCAATGGCGTCATCTACTTGGGAGGGGCCATGCTGTACCCAGGATGCACTGCTACCACCAACTGGCTGAGTTCTATATAAGGGATAATCTTCCACTGAGGAACCTTGAATGCCCTTGAGCAAAATCATCCTTGACACACAAAGAGCCACTGCTGGAGTGACTCAATATTTGCATGATGCTATCTCCTCTGAGCTACGTCAGCAAAATGGCATTTGTCCTCTGACTTGGACCTGTGAGCTCCGAGCTGGGACACAAGTGTTGACATTAAAGAATTTATCATTTTAAGAACAGCAGGCTCCTTTCTCGAGAATCTAATCCCAAAGAAGAACAAAACCTCCCACAAACTACTCAGAAAATGACCTCATCTTCGTCTATCTTGGTTAGTCAGAGTGTCTTATCGATTGTGATGTGGCCAACTTCTATATTTCACAAGAGAGCTCGACAGTGAACAAAACTAGAACTATGTTCTAAGATATTATAGGGAACACACTGAAACCGTAAACCACCCACAAAAGCTGTTGGAACAATTGTCCTGGTTCTGTTTTACTTGACTTGGTGAGGTATTTGTAGCTGGCT
This sequence comes from Aulostomus chinensis, assembly GCF_037954235.1. Classification (NCBI taxonomy): domain Eukaryota; kingdom Metazoa; phylum Chordata; class Actinopteri; order Syngnathiformes; family Aulostomidae; genus Aulostomus; species Aulostomus chinensis. Next base: position 11,229,215 of record NC_141326.1, read on the forward strand.
TGATAAGTCCAGTATCACACCAATCATGAATTTCCTGAGTTTGTGTATTTGTAAAAAAACAGATTGAAGGACCGAAAAGGCAAATTGAGAGGTTATGAGAGGTAAGAGTGTGAGCTCCACAGCTGGCCTGGAGCACCAAGATGTTCTCCGTTTATTACACCTTGCCTAAAGACACTGATATAAAAGAATCCCTATTAGGGTGACCGAATGTCCTGTTTTCCCAGGACATGTCCTGCTTTTATGTCCTGTCCTGGCCGCTCTGTTTTGATTTTTTATTTTGTAATATAAAAATATCCTTTCCATGAAGACGGGGCATACTTTGAATGTATTGAAATTATAAGGGATCTTCGAGCAACCTTTGAGTGTAATTTGAAAATCTCATTGTTGAGCAGACTGACTCAAAACTAGCATCACTTTCTTTCTCCTATTAGCAGTTTAAAGAGGTTTAAAGGCCAGGACCATTTCTGACAGGATCCTAAACCTGGTTGCGGTCGCGTTTCTTATTAATACTCATTCCTATCTGTGCTTGTTGCTCCATTTCTCTGCTGAAGTTCCAGTCTTTGTTATTTTTTGCAAGTAAATTGCTGTGGATGGCATAAACATCGGGTTAACTGTTGCATTTCCAGGTTTTCTTCTTCTATGCTGCATGTGACAGCCATTGCGATGTTGCCTATACTGCCATCTACTGATGGAATTACTTAAACTAGTTTAAACCACTGAAAAGAAATTGCTGTAACTCATTCAGTTCGTTTTTTTTTTTTTGGGCGCTAATAAATACTCAACAGCCCTTATACTGAAAATAACACCAGAAAGAGCTCAGGCCAGAGGAGGAGATGCTGTGTAAATGAACGTGTGGAAATATTGTTTGTTTGTTTTTTATTCCTGACTTTGTAACCCATTTTCAAACACCTGTTGCCATTTTGCGTCAAATCCTGGGCACTACCTGTGCCTAACAGACACTACCCATCTCTGCCAAACTGGGGCGTGCCCAGAACTGGACTCATGCATCCTCCTGTACATGACTCATTAGCAGATCGCTTCTTGTCACAAGACAGGGGGGACATCACCAGTAGGACGTAGCGCATGGGAGGAACACTTTGTTCCCACCGATTTTTTTCCCACTTCCATCAAGCACCCCGATTGACCAGAGGAGGTGCTTTTGTGACCAGGATTGTTGCATGTTTTCTGTGAGGGGTTCCTGTACAGGAAACCCTTGGGGACATGGAGAGAACATGCAAACTCCACACAGAGAAGCCCTTTTGCCAACCCCACCCAAGGTGTGGGCACCCCACAGCGTCCTCTGTGGGAATCAAACCCAGGACCTTTTAGCTGTGAGGCAACTACGCTACCACTCGGCCACCGTGCTCCCGGGTGTGTGGAAATATGTACGAGAAATTGTGATGTTACGAGGTAGAAAAGTCACAGCTGATCTGTAACGCTGTGATGTTGCTAGGAAGGTGCACGTCAGGCCAGGATGTAGTCTGCAGCTTAGGGTATGCAGCTACGCATTTGACATAGAAAAGAAAATCTAGCTTCTTAAGTACTTATAAATAAGGAAACATTCGTATGATGTTACAGTTGGGTTATTCTTCATTTATTATCTTTGAACTACCAAATGAACACACTAGATACTGACTTTGATGAAGTAATCAACACAGGTTAGCTGTGAGCTCCTGGTCAGGAGCCATTAATACAGGATATTCATGTGTAATGCGTGAGCTATCCCAGGCTTTCTCTGGTCACCATTACGCAGTGGGGTTCCATGTAAATACATCACCAGTTTCTCCTTGTGTTTATTGTCACACCCTGTCTCTTTTTCTGAATTGAATTATGTTAACAGTCAATATCATTCCATTTATCTGACCTAAAAGCCAACCAGGTTGGAGAGAACAACCTGCAAAACTTGATTAAAAGAGAGCTGATGAGTGACATCATTACTAGCAACATATTTTCACAGTTATTTGCTTCACAGTTCGTAAAAGTTTTCATGCGGAAAAAAATCAGGTTACTGGCTACAACAGAGGAGATAATGAGATCAAAGTTACTAACTGGGCATCAGAGAATCAGACCAACCACTATTTAAAGTGCCTGCTCTGCTCCAGGATTCTAACACTATAGCAGTCAGGTTGGACTGTGTGTGTATATGTGTGTGTGTGTGTGTGTGTGTGTGTGTGTGTGTGTGTGTGTGTGTGTGTGTGTGTGTGTGTGTGTGCAAGTGCGTGTGCATGTGCATGTGCATGAGTGGTTTCGTGGGAAGCCCTGGCAGAGAGGAGTGGAGTGTTTGGGAAGTTGCCATTAAGACACAAAGCAGATACATCCGAGGTGGGCTAATGACCTTACATGGTTCTGTGTTTGGCAGAACTTTCCAAAATGTGGGGTACATATACATACACACAAACACACACACACACACACACACACGCTCCAACAGATCTTTGACAGGGTTTATAGTGGAGTTTGAGGACTCTTGGGGGTTTGGGTATTTAGCTTAAGACTTGGTCAGTCCATGTCCTCATTTTAACTTGACTGTGATGTGGACCACCACTCAGTGGGCTTTCATTTATCAAGCAAACTGCAAACAAATTTGTACAAAGAGGATTTTAAATATATGCAGTGAAAAGCTGCACGCTTGTCCTGATCTGAAAGGTTCATAAAAACATTTATTCTATATGCATAATTTCTGGAATAGGTTTTTTGGCCCTGCGTTTCTTAATGGCTCCATGGTTTGTACACAGTCTTTCTTGATTGATGATGCCCAGGAACAGGATTATTAGCCTTTTTGTATGTTTTTGTGTCTTTCTTTTTAAAGAGAGTGGGTGTGTTTGATAAAGAACGGATGGACAAGGCGTGGAAATGTCTCTTCAGCCATCAGTGGAGGTACATAAAAAAAAGTTATCTGGAAAATGTGTCGGGATTCTGTGAGCGACAGCGATCAGAACTTTGAGTTAAAAAAATGTTTTGGTTTTTTTTTGCCATTGCGCAGTTTTGTGTAATTAAGGCTCAACAGTGTCAGTTAATCACTCTTAGAGTCGTGACATTACATACGCCTCAAACTTCACAATGGTCCATCTTAACAATGAGAATTTCCTGATGAGCTGGAACCACCTGTAGTTCTCACAAAGATCATCTCCCCACATCCTTCAAGCCTTTGACTTCCAAAGATTAATTCATGAGATTCATCCGGAGATTTCTTCTGGGTCACCAATTAAGAGAGCTGAATGTCATGTAAAGTCTCCTGAGACTTTGACCTGCAGTACCCCACTGAGCCACATGAGGTAGCTTGTTGGGTTTCTAGTATGCTGGAATTCTCTGCCATTATTCTACCAGATATAAGAGATGAATGCTGCTGATGATGAGAGGAAACAACCTTAATGAGAAGCCCGTAAACTTCACCTCAATGTAATTCTTTATGAAAATATGAGCAGTGATGCAGAGATGTTAGTGGAAATGATCATGGATGTCTATGTATTCATAAATTTGTTGTTTTTTTTATTTATAGATTTACAGATGTACCACTAATAGATGAATCCTATTGTTGTTATAAAACCGTGCTTTGTCTGAGATTTTTGAGCTCTCCTTTATTCCAGGGTTGCAGTGATTTCTTTGCCATAAGTGTTTAGTCACATTCACACCTTTTTTTTTACTTAATAGGTGACGTCATTGTCCTCCTTACGCTGTTTTGCTGTAAAGGAAGTGTATAATCTTTTTAGCTCCTTGGTTTCTCTCATGTACTTGGGTGAAGACTCCATGTGTGTTTGGCAAAAAGTTAAAATTCTCCTCCTGCGACACAAAATGTTTTCCAACTGTTGTACAGGCAGAGGCAACTCTGAAGATCTCCTCAACAAATGTCTGTTTTACGAAGAGCTCATCTTCATCTTGCTCAACACTTCATCTTGTGACAGCCAGCCATGAGAGGATGTAAGGGAACCTGCGCTCTACCTGCTCCAGCAGCAACTTCGTATGTTAATGAGGTGTGGTCTGGTGCAACCATGGCGCAGATGATATTTGCACCGTAGACACTGGCCTCCTTCCAGAATTGCTTCACCTCTGATGGCTTCAGTGGTTTCCTACTGCTCCCTCATATGAATATTAGACGTGCTCGTAGGCCTTATACATGCCCAATAGTTGTGAGTTGCCTTGGCTTCATGACATTTGCAATTTAATATGCTTGATAATCCTGTGTTTTGAGGACAGAAAATGTCCGTTCAGTCTTGAGGCAGCACGCTCATTCTCAATGGTGGCAACCTCACCTGGTGCCATGGCAAAAATTCTTGTTTCCAGCTCTCGCTCCTTTAGGACCTTTCTCACACTTTGCTTTCCCTTGGCAACAGAGGTTGTACTTTTCTAACTACCTTTGTCCTGTGTAGTCATCGCAGGTCCTATACGTGTTTTTTTATTTATTTCAGTGGTTTGAATTTATGGCCGGGCAGCACGGTGGTGCAGTGGTTAGCGCTGTCTCCCTGTTCCTGTGTGGGTTCTCTCTGGTACTCCAGCTTCCTCCCACAGTCCAAAGACATCAAGAGGGGACGAGGCTGATTGATACTCTAAATTGACTGTAGGTGTGACTGTGAGTGTGAATGGTTGTCTGTCTCTATGTGTTGGTCCTGTGATGGACTGGTGACCTGTCCAGGGTGAACCCCGCCTCTCGCCAGAAAGCTGCTGGGATAGGCTCCAGTCCCCTCCCCCCGTGACCCTTAACAGTAATAAGCGGAAGACAATGGATGGATGGATGGAATTTATGGCAAACGTCTCCACCATATACTGACCCCCCCCAGGAGGTTTCCTCCTACAATAGAACCATGGCAGTACAATGCAAGGAGCTGCAATGTTGAGAGCACGTTCCTATAGTGAACAGGTAAAAGATATAAATGATAAAATGAATGTAAATATAATGATAACATTTTTTCATATAGAACGTTTGATTTACATTGTTGAAACACTATTAGAACTCTTCAAGCCTGAGGCAAATCAAATCAGTCATATTTAAACCATATAAACCGGAATAAATCATCAGAAATAAATATATAACCAACAACAAAAATAATGGTAGAACAGATGCTGCTGATGATACCGATGCAGGGTCTTGATTCGTGATGTTCTACTGTTCGCTGGACTTCTGCGTGTTCTTAGTGGACTCGGTTCAACGAAGTCTATTCCGTGGTGCCATCATCGGTCCGTCATAGCTATTCATGAACATGGGCCCGTGCTGTGTGCTCATCTTTTTCTGCAGACCGCCTGATTTCCTGTGGCTAATAAATAGGATTTCCCTTTTGCAGACCTCTCCTTGGTAGAGGTGGTCCAGAGGTTAAAGGCCCACCTTGGACCCAGCTGCATCCGCTCCCCCTCTACCTTCCTGGGCAAGCTTTCCAGGATGCCAACCCTGACACCAACCCGCCTGTTATTCGGGATGTACCTTTGTCATCCACTGGGTCAGTGAGTTTTAAATATGAGACAGGATATGTTTTTGTCCAGTACTTTTTTTTTTTTTTTTTTTAGCTTGATGTGTTTTTCAGGAGCTGTGTGTTTTTTTGTTCCAGACTGCTGAACTTCCAGGGTTGTTTTTTTTTTTTTTTATATAGATCTATTGTGAGGAGAGGTGTTGAGTTTTCCAAACGGATGTGTTGTACTGGTTCCTGACTCCAGATTGTCACGTACTTAGAGGAGGAGAGTAAGCTAAAAAAAATGAAACATCGCTGCCAAAAGTAAGGATGAAATGTTTTTTTTCGTGACTTTCGGGGCATGGCGCCATATTCCCTGTTCAGCATAGTGTCACAGGTCAAATGGAGAGTCAAGGATGTAAAAGTTGCTGAGTTCATGTTGCTATTATTGAGCACTTAACTCTGACTTCCTTGCAGCAACCTGGTCACCTTACCCTGGCCTTGGCAACATCTCCACTCTGACTCCAAAATGTTTGGAATGACCATCAGATTCCATTTCAACTACAGAGTCTCGCCCCATCCTCCAGGTTGAACTGAAACTCGATTATTCCATCCCAAATGCATTTCATATGAAAGTTTTTCCCGTGAATAATGAGATTGATACATATTTGAGGGGCTTAGGGTTTGGACAAAGGTACGAGTATAAAAAGAGCGGACTGACAACGAGCACAGCGAACTGAAAATCCAAAATCAAATGTCACAATGTCTGGCGTGTTTAGACATTTCGTTACGTTAATTGGTTTAAAACTAATTATCATTTTGGACTCTTTCATTTGATCTCAAAATAATTTACGAATGCTTCAGTGATGCCTGTTTCTATCGATCATGTGACTCTGCTTATATTTAGTGAAGGATGAAGAGGTTAAAATCTGCTAGTATCCGCTAATCATCGTGGTGGGTCTCTTGGCTGAGTCCCAGGTTGGACCTTGTTGTCCCCCCTCACTTCCAGTCATCCCTGCCTTTCTTTAAAAGATCAACAACAGAGGGAAAATGCCTGAAAAGAGGCCAAAACCATAATGTAAATGTTTAAACTTTTCCATTCAATAGCCAAATTGGACAAGACTGGCACAAAGCTTTGTCTGAGAAATAGCAGCACTCACTGAATAAGTCTCATCTAAATCAATACCAGTTGCAGTGTTGTGGTGTGGACCTTGACACCAAAATAATGAACAGCCCCTGTGTTACACGTGCGCTAACACACACACCCTTACTCAGTCATGCATCATACCCAAGGGGGACACCCTCAGGAAAAAACACATCCTTCTCTCCCTGACGATTGGGCAGCTTGACTGGAGAATGGCAGGGGGTGCGTGAGGTGGGTTGGGGGGTTGTTTTTACAGGAACCACATGTTTTGGGGATGACTGGTGACTGCAGAGTATCTGTTAACGTAGCTTGCTCCTGACAGCAGCCTCCATTTGCCACATCAGGACCCAGTGACTTGTACTTTCCCTGATAAAGTCCTGCTTGTTTTTCCCAGGAAGCTCATGGAATCCAGGGGCTTTTTTTTTTTCCAAGCAAGCCGAGCCGTAAGAGTCCAGCTGTACCCCTTGCTTCCCTCCATATAAGTTCCTGATAACTCATAAATGCTTTCATGGCCACCCAATAAGCAACGCATTATGGGAAGATTTTACATCACAAAGCACGTATATGAGAGTTCCATTCTTTCTACTGTTTTTGACCTTTGTTAATTTTTATGTGCATCTAATAAAAATATTTGAACTGGCATACATTGTAGCATTTTTTTAAAAAATGTGTTAAATGAATAAACATTAAGCAAATTATTCATAAATATAAAAGTTCTGTTCCAGATTTTTTCCCGCGTGCTTTATTGTTGGTTTTTAGATTTTATTTTTGCTCTCTTAGTAACTTTAAGTCGACACAAAAAAAGCATTATAAATATTTTATTATTGCTATTATTGTTCACGTTACATCCATGTAGTTTGACCCATTTCCCTCTGTTGCTCTGGACATGGAGCCAGTGTGTTTCTCTCTCCATGCGTCTCTAGATATAACTGCTGTGTTATCATGTACGAGGGCTCATTACCTCCCCTTCAACTCACCCGTATCACCCCGTACCCAGCAGGCCTTCCCCGGAGGCCCTTCCCTGCCTCACCACCTTCCCCGGGGGCTCTCTGCTAGGCACTGGCGGGCTACTGTTGGTGGATACAGTATCTATGGATGGCCCGGGAAAACTGAGTGAGACAGATGGGTGGGAAAGGGTGATGAGGGAGAGAAAAAGACAAAAGAAAGGAAAGATTTGGGATGTTGGGGAAGCAGAGAGGGAGGGAAAAAAGAGGGAAAAATCACAGGAGGGAGAGAGAAAAGAGGGAGGCTCATTCAGGGGAAGATAAAGTTCTCCCTTTTTTCCCCTCTTGTTTTTGACGGGCCAGTTGATTTTTTTTCTTACCCTTCTTTTTTTGACACAGGCAGTCGAGACTGGATCACCCGAGTGAAACCACCTGGTGCGTCGCCCTCCCTTCCTTCCCCCTTTTCCTCCCATATATGCACTCAATGACCATCTCCGTTTCTGGCTGCACGCCAGGTCACCTTGGCAACCCCGCCCCATTAGAATGTGAGAGGAAATATTTTGCCCATTTTTATTATCTCTTTATTTGCTGCTGACACTGTGCTTTTTTAATAATGTCTTTGTGTGTTTGTGTGTATGTGCATGCATGAGTGTATTTTTCTAAACTCTCCGTATATCCCTTTTTCGAGGTAGGAGCATTAACATACTGCGTATTCCCCTTCTCAGCAGCGCGGGAGAGCAGAGAGTATGTGCAGCTTTCTTTAAGTGGAACTTTAAGAGTCACACAACATGCAGCTGGTCTTTATTACTTCCCCTTTAGTTCATTGAAGCATAATTACATTCTGACTTCATCCCAACCTTAGCATGACCTCTGCTCTCCTGTCAGACACACTGTCAGCCCCACACACTCACTCATAAACACACACACAGTCACATATATGCATGCTGCAAACATGAGTATCGCACATGTACATTTTGCATGCACACAAATGCAAGCACACACACTCACAAGCACAAAATCCCACCTACAAACAGACAGACACAGACATTTAGCCTCAGTCTGAGCTGAGATCATACCGGACCAATGTAATAGTGTAAGTGAGCCCAAACACAAATTGGGCTCCTGCTGGAAAACTCTGCTCCATGCAAAGTCTTGTTGTGTGTGTGTGTGTGTGTGTGTGTGTGTGTGTGTGTGTGTGTGTGTGTGTGTGTGTGTGTGTGTGTGTGTGTGCGTGTGTGTTTTTTGAGGCTTGCCGGATGGAAATGAACCCCACCGACCCCGTTCCTCCCTCCCTCTGGTTTTCCTGTCCTCTGCTGTTCTAATTGGAAACGGTTGCTAATCAGTCACAAATTATGATTTTACTGTCACTTTTCCATTCTCCTCCTCTCCACTCTGTTTGCCTCTGCGCTGTTCTTTCTCAACATTGTGTCCACTTTCTCTTTTTCTCACTGTTTGGAGTGGTGATGTTATGGGTTTTCCAGTCAGTTGTTTTTCTTCTGTTGTAATTATCAAACAGGTTTTCCCCCCACGTCAAAACAGCTGAGCTGTGTCCTTCAGTAGGCCAACACTGAGCAGCCTCCTCGCCTGCAACCTGGTAAAGGTAGGAGTGTCAAGCTGACGTTAGGGAAGGTTACGCAGTGCTGCGTGTCTGTTTTTGTTACCTTAAAATAACATGGAGCACGACCAGGTTAAGTGGGTGTTGGGCTCTCTCGTGCTCCAAAGTAGTTGGACAGGGGACTAAGGGTATATCGGGGTTGTTTATGGGGTGATGCTGGACTGGGTGGGCTTGTTAAATATCATTAGAACCTCCTGACGTCACCGGCCTAATGTTTGGGAAACACAAAATGTCCCTGTGATGTGCCAATGCCATGCAACTCAACTCACAGCAAATATTTACCAGCACAAAAGCCGCACCGCTGGCAAAGCCAGGACAATACCGAGCCAAGTAATCTGCTTGATTACTCTTGGTTTATTCCATGACAGCCATTACAAAGCTGTTCCTCCCTCCATCATCATATAGTTTGAGTAAAAACAGCCATCTATAGCGAAGTGCGCGTATCTTAAGACATATGCGTTGTGATAGAAATCCCTTTGCTTAGATCCGTCAATGTCATGTGATTGGCGGACTCACTGGCACCAAAGAGAAACCATAGAGTCATAAGCTGACATCATGTGGTGTCCTGTTTTGCCAAGTCTTTGTAAAATCATATCATTCCATTTTATGAGATTATTATCATGCATGACACAGACGTTGGGGTACCCTGCCACCGTATTGTGTTCCAAAGTATCCATCAGGGTTTCCCTCAATTTAGAAATGAGGTCATTTTCGTATGGCAACATGATTCTAACTTTAAACCAGGTTTGGTCCACTGTTTCCCACTCCACCCTTCAACCACACCAGGAATATCACTCACTCACTCTGTCTGAGAGCACTTACTATGTGTAGGTGCATGTGTGTGTACGTGATTGCACATTATGGTATAAAAGAGTGAGTGTGAGTCTGTAAAATAGAGTGTGAGGCTATCACATACTCCAAATAAAACACTGCTCAGATTGTGGGATGGAAAAGCCTCGGAGAGTGATGTCAGACAGATTTTGCTCCGGATTCAGCTGTAAGGTCACTGCCTCAGTCATGGAACACAGCTTGACACATGTCAGGCTCCAAACCTTCTCGGTGGTGCTCCTCGTATTTCTATCACTGCATTAGAGCGTTGACTGCGTTATCAGTTTTCACATCATTTTCACCACCTAGCATGCGAGAGCTTTGCAAGGTTCATATTCATGATGTTCTCTCCTCGTCTCCTCTACCTGAAGATGGTTCTCACTGTGTCAGTGTCCACTGCACGCACGTCCAAATTTAGCCACATGCCACGGTTGGCTGATCATTTTTGATGGTGCTTTGTTACTGATGGTGGCTACTATCAGAGCGAAGCAAAGCCACCTTGGGCCGGTGAATGCATTTGTTACTACTGTATGTGTTTCTTTCTTGTCTTATTTCTTCTTTCCTTGTTTTTCTTTCCTTCTTCTATTTCAAGCAGCTTGCCGCAGCCTGGGCCCATTACCCAGAGAGAAACCCTGGATGAGTGTAAAGCCGTAAATACGTCTATGTCAGGGTGTTGCCGACGAGTGGAAGCTCTGTAGCTCCAGCTAATGTACGTCTTCTAAACCACAGGTTGGACCGACAAAGGTGATTTGTCAACTTTGGAAGCTTTGTCTTCTCTCTGAGGTGTTTCCAGTGACGACAGAAATCCTTAATAAGTCAGGCAACATGCAGCAGACAAAGTCTCCCCGTGGTTTTTATTATACAGATATATTATATTATTTTCCCTTCAACACATGTCCTCACCTCAATCGTCGTTGTGTATCTCAAAGTGAATGGAAAAACACACCTAGCACATATGCTTCAATAAACTCGACCTTTTCCGTCGCTAGACAGATTCGTAATCTTCAGCAGATTTCAGAGTGATCCTTTCAGTTGTCACCTGCCTTCACAGTAAATAAAACAGCCTGATCTCCCAGAAAATATGGGAAATGACATCAAAAGCGGAGGGATGAGGGGGAAACATGCCATGCCCAGTGTTGTTCTCCGATCACACAGGCCTCAATTTCAAATCATGAAATGTTACGGCAGCGAGTTAACTTTACTTTTGGCTAATCTGCAAAACACATACATTTGTCCTCATCAGCTCATGCTCAACTGTGGGGAGCTCAGCACTGAACTTCTTAGCAGGTCAAACATAAATACAAAAACCTGTAATACTCACTTAAAAACATAACCTTGTCCGTTTTCTGAATCAATTCATAATCTGAATCTGAATACCACTTCCTATTTTTAGGAAGAAATTTAAACCGATGAAGAATGTATAGTTTCTTGATCTGATGCTCTAATTTAGAATTTTTTGAAAAAATGTTCCCATTATTATTTTGTATCTTGTAAAAGGGGAGGTGTTGGATCCAAGAAAATAGGTTCTGCACCATAGGCAGTCAAAATCTGAAAGGTGCCTGATACTTTTCCAGCAGGATCTGTCACAAACTAAACCCTGCTTTTAAGACTGCATTAGGTGGTGGCAGCGTATAATGTGGTACTACATAGTGGCCCCATGTAGAAAATACCAAAGGAGAGTCTGTCGGATTTCCTGGTTTCTTGTTGTCAGTCCATTGATAGTTGAAAGTCCCCATCGGGGGGAGTTTGAACTGGTGGTTGGGTCTGACAAACATCAGATGCAGATAATGTTGATGCTGCTTCAAGTAAACCTGAGCCAATGCTGAGATGTTTTCCAAACCATAACCAAGAGTTTTTGGTGCTTAAACCCAACTGGACATTAACTGTAATAGACAGATTATGAAACGTTATTTTCCAACACTGAATTTCATTTCAACAGGCTGTTGTCAGTGATTTTGTTCAAAAGACAATAAAAGTAAAATACAAAGCAACATTAACTGCTGCCTGCTGAGTTACACTGTTAATCCAGGGTTTGTTTTTTCCAAAAAGGATCCATGTGCCCACCTCCAAAAGATCCTAATTGGTTTGCTGTGGTGCTGGCACACACTTTTAACACATTTTGTTGTCGCCACCATGTAATACGTAGTCTGCACATATTTCTTTGAAATTTGAATGGAATGAACAAGTAAAAAACATGTTTTTGGTCTTTAATTTTGGGGTAAAACGTGCATAGTCGTGTTAAACATAGCCAGGTAAATTTTCTGGAGCCACAACTTGATAAAGACAAGTAAACACAAGTAAATCCACCTCAAGACATCTGCTTTTGTGTGTGTTTGTATGTTTGCATGCACACATATTTGTGGTGAAAAGTGAGCACTGCTAATTTGAAAAGGGTGACATCACCCAATGTGAGAACATGATCTAAACTATACTCGCTCAGTAATTTGCCTTGCGACAGTAGATGCCACAACTAAATTACGCTTTGGCATTTTCTACCTCGGCTAAGATCAGCAACAGGAGTCAATGTCACATGATACACAACACTTGGGAAGTTGTGTGCACCCAGAGGAAAATTTAGTGCTAATTTCTTAATGAATATGACTCAAGATCATCCATCTGAGTTTGGCAGATTCAGCCATGTCTTTCTTCATTTAATTTTCAGGATTTTCAGTCATTTGCTCTTTATTCTGATTCTGCTTGCCTCCATTTCTCAAAATTTCAAGCTAACGTGAACCTTTACTGAATATCTGGAATCCACAAGAGCACATGACAGGGAGCGTATGAGCCCACAGACCTGAGCGAGTACATGGGTGTGTGTCCTGCAGACTGCAGGTCGAGGGGCCTTGAGGGGAGCTGCAGTTCAATCCAAATGAATGGGGGCATTATGTAAGTGCTTACAACATCGAAAAATTATGTAAATGGATCCGTTGCTACACAACAATGCTCCTCCTGTCAAAACATAAACAACATTGTACAAATGGCCAAATGTTTGTAATATTGAAATATGATGAAATCTGCCCCAGCGGTGGTAAACATGATTACGGTGAAGTACTCAGTAAAGGAAGGTCTTACTCGTTTACAAAAACCATCTCTTTGTAAAAGTATGAATCACAGTCTTCTCTCATGTACACTAAACTTAACACCAAAATTATTTTTTGGCACGGACAAAGGGCTAGTTTTTAAGTGTTTTACAAAGGGCTTAGCTGGTCTACTTAGATCATTTCGAATGCTCGAGGTGACGTGGGGAGGTCCAGCTGCGAGCCATCATCAAACACAGTGCTGTCCCACCTCATGCACCCTTTATGCGTCACTGGCTGTTTGAACTTCCCTGGATGATTTTATTTGGTTATGCATCTAAATCATCGGGGTCAAGTAAACAGCTCTGGTGGAGGTAAACAGCCTGAGGGATAGGCTTTCCTCTGGGGCCTTCAGCAGCTGAGCTTCACACACACGCACGTGCACCCGCGCGCACACACACTCACACGTGCACACGTACATACTTGTACAACCTTGAATCTGGGTGCAGATCAAACTGCTCACGCCTATTTGGCACTTATCATTGCAGGTTCAGCTTCAGGCTGATATATCCCATGGTGCTGGATAGGTGCTGATGGCTGCTACAGTCAGTGAGATGATGTTTTCAAGGAATTATGACGGCCTTTCTTCTCATCGCACACACACATCCACCTCCTCACCAGCCCAGGGTAAGCAAGAGGGAAAGACGGGCAGAGAGTGAGAGAGGATCAAAGCCGGTGAGTGGGATGGATTCTCTGAAATGAATAGTGCTGGGGGATATTGCTTTAACCTTTGTCCAAAGCACTGTGCTCAGGGACCTCCCTGTTTGTTTTAACGGCTCAGAGTTAGCAAGAGTCTCTCTAGCTGCAGGAGGAATCAGGGCTAACAAGACATATTCACCACATTGAAGCGGGTGTCTCGAGCGGTCATTCATTTACAGACTGTTCCCCATCTGCTTCTATGGATAACATAAGATCCAAAAAGCGACGATGCATTTTTGTGGTCAGTATGATATTCTTGGCATCTAGTCAAAATGGAGGGTTTTGATCATTCACTGAGGCAGATGTACGGTAGTGTTTTATTTCAGGGGTAGATCAAAAGTCTCTCCATGCTGTGTCTGACCACAACTAGGATTATATTCGGATTTATTTGTGTTGGGCCTATCCGCTTCACAGGGAGGCCAGGCCATCAACAACTCTCCCCCGCCACTCCCTGTTTTGATCAAAATCTCACAAGACAGCAGATGAATGTGGACACATATCAAACTTTCTAATATGTACTTATCACTGAGGGTGCAGCTCTGCTTTCGCTGAAAGGTCCCATGATGCTGCAGCGGAGCAGACTGCTGGCAGATGTCGGCTGGTTATGGCGAACCCCTCCTCTCCTCTCATCGCCGTCTGTGTCATTGTCGTCCCCTCCCATCCCTAAAGAAACCAATAGAAAGATGTCATGAAACTACACACACTTGCACACATTGATTCTGGCGAACCAAAGGCGACGAGACTGTGTGGTGCACGCATGTGACCTTTCTGCATGCGCGCTACACTAATCATCATTAATCATGAAGCTCTTATTAGATATTTGCCCAGCTTAGTAGCTTCCAGGGAAGTTCTGTTCAAGCTTGATTCATGTCATATACAGCAGCTGACCCCTTTAGAGTAAAATAATCGAGGGGATGGAAGTGATAGTGTTTACGGGGGGAGGTTAGTGTGTAGTGTGGGTGGTTGGAAAAACTTAACGTAGCAAACGCAAACACTCTCTGACTCCTCTTTCCCACTTGAAGCCCTCACTTCTCTTTCCTGTTCCCTTCCCCTCCCCTCTGGGCCTCCCTCCATCACTGCCCCTGCTCGCGTACAGCTGCAGGAGAGCATCGAGAGATGTATGGACAGATATTTACAGGGCAAGCTGCCAACTCAGGATCTGTAATTATGTTGAATATATGGAGGGCGTGCTGTTCATATGCATGACTTCTCATCAGAGGACACACTGCTCATGCCTGTGGCCATAGCTTCGGTGACTTTGGTTTCTGTGTGCGAGACAGTTCATTGACTTGCCCCGTGTAAATCTTCCTGGGTGGGAAACAGTTTGTGGCTGATCACATGTTTCTCTTGTAGCACACACCCACTGGTTTTACATATCACATCATATTCATTTAGCCTCTTTCTACCCTTAACATCTCTTTCATACCGGCTTCTTAAACACGCCTAATACAGTAATACAGCAGCAGGAAGAAAGTGAGGCTTTATTGTGGAATTTACCATCAACCTTGACCTGATGCTGTATCATAATTCAGTGCAAGCCAGGTGAATTTAGTTGTCGGTGTGTATTGGTTTTCAGAGGTTAGAGAGGCTGTATGGTGAGAGGCCTTGGTAATAACTCACTCAAGTCTCACACTCCTCTGAAAACAGCACAACAAGCCCCACATCAAGGGAACTTTGAGGAGGAAATGAGCAAAGAAAGGAAAGCACACAGCAGGAGCCACTGAGACACATTTTCAAATTATTAATATTGTTTTTTCAAAGCAACCCAAACACTCTCAGGGGATTAGGGGAAGGGGGCAGGGAAGGAGAAGGAAGCAGGTAGATTATCTGTCCCTATGCAATTTTTTGGTTCAACTGAATTGTCAACATGTGAGAGGAAGAGAGAAAAGTCAGTAGTGGCCTTGGTTATATAAAGACTGAAAGCTGAATGAAACACTATCTTTATGGCAGGGTTACAGCAAGAACTGGAACTGGTGCTTTGGCTGTAGCTGAAAAAACATCCTCAGCTCTGAGCTTGTCGTTTTCATTCAGACTCTTGTTTTCTTTCAGCTAAAAGCAAGCTCCCCTGGCCAGAGAGCTGGCTAGTTCTGGACACACAGTCACACAATGTGTTTCTCACTCTCCCACTGCCAAACTCCACTCTGCTCGCGCTTCAAAAACAGCCAGACACATGCCGCAGCGGTACCGTACCAATGGTCATAACATTACCCGATGAGGACAAGACCAGGCTCAAACACGAATAATGTAATGCAGAAGGAGAGGCTGATGTGGTAGTAAATAGCAGTCTGGAGTAGTTTCAACAATAACAGTGCTCTGAAATCAGAGGGATAATAACAAACCCCCTAGATTTCCCTCATTGAGGGGATGTTTTTCTCCCCGGTCCGTTGGGAAACACTGTTGTAGTGATGGGATAAGTTGTCACATTAAGCCAGTTGTGTACAACATGGAGGTCCATATTGCATCAATTAAAAGCTCCAAGGCGTCTGGTTTTGATTAGGGTACTGGCAACACCGAGTTGATTCCTTTCTTAATGAAAACCACCAGAGAGGCTGAGCAGTGCTAAAAACTGGTTAACAAAGAATAATAGCTGAGCAGGGAAGGTATCTCACTCTCATCCTCCTTCCCCTGCCGTTTCCTTCCTTCTGGCCTATATAGTCCGCATGCCAGATGGACAGGCCTAACCTTGGAGGGCTGCGCAGGGTAATGGGGTAGGGGGTAAAGGGTTTATGAAATCAATCCTTTTCTCCTAACACTTGATCCATTTTATTCCTGCATTTTTGTCTCGCTCCCTGCTTGCCTTTTCACCCCACTCTCCTTTCCCATCCCATTGCTCCGTGATGATTTCTGTGAATACGGCATGTCTCAGCAGAAGCAGACCTATGTTTCCGCTCCGAGGAGCTGAGGGTTTACTTCAGAGTCCAAGTCTGTTTGCTGTGATTTGACACTGAACCGTTGCTTCCCCTCCTTGACTGCACTGTCACCACTCACCTCATCTCTCATCTTGACACCAGTTGCATTTATTATTTACAAGCGCACTACATCTTATCATGTGACCTTGTCACTCTGTAAGTTCAAATTCCAGATAGACTGTAACCACAGATGCTGAATTGAAACGAATAGGCTTGTTGCTCACTTTGGGAATGTGGGTCGTCGTGAGCGAGGACAGCGACAACATAATGTATACCTCTCGACTGCCATGATGTTACAGGATAGCCCGGCACAAGCCTTCTTCCTCACAATAACTCAAAAGAAACGCTTTGGTCACTGGAGCGCAGGGACGAATACAGTGAGCGGCGCCAAATGTAGACAGAAAAATGTGATGGGAAAGACACACACATCACCCGGTGTTCTCATAACGTTGGGCGTTTCTGAGAGCGGTCTGATCTCATGATTCAGCTGGTGACGCATCAGTTTTACCTCCTTTCATCTCTGTACTCTCTTATCTGTGACTGTCCCTCATCCCTCCATCTCTGTGATCAGGTCCTCTCGGGGGAAGCATATCTGTGTGTAGTCCCCTGCGACCCACGGGAGGAGACAGTCATGACAAACACCCTCTCTATCTGATCGGAAGACCATTGCTGGAGGATGAGCAGCAAGTTCTTTCTAAACGGCAGAGGTGGGGAGACTGTTTACTTTTTTCTTTCAAAAGCAACCAAACTGTTAAAATGATTTGGCCCCAAATGTTCTAAATTTAAGTGGTTAAACAGGTTTTAAACACACTGAATGATGAAAAATAAAAAAATAAACTTCCTACAGACATCAGTCCTACTATTGATATATTCAGTGTTTGCAATTAATTTGATCTGTTACAGTTTGATATTGTATTATTTGTTTTCGTCATTTTCAGTGGAATGAAGGACTATTTTCATCTAGACTTTGAATGAAACTGCACGGAAAAGTATCTCACTGTGTGCTAAACCTAAACACGCAGGATAACTTTCATAGCTCGTGATTTTGCTTCTCCAAAGGTTTGCAAACAGTAGTTTATGAAAGAAGCTAAGACAAGTGTGCGTGACCTCCTATAGTCACAAATATTTATAAAAGCGTGGAAAAATCTGATGAATAATAAGAAAGAGGCAAATAGAGGCTGTTTTTGCATGAAGTGAAATATGTCTGCTGACATTTTACTTCAACCCTGGTGTCATAAAGCTTTGGCTGCCTCCAAAACCATACAGCAATTTCAAGCCATCAACCACCAATAAAATAGTTTTTACACAGAATGTGTGATAAGTGGCTGACATCACTTGGTGAGACTTGGTCAATCCATCCATCTTTTTTAACTGCTTACTCAACAGTCTCAGTCACAGCCAGGCCGGAGCCGCTCCCGGCATGCAGGAGGTGAAGGGCCAGTGGCTGCCCTTTCCACAGCTGGCATCAAGATGTATCTCGGAAGATCTGATCACAAGAGTATATCCAGCATTAAATGCATCTCCACGTTCGTCTAATCCTGAGCCGATAAATGGTTAACTACAAAAGTTTCCTTCACTGAGGGCGGCTGGGTCATCCTACAACACCTATGGTGCAAGTAGGACCGTGTCCACCGGTACACCACTGCTGATCAGACCAAGGTGATGTCATTCTAAATACTTGAACTGGTTCCGGCGTTATTTTACCCACCCAGTTCCAGCAAAATTCTGTTGTATTAGGATGGAGACGCTCTCCTTTTTCAAAAAAATCCCTCAGTTTGAGGGAAAGATGGTGGACATGAGCAATGAGATTGTTGCACTTTAACAATAATAATGATATAAATAAATGATACACAGACTATGTTCTTTGGTTAAATGTTTTAAGTTGTCCTGAAATGTGGTGCAGGTTACAATTGACTTTTACTGCTAAAAGAATGGGGCTATGTGAATGTAGCCCAGACCACTTGAATATGGTCTGGGTGAATGGATCTTGTCTTTGGCGAATTCACACCTGTCCACTAGTGAATAGGTCTGAACAGGGTCTCTGCTACTAGTCCAGTCTGGGGGGGGATCTACCTAAAGACTAACAATTCATTCCAAACTTGCTGGTCTCCTCACTGTGGAGAGGAAAAATGAATAAAAGGATCCTCCTCGTGCTTCAAAAATCAGAACCTTCCAGCTGAGAGGACACAGCATAAGTTTGGTGTTTTGTTAAAAAACAAAAAAACACCAACATTGACATACCTGTGGTGGTTGTGTCTTAAATCAGTCGAACTTTTAGAGGATGCTGTGCTTGTCACTGCTGTTTTTCAAAGTTAACATCATTGCTTGCAATGGCAGAAATGAAGGAAAAACTCATAAATTACCACAACAAAGGAAGACACGGTATACTTTGTGGGAGTATTCTGGCTTGACGGTGACTTTTCCTGGTAGCTTTTTTCAGTCTGTGTTTTATGTGTTTAAATGTTTATTCATATTTCCCAGCAGTTGCAGCATGAAGGCAATAAATCCAGCGAGATCATTTTAATTTGTCTTGCTCAGTGACGAGAGGCTTACTCTACCCCCAGAGACACCAACAGACTCTAACCTTTATGTAAATATCATCTTGAACTATTGCACATCTGATTCTTCGTTGCCTCTTTGCTATGCATGCGGAGTCCAAATGACTCAGCTGTTTTTTTCTTTAACTCACGAGCCAGGTTGCATGTTCTCACTCTTTGTTTTTGGTAATTTCACCTGTTCGCCTGGAATGATCTGAAGCCATATTTCGTAAATTGAGCGGACACGCCGTACCTTTTCATTGGCTTCAGAATTCAGGCCCAACATAAATCTGACTGTTTTAGCTGATTCCCAATGAATCATCAGGCCAAATAGTTGAGTAAAAGTATGCAAAGGGTTTCTGGAACTTCTTTTATTTCCTGTAGGGAGACGAGTGACAGCTGTTTGAATAAAGAATTGATGCTGCATGCAGGGGAAGGCCGCTGGGCTCCAGGGGACAGGAGAAAGGTTCCTTATAAAATATTGAAGGAGACTGGAGATGGGACCAGAGCACGTCTGCCCTTCCTCCTCAGCTCCTCCACCAGCCAACAATGTGCGTGCTCTGAGGAGGAATTCGCTGTCCTGCCAGCTAAGGTGAGCGAGTTCCTGTGAGAGTGTGTTCAAGTCAGTGTCTAACTACGTTTGACTGGTTATCTATATATTTAAGAGCAGGTCCGAACGTGGATGTGAAATTGCGCATTGGCCGGAGTTGCTTAACTTGAAACTTGCTTCCCTGAAATAGCAAAGTGCATCGGACAACCACCGTACAGAAAACTTTCATTTAGCAGATGAAGAAGGAAAAAAACAAATAAGAAATCGTACTGGAATGCGGAGCTAACACTTTGCATGCCAGTGAGCTGCAGTATTTTGTTGTTATGTTTTCATTGCCAACAATACCGACGGGAGTATGATAGGAATCTTTGTCTGAAGGTATTTCAAAATGTACCTGCTCATGGAAAAAAGCTCAAGGAACAGTAGCAGCTCTGCTAAAAGCAGCGACGCGAAGGTTTCAGGCTTTACAACGTTGCACATCACCGTCACTTCAGCCAGTTTGATTTGGTGAAAACAAATGATTGACCACAACACCGCACGCATTAATATTTGCACAAGTGCTACAGGTTTGAGTGAGACTTGTCATGTGGCACAGCACAGAATGTCACCTTGGAAGCTCTTAAGGTAAATGAGGAACTTCAGTTATGAGCAAATGAATTATGCGCCGTGCCCACTTTCACAACCAATCAGTTCCGTCACTGGTTAATACTTTCCCACACACCAGTTTTTGTGAAACTCTCTCCACTGGTTTTTCAGATTTTTGACTATTAGTGCCCCTTATAGGTTGTGTTCTAACCGATCTCCCATATTCGGTTACGGACTGAGGCTTGAGGACCACTAATGAGTCACGGCTGATTTTGTTCAGCTCTGCCTTTGTGAAGATGTTTTGAAAGATATATTTTTGAACAATTTTAAACATTACCATTAATAGGCTAAAAAGCAAAAAACAAAAATTCAATACCGTCCACTCTTGTGATCAAAGAGGCTTATTAGTCTCTAATCTTGAATAGGACTCGTGTGAGACTTGAGGTGTTAGGGTGCTTAGTCTCACAAAAACCTCATACTTGTGCCCTGACTGAGCGCCACTGTCTGTCCAGGTTGCGTTGACAGTGGAGGTGAGCAAGCTTTCTATCCTCCGTCTCATACATATCGCTAAAATTTCTGTCAGTGGATATTGTTGTCTTTACCTCACAAAGTGCAATTGTGATTTTCCTGTGTTCTCATCTGCAACAGCACAATGACAATAAAGTATCTTGAATTTGTTCACCATATTCAAAAACAATGTGTTTTTTTCCATTTTAGGCTTTGAATTATACTTGTTTTTACTGCTTTGATCGTAGTAACTGATAGTGGTACTATGAGTCAGTCTTCAAGTCATTCTGAAGAGTCAAATAATCTACAGTGATTTTAAAAATTATGCTCACTGATGTAATGGATGAACCCCATGAAAATCAAGTGGGGACTGTGTAATATCAGAAGAAGGCACTTGTAACAATTAGCAGACCTGATTAACGTTGTTGTCATGATCAGTTACAGAATCCTCACCGTTAGAGGCCGGGACAGGCTGCAATATTACATTAGCATCAGTCTTACTACAGATGAAGTGCATGCGGTGACAGCTCTTGTACACACACACACACACACACACACACACACACACACAGACACTTCTACTACTTCAGTCTGTAACTGCTTATGACACTGGTTAGATATTCGAATTTATAGTCACTATATGCGACACAGTAAAGTAGAACTGTAGTTGATAAATGATTCAAATTTAAATGACACGATTCTCAAAAAATAGTTTTTTTGGATGCCAGTGACCTTGGGAGCGTCAAGCTTACATCTCCTGTGGCCACCATATTTGAGGGCTACAGTCTTCTTGTGTCAAAAGCCTTCTCATGCTTGGGTGCTTGCACAAACACAATTAAAAAAGCATTCACATGCTAATGGAGCGACCTTGAAAACCATAATTGCTGGTAATTGCTCATGACCATCCCCTATCAACATTGGCACATGCGATGGCACGAACTGGGAAAATAGAATCAGTAGCAGCAAAAGCAGGCAGATGAAACACACGGGGATAGAGGATGTATTTGTTTGGGTCATTAGGAACTCACGGTGACCCAGTGAGCCACAACATTATAGCGGCAGCAAGGCTCTTGCTTGCTGTGCTAACTGTGCGTGTCTGTGCAGGGCCAATTGGCCTTCACTGATATCCCCCAGTTCCTAGAATCACAACAATTGCTTGCATGTCCTCACACACCAAATAGGAGGGAAAGTGAGGGCACTCGAATACTGATGGGCACCATTTGGTGTTAATGCAGTGTGTGTGTGTGTGTGTGTGTGGTTATGATAAAATAACATAAAAAGGTAAATGCATCATTGCTTTGGTGTTGAGCACCTGGAGGTAGTGGGCAGGAATCAAAGGTTGCCACAACATTTCCAGTTTTTGTTCACAAGGTCACAGGAGCACTAAAGATGACAAAACTGTGTTTTTGTCTTTTACTGCAAAGAGATATTTGTGAGGCCATTAACTGCAGTGTTAATTGGGACAAGGACAACTAAAACCCAGCCTCGGACTCACTGTTTCCTTTCCACTTAAGACGCTTTCTCACATGTCAAATTTTGGAATAGACTTTGTCAAGGGGACTACGTCATGATGATTCTAAAGAGAGTGTGTATGCGGATAGGGACTGTTTTGGCGAGCTGGGATACCGAATAAACAAAGGAAAGGAAAAAAGTAAATAACTAAAAAGATGAGGGAATTTAAGGCGAGACATGCATATGGTAAAGTGGGTTCAAAGCCTCATCAGTCACTGGTGCATTCAAGGTTATACTGGAAGGCCCGTCGGCCCCGTTGCCAGATCCTCGAAAGAGTAGAGGAATTAAACAGCCAAGATGAGTAGGCGGATTAAGAGTAAACACAGAGTTTTGCAACCCTTTTTTGCACATTGTTGAAGTGATACACAATCCCCTTGCAGCTGCACTGCCATATAAACACTTGTACTATTGTTTGGCTTCCTCAGGTCATTGTTGACAGCGAAATAGGCCTTTGTTGTACCATTAGATGAGACTACATGGCCTTAATTATAGTGTGAAAACTGAGTTCAGAGAGAGAGAGAGAGAGAGACTAGCTGACAAAACCCAACACGTCCAACCCAGCAGTAGCACTTTGACAAAAGAGGTCAGTGCCGAGTCAGATAACGTTTATTTATGTTTTTCTATTACTCCCTTTCATCGATGTCCACAGAATGGCAGGTAGTATCCCTGCTTTGCTTATTTATTCAGAGAACCCTACCTCTGGACAGCTCTCATTCAGCACTTAATGTCCATAACGCCTTGGATAATTGTTGTTTTCCTCTGCCCCTGAAATCTTACCGCTTCAAAAGACTAAGCTCCTCTGTCCTCTTGTTTATTTTCAAAGGCCTCAACCCGGACAAATACCCTCAGGTCAACTTCAACAGGCTAGTTGCCTTGTGTGCACCTCAAAAGTGCCCTAAAAATCTGTTGAGCTGACATAAATTTGTTCCAGTTGCATGAAGGAGCAGGAAGAATGTGGACGTGTGTGTGTGAGAGGGGGGAAAGTCCTGGTGGTGGGACTGATTCAGGTCTTGCCCAGACTGGGGCTTACAGCAGGGATCGCTCAGCTTCGTTCAGCTCTTCCTCGCTTCAAAGGCTGGGAGGAGAGGTTCTGTGAAATCATAGAATAACAGTGAATATAACCACCCTTTCAAAATACAACTGGACTGAACTGGATAGGTGGGAACGAGACAGGAGGAAGGGATAGAGTTTCACTGCTGATACAAGGAAAGATAGGAACATATAGTGCTTCTGTGCTGTGTGAACTTATGTAGGGGCTACACAAATATACTCGCTTGCTGATTGAGTATGAGACAAACCTTTATTTGTCCGTGTCAGGATTATCATGCATTAAGAGAAGCATACACACCTTTTATCGGCAACATCCTGGCTCGCACTGTTCACACGTTGGAGCCACTCAGTACGCCACAGCCTGTTGACCACAGAGCAGCTCCAGTTGCTGAGGATGTTTGTTAAGAGCTCAACAAGTGTAGCTGTCCTATCAGGTTGTGTGATATTTCTCTTTATTGTGGACAAAACCCACAAAAAGACAAAAATGAAACGGTGATTCCTGATAACTAATGTTTAAAGCTGACAAGAGAGAGATCAGGGTGTCAAGAATTTAACTTGAAGGTGGTTCCAAAACCTTTTAGCCTCAGTCCACCCCAGACTGGATCTAAGATTGTAGGTAGTTTTAAAACTTCAAACTTGAACTACAATACCAACCAAATATGTACATCTAAGGTGTGGACACGTGATCTGGGCTTGAAAATCTCCCTCTGTAAATCCACAATTCTCTGGTGTTTGAGTGATGGAACTCAGTCAGAATGAACTAAAAATACATAATGGTCTTCTTATGGGCGGCACAGTGGTGCAGTGGTCAGCACTGTCGCCTCACAGCAAGAAGGTTCCGGGTTCCAGCCCTGGCCCTGGCATGGGATCTTTCTGTGCGGAGTCTGCATGTTCTCCCTGTTCCTGTGTGGGTTCTCTGTGGTACTCCAGCTTCCTCCCACAGTCCAAAAAAGTGCATGTTAGGTTAATCAGCGACTCTAAATTGACCGTAGGTGTGACTGTGAGTGTGAATGGTTGTCTGTCTGTATGTGTTGGTCCTGTGATGGACTGGTGACCTGTCCAGGGTGAACCCTGCCTCGCCCGAAGGCTGCTGGGATAGGCTCCAGCCCCCCGTGACCCTTACCAGGAATAAGCCATAGAAAATGGATGGATGGATGGATGGTCTTGTTATGTGTTGATCGAGTTGACGATTTGATCCTTAGAATTACAGCTGTACTGCTGTAGATACGGCTGAAACACATCAGTGACGACCTAAAGAATTGCCTCTCTGTATCCAATTTACAACGTCAGTATTATTGCTTATTAATTTTTTTTATTGTTTTTTGTTTCATGTAGAATTGGATTGTGTTTAGATGCCAGTTTAAAGTGTTAAAGTGTTTCATTTTGGGAGCCTGTTGGCGTACTTGTTTCTGATGAATACCACTGTAGGCTGTGTGTGTGTGTAAACACTCTCAATGTCCATCTTGTAACTTTATGTAAATGCTACATTTATTCAACTATAGTTGTAATAAACATTGTTGGTAGGCGCTACTGGCTAATTGTTCTCTGACCACATTGCAATTTATTCTGGAGTCCACATCTCTGCAAATGATAGAATGGATTTTGGCTTACGCTTTGCAGTATTACTGCAGAAATGTGGACAGCGTTTTATAATCCACAGCAACATTTCGTTTCCCACTGGGGTAACCCACGCTGAAATTGTATGACCTCGTCTAAGTGAATGGTTTATGGTTTCTTTTTCTATGGTGGCTTTTTGCAGGAGGAGATATTTTGAGGGATGCCACTGTGTTGGGTTGTCCTTCCTCTTCCATGGAAAAGGTAAATCTCACCACTGATACACAACACATGGAAGCCATCAGCAGAGATGGAAGCTTGTGGTGTGGAGACTTAGCAGGAGCTCACACATACAAAGAGGATACACAGAGCACAAATGACAGTGTGTGTTTGTCTGAGTGGGTGTAACATGTGTGTCACTTGTATTTGAAGTGTGTTTGATGTGTGTGAGCAGCGCTCCTGTTATTCTCTCTTTGACAGCTAAATCATCCCCTTCATCCGTCACCGTGCGTAAACTCAGAAGATGATTAGTTCATATTTTCCCCAAATAGTATGGACTGGCCCCTGGTGACTGGGCTGTAATGTGCTTTATAGATATGCTACAAGTCACCCTGTAAATAGGTCAGCATTGTGAAGTGTGATGTGTCATGTGCTCCTTTCCAGCGCTGAAATGTCTTCTCTAATGAGCCCTAGTGATTTTGGAGAGGAAAACACCACAGCCCTTTTTTCCAATAAAGCCTCTCTCTGCCTCTCTGATCCTCGCATGACAGAAACAAAAGCTGTTTGTCCTTTTGGGGATTGGTGTGTGTATGTGTGTGTTTAAGTGTGTGTGTGTTTGTGTGTGTGTGTGTGTGTGTGTGTGTGTGTGTGTGTGTGTGTGTGTGAGAGAGAGAGAGAGAGAGAGAGAGAGAAACAGAGATGGAGAGAGAGTGAGTGAGTGCATGTACTGTAGGTGATTGTGTCTGTTCTGGCCATTCATTCTTGCCCCATGTTCCTCATGATTAGGCACTTTTAGCACTTGAGGTGGCACTCGTAAAGTTTCTCCGATGTCGGGTCGGAGATCTGCTTACGGGCTTGTTTGACTATTTAGTGAAAGTTGGACATACCCTTGAAAATCTAATTCATTCCAGTTAGAGTGTCATAGTGAATATTCTTCAACATTCAGTCAAAATCGTGGTCTATTTTTGTACAATTTAGCATCTCTGTGTTACATTCAACCCCCCACATTTGCTTTGATATCATTTAAAATGAAAAAAAAATGAATTACAAACCAGTGGAGACAGATATTTAAAGGAAAAAGACAGCAATAAAGCTTACAGAGGACAGCAGGTTTCAGTGCGTAGGCCAACTTATGGAGGACATGAGACACAACACTGTTCCCTTTCTTTGCACTCATACCTACAAAAAAATAAAATACTTTAATTTGTATGTAAACTACATAATCGTGAGCCCACAGCTGTGAAACATTGAGACACTTGTTGTTCTGGTGACAAAACCTGAGTGCTGTTTGTGAGCTGTCGGCTTTATTTGCATTTGAACCAAACCGGGATCTTTCCCTAACCAATTGGTTTTTGTGCTTCAGCCTAACCAGATCTGAACCACAGCCCTGCCACATCGATCTTTTATTATTTCCTGTTTCACACAAAAGAAATGTCGGGATGCTTTAACTTGAGGTCCCCGCTGCAGGGTTAGCATCGATTGCTCTTGTCTCAGGTCTTTGCTATTCAAAACTGAGTATAACTTTTTGTAGGATAAAGAATGAAGATATTTTGTTTATAGTTGTGTGAATGGAGTAATGAGGATTGTTCCTATTGGATTGCTGATTAAAATGAATGTGGGTATAAATGGTTCTGTACTGTAACCATGACCACCTAACCACCTAATAACACAGATGTAATAATACATAATTCACAGACGACACTGTAAGAATGTCAGTAATTGAAGCCCAGCCCTGATTATCACCATGCTTTCTCTGTTGATGAGTAACATATGCTGGCACTCAGGTCCGCCTCCTTCTTTTTACCCTCTGTGCCGGCCTACCCTTGTGCCATGGATTCACAGGGCCCCTTTGCCTATCTCTGCACCCGACACAGCCTCAGAGTGCACAAAGGGGGCACAGTATCACTCCTGTCCATCACTACAGCGCACATTTCCCTCCATTTCTGTCCCCTGTCTCTGCTGTCCTCTATCCCTGCTTTTTTTTTATCAACACTGGAAGTGAGCAACAGCTTTTGGCATTGATTTAAAGGACAATATCTCCTTTATCGTGGTCGCTGCTTAGCACACGTGTGATAGTAGTTGTGGCAAGTGATGCTTCTGTATCTGACGCCACGTTGGCCACTGAATCACAGGCTTTACTGCACAACTTATTTCCCAGAACTTCAGCCGCTGGCCTGTGACAGAGAAGACGATGATGGGAAATCTATGTTTTTCTTTTGATAGTTGGTGTTTTCTTTTTTCCTTTGCCTCACATTTTTTGGGGAAAGCCTGCAGTATTAATCAGTGACACACATGTGCGCAGGACTCCCCGGAGCCTTTAGTTCAACAGGCTTAGCAAAGAATTTCCAGGTTTCACTCTGATTTGCGTGGAATTTTTCTTGAAGAATACAATTTCCTACCGTAACAAAATTCCTCATCAAGTCTTCCCCCATGTAGTCTTCATCATGAAAGCAACACTTCAGAATGTTTAGGTGGCCCTCTGTTTATATCTGATATGGAGCTTATGTCGTTATCTGATAAGGAACATTTTCAAGTTGAAATAACACTCATTACACTTCATTTTACATGTGGGCAAATACAAAAGTTCAAAAATTCTTAGAAACCCATTTCAGATGTTGATGTGCAGCCTTTTTGTCCGTCAGCACTCACCGAAATGCTCAAACTTATTCCTTTACGCCAAGTATGAAAAACATGTCATCAAGAGGAATGCACCGGAGTAAGCCTTTGGTTCTGCATGATTGAGCCAACGAGTTTGAGGAACGTGTTTGAAGTTGAGCACTATGACGTGGAAGATAATAAGGACCGTGCCTCCGTCATAATGACCTACTGAGTGTATGGGCACCTAAAGCCTGCTGCCAGGCAGGAATCTAGCTATTAAGCACTGCCAATGACATGAAGTGGGTGCCGGCCTCTTCAATCTACAGAACACAGATGATAGGAACTGACTGTACATTGTTTGTGGTAGCCTTAAGGTCACAAAGGCACTGCCTGGGCCCCCTCGATCTGTGGATTTACAAAGAGGGCACAGCCATGGTTCAGTAACCTTGTCATTCTTTCATTCATTCATCTCATTCCTGCTTCTCATCATCTAAACCTGTGAATTTTGATCCCAGTTTGTTATCGTGTTGTGTTTCATGCTCTCCTCCATCTGAGAAGCAACCTTGTGTCCTGGCGATGTCACCTCATATAGCACCGCAGAGCCGCACACATTCACTTCATCCACTGACACATTAACCTCTGAATGTGCTCTGCTGTGAGGGCCTTAATCAGTCTTTGGCCACACAGACATGTTAATTCCCTCACACAAGCTCACAAACAAACACATGCAGACACACTCCCACCCACTCCAACACACACACACACACACACACACACACACACACACACACACACACACACACACACACACACACACAGACTCAATGAAAGGCACCCAAGGGGTCAAGGGGCAAGGTTTGACCATTAGTGCTGCCGACACTGAACTCATTTAAGTCTCCGCTGAATGATGTGTGTAGTGTGTGTTTGTGTTTGTGCAAGTACGCATGTGTTTGTGGCTGAGGAGAGGAGAGGAAGAGGAGAGGAGACGAGGGAAGAGGAGAGGAGAGAGGGGCACTTTCATATGGGTTGGGAATTCACATGTATAAGATACTGGCAGCTCTCATAGTGTTGCAGTCAATGGAATTTTTGGTTAATCCTCATTGAAACTGGGAGCTCCTTTCATGTTGGGACGCCAAAGTGACCCACTGTGACCTTTTGTCCTCTCTCTTTGAGGCCTCGTTCTAACGATTAGCCCACGCTCACAATGCCACGCTCATAATGCCCACGCATGGAGAGGCGGAGACCAGTGTTGCTACGGCTCCAATACCCCTCCAGGGCCTGGGGAGCTCCATCTTCACCACCCAAACTGGCACATCCTGAATCAAAATAGGGGGCAAGAAGAAGAAAGGGAGTGAGAGGGAAAGCAGAGAAAAGGGGCAAAAACAAGTGAATAATGGAGGAAATCCTTAAGACCAGTGATGGAGGGAAAGAGGAGGAAGGGTGGAGGGAAAGAAAGAATGAGAAACAGAAAAATACCGGCGCAGCAGTTAGCATGGCGGATAAAAGCCACTCTGAAGATAAGGTTGGCACAAATATGTTTTTGATCATGTAGCAGGGTCCACGGCAAACTCGAGAGAGACTGCCAACTCACAGCCACAGATGTGCACAGATGTTTAAGATATTAATGTTCACAAAACACACATACAGGATGGATGAATTACCCTACATGGCTGTGTGTTTGGCAGAATTCTGCAACACACACACACACACACACACATGTACTAACACACACTCTTATTTGAACAAATGATGCAGATAGATGATATCAGTGTTCTGATCAACCTATCAGACATCTTTGACCTTTCTATTCAGAGATAACAAAGGCGAATGAAAAAAATCAAGACAAATTGCCCTTGGTGTTTTTTTGTTCAATTATGTTCCTGTAAAAAACACGTGTGTACGTGTGTGTGTGTCATTGTTCAGACACTAACACAAACGCATTCATTATTCATGAATGTGTGCAAATGCTTGCCAAAAACATAACGTTCAAACAAAGGCCATTTCTCAGCGTGTGGGTGTCTGTGTGTGTACACTTCAAAAACACATACTCACTGAACTCCTGTCATACCCTTCCAACATATGCTATGAGTTTGGCCTGTGTCCCGAGGAGCACTGCCACATGAATGAGAGCCCAGACAGCCCAAAACAATCAAACAATCCAGACGCTGAATTGCATTCAAGCACTGGAGTCATTTGAAATGTGATACAGGGAGTATAGAATTCAACCATATAGCCCCAGATTTTTCAATTTAAATTAGGTCCCTGGTCCGATAGCTTTTCATCCTTGCGGCTTGAATGCTGGGAGCATATTTCAGACCTCTGTGAAAGAAACCTCAAGTTTTCCCCCCGCTATCAATCGCATTTTTTTGAGCACTAAATATTTCCAAGAGGCCTCAGGAAGTTTCAAAGTATTAATGCACGGGGTGACATTGTTTTATACTGTCAGACATACACACAGAGACACACACACACACACACACACACACACACACAAACAAAAATAATTTTCTAATTTCTTATCTCATCATAATATATCCTTTTTTAGAATTTGAAATCAGGAAAACATGGCATCTCAAAGACATGGGCCGATAGGGGCCTTCTAAACCTGCTTAAGACAGATGCCCTCTAGAGGCCATTGTAATTATGACCAAATGATGTCTGTACATCGCGAGGAAGGTGATGTAGGGAGGAGGTCGCAGATTTTATTCCCGTTTCTAATCGCAAGTCAAGTCTGTTTTTAAAAACCATGTCATCATGGTTTAAAAACCATGTCGTCTATTAATAACCATGACGACAAAGGTGGCGTAACCTCAAGGAAGTGGTAACTAAGCCACAAGGTTTTCCAAATCCTAACAAACTTAACCAAATGTTTTTGTGCCTAAACTAAACCAGACCTTCACCTATATAGTGTTGACACATTGTACGTCATTATTTTTTGAGTGTAAATCAGAAACCCTCCCAAATGGGTGAAAACAACCTCCTGAAGTGACCAGGAGGTTAAGTGAACCTCTACTATTTGAGGGACAGATGTGTGCTGATAACACCTATTCAATGCTGGGTTGGTGCATTAATGAGGAAGGTCTCAGAACGCGGCCTCTTTGCGTTCCCAGATGCGATATTTGATACTTGTTTTCGGCAGGAAAAACAATAAAAGTATTTAGTCAGATGTCACGCAGAGTGAGTTTGTCTCTTTCGCAATTCAAACCTTTGTTCATCAGGGTTTTCTCCCTCAGTGCCTTGCATACACACACAAATACACACACACACACACACTGGACCTTCCCTTGGTAGCTGGGCTCTCTGAGTCAGTGCTCTCTGTGTGTTTTCAATTACGCGCCCTCTGGTCGCCCTCTCCTCTGCTGCAGATTTCTCTCCATCTGTAGCATGGCTAACAGATACGCAGCCATATAATAGGTGGCGAGAGGAAGGGCAGGATTACACACAGACTGTATGGCAATAATGCTTGCCAAAAAAGCTCGCTAAACACAAATGTTCACAAAGGAGCTGTTGTTTCCTTTTGGTGCTGTGTAGCAGGTTGTGATAACACTGCAGCCAACACAGCTGTGTGTATATTACATTTTTCTGACATAGCATCAGTCGCTAAAATGCACACATGCTTGGAAACAAGGTAACTGGGAATAGACTTTGTGGGTTCCTGTGGGCATCCACAGCATCTACTTCCCCATTCAGCATTCATCCCATTCTTTATTTCTTTTGTTTCCTCAATAGCTTGTGTATTGTGTATTTCTGTCTCAGCGGGATAAAGTTTCAGCGTTTGAGAACCTCGTCTCAGACTTCAAAGATCTTGGCACACCAAATGCCTTTTAATCACAGCTGAGGAGCCAGCGTGTTGATGATATGGTTATGACATTATGCCTTTATGATTAATCAACAGCAAAGACAGTTAAGACTAATCCACTGAACACATATGCTCACCAGGATCACTTAACTCTCTGCAGCTTAACAAAGCATGGCCTGTCTCCTCACTTTGCCTGTGTTTTTTAGCCTTAATGAAGGGTTACTGACGCATCAAGGAGCCCCGCGCGCACGTGTGTGTGTGTGTGTGTGTGTGCGCGCGTATGTGCAGAGACAAGCATGCGCACAAGCTACAATCTGCATTTCTGTGAATGAATTTGATAAACGTGCTTTGTTTCTGTCTTGGATGTTAATCAACTGCTATTATCTGACTCAGTGCAGTATGTCTGAGAAGGAAAGAAATCCTAAATGTTGACTGAGACACTTAACGTCATTTAGAGAAGTAATCTTCTTAGCCAAGTTAAATATCTTTGTTCACATATTCAGACAGTAATATTTAGCTTTGGTTTGGAGAGGCTCTCTCCAAATACATGGGCAGGAAAATATGTTGTTTTCATCTGCAGATTCCTTTGAATACTTATCTGTGCAGAACCCACCCTGGCTGACTCCATTGTACTCTATTGTACTCGCCCTAATCCTCAAAGGCCAAATTGAGGAGTTGTAATCTGGAGGAACACCTCATTCCGACTCATTCACAGGCCCTTGTAATGAAACCCCTCTTTGATGAATAAGTCGATTAGAAACCTCTATTTATGGTAAGTTATTCAAAGGGAGCTTAGGTGGCTGGAGGGATGAGTTGCTCTTAAAAGCACACACTGTACTGCTTGTTTAATGGCCAAGCCTCCTCCTCTTTCCTGTAGCCACTCTCTCACTCTCTCTCTCTCCTCACAATCCTGTCCTCATCTTTCATTCTGAATCAGTTTTTCTGATTCTATCTGTCTTCGCGACCTTCCCTCTCCCTCCTCTTCCTCATCTTATCTAACTCTGGCTCGGTTACATTGCCAAGATAGAACACCAAAACTGATTTATGCAGTGGCCATCACAAGACAGCAGCCATTCTTGGTTGTGGCCAGAGAGAGATAAAACCACACCATAAAGGCAGTATTGTCCCCCCCCCCCCCCCCCATCCTGAAAACAGCCACAAGTGGGATAAATAAGGCTGCCTTTTTCACATCCTCCTCAAGGACATGCATCTGCGTGGGCTTTGACTGAACTTCCCCAGATCTTGTGGAGGTAGCTGAATGAGGCAGCTTCTCTGTCAGCGGTCACCTACAACATTAAAGGTAGAAGACAGTATCATCAACACAATGGTGAGAAATCTGAGCTCTTACAAGTTCCGAAGCATCCTGAAAGCTTTGGAACATTGGGAGTAAATGAGAAAAGACTGTCTATTTAAGCGTGCCAGGTCCTACTTATATCCTGGAACAAGCATCTTTACGCGGTGCACAAAGAGTAAAGGTGTCTTCATAATCAGTGAAAGTTCTGCATGGTGTGAAAACAACCTCTTGGAAGACATCGAGAGATATTCTTGGCATTAGATTGGCATTTGATTGCGCTGTAAAGTACTTGTCTTTGTAGCCCAACATGTGCAAACAAGGTTGTGTTTGAGTTCATGTCAGAAGGAGGAAAATCCATTGGATAACATTTCCCAGTCACAGTTTTGCATCCAGGGGCTGAGGGGGGCCCTGGATGTGATGCTGCAATCTTGAGAACATGCTTTTGACAGCTGGAAGAACTACAGTATGTTTCTTTGTCACAAATAACCAGGACTCTGCATGACATCACCATGCTTTGGAGTCAGCGGGGCCACAACGGCTGCATGAAAAAGTACATGATCACACCTTTATCCTCAGTCTGCAGCACTGCACACAGCACAAAACACTTTTCTACTTGCCTGGAGATTCGATCGTGGTGAGACGAAGCTGACTCAAAGCAAGGATCTCATTTTAGAAACCACAACTGTTTTAATCAGAAAATTGATATGTAATGTAAATGTAATTTGTTTATTAGCTGTGTGAGTAAATAAAAGATCCCTATCTTGCCTTTGTGGGCTTAGCTTGATCAACCTTCCGTTTATGTGTGAAAGCCAGCATGACTAATATAATTTTTTGTCTATTTTGAGGTGTCTTCGACGCCAGTCAACCTGCTTAAACAAATAAAACACAGGAACAACAGGGAGAAATAAACTCACTTTACTGACTGTACAAGTTTCAGGCCAATACTAGAAACTGCCTGAGTGTTTCAGTTACAACAAATATTACTGCGGACGCTCAAAAATGGAGGATGAGCATTTAATATCCAGGAATCCACATAATAGACACACTGACCGCCCCTTTGACAAATTGGCCACATTTCCAAACACTGACAGACATATATGAGGTTTTGACCTTGTTTTGTTTGAAAATTAGGCTATGGAGGCTTGCATGGTAATTTTTGCGTAATTCATATTCCCACAGTATTAATTCCATCTGTGCAACAGCATAATCACGACTAATCCTCCACTCTGTCTTTCTACTGAAACATTTTTCTGTTTCACTGAAATAATTCCCTAGACTTTGCTTTGCTATTCGATACATGAAGATGAACTGCTGTGAACTCAGCCTTCCCCAAAAATATGTGTCTTTAATCACTGCAGTGCTGAAACAAATAGGGATAGCTGAAGCAACAGTCAAATTAAAACAACTTAGGGGAACCCAGCAGAAAATAATGTGGCTTTTTAATAAAAAATTATCACATCTAAATGGAAAATTTGGAAAAAGAGGAGATTTTAATTCTTCTCCTATTAAAGGAGACATAAACTGTTATTTCAACATCATTTATTTTAAGCTTGACAGTACAAAATAAGATATATCACCAACTACCAAAAATAAACTACATCTAAATAATAGTTCCACATTTTGCAAAATAATTAGTGAACCTTCTGTAGTTGACAAAGTGAAACGCTCCAGCTGCCTGGTCTGCTGAGACTCTGCCTGTCTGTCTCCTCTTTAGTAAACTGAGGTTCATGACAATCCGGAGATCAGCCATAAATGTTGGTACACTGGTAAAATGATTCTTTCCCAAAATCCCACCAGTGAAATATATTTTGTATGAGTCGTGATGTGTGTGTTTTGGGAGCTGGGATGATTGCTTCCATCCTGTTGTCTCTGGTGCAGGACAGGAATTTCCCCCTTAGTTTGGCCTCATATTCCCCCAAAAATGAAATGCCCTGTGGCCACAGTGGCCTTATTGCCCCTTCCACTCTGGCCCAGCTGATTTTGCCATTTTCTCCACAGTGTCTTTCCAGTCAATATGGCTTTCAAACACCGGTGTC
Source organism: Aulostomus chinensis (assembly GCF_037954235.1). Classification (NCBI taxonomy): domain Eukaryota; kingdom Metazoa; phylum Chordata; class Actinopteri; order Syngnathiformes; family Aulostomidae; genus Aulostomus; species Aulostomus chinensis. The sequence goes on from NC_141326.1 coordinate 11,264,050, forward strand.
TTTTGTTAGGATTACAAATTCATATTGTGCAACATCAGATGAAATACTGCACCCGTAACCAGAGTTAGTATTGATCTGCAGCCTGGTTTGAACTGCTGGAAAACTGGGTTATTTATTTATTAGGGCTTAATTGCAGTCATCCTGATTTGCAAATGCTGTAAAAGTGAGTGGCTGAACTGAGAATAGAGAACTGACTGAGCTGAGGAGGGAACGCTTGATATGAAGCAAAATAAGATGGCAAACAACATGTTGGTTAGTATCATCACAGCGGTGACTCCGTGGACTCAGAGGCTGAGGGAGTTGTTACAGAACGTGTTGGTAAGATCAGTATTAACAGATATATTGTTAGATGACACCTGAATCCTGTCAAGTCAATGTGATATAAGTTATGAAGGCTGTTTTGTTACCACATCAAGGCAGTGGATCCCGAAGTCTTGTACCCCTTGAAAGACTGAAGCTCAGTCTATGTACCCTCTACCTGCACAGATGGTCAACTCCCATAAAACGTCACGTTTGGCCATATTTCTAAGCGTGCTAAGGGAAGTGTAACAAACCTATGGTGGTCCAATGAAGACATGACAGTATTATTTAAAGTTTTTAAAATGAAAATGAAAAAATCAATCCTGACTCTGAATTTCCACCAGGAATGGCTGTGTTGCGTTAGGACCACAAAATCGATCACATCCGTCCTCCAAGCAGCTGCAATTTCCACAGTGTTTGAGCCCACGTGGGATTTTGCCCCCCAACATTGTTAACTTGTGCAGATTCTCCTGATTTGGTCAGTTGTCTCATGGATTATGTGTTTGCATCACATGCACGCAGAGTCTACCTGGTTATCTTATAGCCTTTTTTCAATTTTTGTGATCACAAGTCTGCACATGGTGTTTTATTTTGAAAATTGACTGGACTCACCATGCCATTTGTGTGGGGACTTCCTGTCAGGCACCATCTGTTCTGTCCACACTGACACTCCTTCTGTCAAAAATAAACTTGCCCTGCATTCCTCTCGAGTCAGCACCAGGCAGCATCTGGGACACGCCTGAAGAGGACCATAGCACTTCTGGTGGTAACCGACGCACGGACCAGAATGGCCATAACGTGGAAATTAGGGGTAATGTGGATTCCTCTGCACTGGCATTGGCACCAGCTGGGCTAACACCAACAGCGGCAAGGCTACTGGCTACTGGCTACTGCTAATACTGATGCTAGCTCTGTCAGACATAGTGGTGGAAGCAGAGGATTTTGATAGTTGTACTTCATCCATTGACATTTTCTGCTGCCTCTATGGGTGATGTTTCAAACATTTATCTAAATTTGAAAATCCTAGACAATTTAGACAGCACCTTGGGTTCTTAAAGGAATTATTTTGATACATCAAAAAGGAACTGGACATGCTGAGGGTACAGTGCAGAAGACCCACTGACAGCATCGAAGTGGTTAGTGGTTGGTGCCTGGTTCAGGCATGTTGAGTGAGATCCAATCAGAGGGGGAGAAGCAGCAGGTTCTCTCAGAACGCCAGTGGGGAAAAAAACAAAATACTCACCATTTGATTGAGGATTTTGAGATCATACTATAGGTTTTTTTTTTTTTTTTTGGTGTACCCCAGTTTGGAAGTCATGTTATTAAGGTAATAGTCTAGATAAGTTTCTTTTCAATGAATGTCACCATTTATTGCAGGATGAGGTGACGCAATAATGACTGAGCCAAAGCCCCTCTGATGAAAGCCCTTGCATTTGTAGTATTGGAGTATCGACGGCGACATTCAGAGAAAAATATATCACGCTACCGCTCATACCTCAATCGCAGTACTCAATATTAGTCCTGATTTTCCTCTTGCCATCAGTCGCTAAAGCTCACTGACAAAAGCCTCGGGTCAGAGGCAAATCTACATCTGCTCAGGGCTGGAATATAGCAGCTGCAGCATTAAGTGTGAATTGAGACACGAGCCACTTTAATATGTAGCAGGCGGTGACAGCCTCAAACATGAGTTTCAGTGAGGACACGGGACATGGCACGAGACGGCATGAGGGAAAACTGCAGGAGTTTGTTTCTGTGTAAGCATTTGCAAGAAGGGCTGCTGTTTTTGTTGTTGCACCTAAAACACAGAATGAATTATTTTGCAATGTCCTTTCCTTTTTCTTTTCTCTGCTTTTTTTTTTTTTTTTGGTGGCTCGCAGCAAATTGGCACACAACAACAACAACTTAAAACACTTCTCTCTCAAGGACATCTATTTTTTGAACAAAAAGATTCTTTTGCATGGTTTTGTGTCTTTTCTCAGCTCATTTATGACAAAAGTTATCAGGGATTTCTCTCTGTGAATGATCGTGTCATTTGTGCCCCCCCCCCGTTGTCTCTTGATGTAAACTGTAACGACTTGAAGATTCACAGTTCACGGATGGCAAGTTGTGGAGTTTGAGCTTGACTTAAACCACGACTAACTTTTCTTACTGCTGCAGCTTGAGATGAGAAACATTCATTTAACTGTAGACACACGTGATGATTTTTATGATGACGCAGCCTCTGGAAACATGATATTTTTGTGAGTGAGCTTAGCACTGGCTACTATTGTTTCAAAAATGCATGTGCAAAACAATACAACAGTCATTTCCCAAATTTGAAATATTTTATGGAATATTGGAAAAAGGAGAAGGAGCCAAAGCAGAGGAGCTGCAGCAGCTTGGTAACCAACTCTGTGTATTGCCTGACTTTTTTTTATTAAAACCACAATAGTTTGTTTTGCAACCCCAGAATTCTGGAAACGGTCGCATTACTGTAAACCACATTTGCTGTTACCACCAGTAACCACAGGTGTCGGCAAATCATCTCGGAGCAAAATCTTGAGAATCAGAACTCTACTGTTACTTTCATTCTTGTTTTTCCTTGCAACTGTGACGATGAATACGGAGGTGTAGCTGCCAAAGAATTAATATGTTATCAAAATGTGTTAAATTGTGTTCAAGTGTCAGCCAAATCAACTTATGCCCATAAATTAAACACTCGCTTTTGTAAACATTACTTGTTATGGCTGCTTCTTCATCTGCGGAGAAGCTGCAACGTGACCACTTCTTGCTGGCACCAAAGAACAATTACACCTTTCCAACCGAAGCCAGTTCCTCAAGACTTCAAGCCGTTTTTCGCTGGTAGATAGCTGTACACCACAACAATGGACCAAACTTTTGTGTTTCTGGTTCTTCTACGTTGCCTGTTACAGCCATTGTAATGTTGCCTGTACCGCCATCTTCTGACAGAAAACACGTACTGTGTAACCTGGTGAATTCACTTCAAACCACTTGATGGAAACGGCTGTAAATCATATTTCCTCTTTCGAGGCATTTCTAAAATTTGCTCAAAATTCACTTGACATTTCATGGAAACACAACCAGTGAGTCACAGTAGCACGATGGACCCGCTGCTCCACTTCGACCTCACTCTGGAGATCATACTAATGTGCCAATGTAGTGTGAAGAAGCCACAGCTGTACCAGAGTTCTGGGAATACTCATGTATTTACCCTCTGAAGCTCTTCATCCAGTGGCGGGGGGAAATTAAGGATGATGCACAAGCCATGGTGCCTTCGTAGCAATGCAAGCAAAAAGAGGTCCAGGCCTCACTCATTCTGGCTGTAGCAATGTCGTATTTTCAGTCAATAGCCAAAGCTTGTGGTGAGTGTTGGAATGAAAATCATCTGGCAAATTTAGAGCTGCGCACTCACCTCATACTGAGGCATGAATTTATTGGGATTGGCCACAAACGTTACCTTAAAAGTCATTGTTCTAAATTTGGTGGCTTTCTGTGGCGCGTTTATGTAGGCATGGCCAGGTCCAGCGTGGTCCAGTCACTTCCGGCTAGGTCAGTTATATGGTGTTAATCAGACCTCTTAGACACGACAGAAGTAGACAAGTGAAGCTGGTAGGATTGAATCATGCAGCGCTTCATATACCACATGTCTGGAACACAATGACCACTCAGTCCAGACACAATACCCACACATAAACACGCCAAATATGCCCACACTCGCGAGGCAGTGGCATGAAATATACTCATGTATGGTCAAAAAAACACACACACACACACACACACACACACACACACACACACACACACGGAAAAATAGAAGGGTTATCCCATCATCTCATCATGATTAGGACATTCACAGAAGCCAGACATGTATTGGGTTCTCTGAATCATCTTCCACAATGGCAAATATGTTATTTTTTTCTGTTGTCCAATGCTTGTTTTCTTGTTCCTGGAAGCACATTAGGAATCACAGCCAGAAAATAGTGAATCAGTATAGGACTCACAGCCATCAGATAAATGTCAAACCATAGTGGTGTTTTTGTTGGTCTAATGTTGCCCATGATGGAGGTGTGGGGTTGTTGAGTGGTCGAAGGGGTAAGTCGTCACTCTTAGGGGGCCTTCAGCTTGTCTAAATCATTTCAAACCCTGCCAGGAACATTTCACACATTGGTTTAAAAGGGCGTTTAGTCACTAATAGACACACAAACACCATTGCTAACATCTTGCTACTCTTGTTACTCTTCACTCTCTCTTACTCACACTGACATACAGGCACACACACAAACAGACACATCCACACACACGCAGATGACAGCCTAATTATACACAGAAGTTGCTACGGCCATTTCCAAGAGGCTATTTACACTTGTATTTATTTGTCTTTTTTTCAAATATTCGATTTATGTCTCAGACTTACTGGAATCGCATGCTGGCAAGTGCCAGGGAAAGCATTTGGGTCCACTTTAAAAATGATATGAGGCCAGACAGACTGGGAGATGAAAGGAGTCACAGGGAAACAAACAAAACACAATGAAATGCCATAATACAGATCAGAATGGGAGGGGAAACAGAGGAAGAAGAGATGAAGAAAAAAGGAGAGGAAGGAACAATTTGCTGTAAACTTCTTTGGTAGTAAATTGCAACCAAATGGCCCAAAGAATGAGCAGCGCAATGGTGAAAGTGCTGAGAGATCGTTCGCTGTGATGGCTGCATGGATGGATGAGAGGGAGCTGCGTGAGATAATAAACTGTAAAAAAGTTTGGCCATCGCTTTCCAGGAATTACAGAATCCAACAGTCTGCGTTGTTAACAGGATTCCTGCCAGGGGTGTCTGGCTAAACGAGTGCTGTAATTTGATAGACTTGAATTCTGTTCAATATGCTGAAAGTGAATATGTGGATGTGTGCGTGTGTGTGTGTGTGTGTGTTGTATCCAGCGTTTCCTGTCCAAGCCTGTCACAGCTGTGTGTACTATATGCTGCTGTTGTGTGCGCCAGTTGTCTACAGCAGTGATTTGGGTGAGTCCCGTGGTGAAGTCTCTCCCCCTGAGCTTGGCAGCACGCACACGCACACACACACACACACACACACACACACACACACACACACACACACACACACACACACACGCTCACAGGGGAGGTTCAACAGTGGCTGGAGGAGGGCAAAATCCAGCAGCATTTTCTTATTTATGGCCTATAAAATTCCATGTAATTTGGTGGTTAGCTTTAATGGGTAATGGGTGAAATCCCTCTTTGTCTTCCTCTTTAATTAAATGGGGCAACTGTCAAAATAACATGATGTCATCGTGTTAGGTCACCACTTGTTGCCACCGTCCTCACTTGATTTTACTGCCGGTGCTTATGCAGCATGTGGGAAAAGTTTTTTCTATTACAAGAGAGGCGGAAATTACTAGGAATATTCTTCGAAGTGTATTTTACAGTGCAGGTAGTTGTCAGCGTACGAGCTGTGGCTTCACTGATCGCAGCCACATCGATAGAAAGAGCTCCAACGTGCTCCAGTCGTGCTACTGTAACATGAAGACTGACCCACGCAGCCTACAGTAGCCCGTCTGCTGTGGCATTGTGGCTAACGGGTGATGTTATTTTTCTCCATCAAACGAGGATGAGAGAGATCCTCAGCTCTATAATGGTAACTTTATGTGGCCAGAATTCCACTGCTTGCAAGTCTACTGCAATGGTAATGCGGTGGGTGATTTTATTCATAGAGACATTCAGGAAATACTTGTGCACAGCTGAATTAAGTTGTTCCATCTGCAAATGGGCTTTAGTATGCTAATGCTGCAAGCCCCATAAAAATATCTGAGTGCGCTCTCTCCATTTCACCATCATCCCATTACATGGATCAAATGTCACATGCTTAGACATGTCTACTCCACATGGTTCTATGAGCTGGTGTTTATTGTCTTGCACTGCAATTGCAGCATATAATTTTATTTTCACGCAGTGTATTTTCAAGTGCAATATCATCAGAGTTACTCAAAGACATAAATATTAGCCTTAGGTCCTGTAACAACCTCTTACTCTCGCTGGACTCTTGAACGTGCATCATCACGTTGGCAGTTTGACAGCAAAATGCCGCGAAACACCGTGAGGACTTCTAACTAGCCCACAATCTCTACAATGCACTTCCGTAATAAAAAATTAAGATCAGAAAACGCTGGATGTTCTCATTCATGCCCCGTATTTTGACAAAATACTTGGAGTATTACCCATGTAACCACGAGTCAGGAGCGAGAGATGACGGGACATCAGTAGCCATCGTTTCGTAATGTTTTTCTGCGAGATCTTTTCAGAAAAGCATTTGAAAAATATGTATAATTGGGGTGGCAAATGAGCAGAGATGGTCTGTGGATGCCTGTGCATAGCAACCAAGTGTTTTGGTGCCTAAACCACTATGTAAACACAGTTCTATCAAGACTATCTTGCATTTTACGCTTCGAATATAAGGAATGTCCAGTATTTTGCTTGAGGCTCTCACTGCAGGGGTCTGCGCACTGATAACTCCAGTCGGACATTCACGGGATAATGCACAAAAAAAATTCATTGCACACAACATTTTTTTAAGCTATCGTTCAATTGATTAATTCAGTTATTCCTTCCTCTACCATGACCTTATTGAGAGTACGAAAACTCTGTTGTCTCATAGACAGTCCTGTCTGAATCAGGTCATTTTCAGAACATTGCAGTCCATGTAAACACAATCAATCTGGGTAGCGTCCCAATGTCTCAAACTGGCCATTGCGCAGAATTTATTTTTAGACTGGACACTTTCCAGATAAGTTGTAGTGTTCTTTGGTCTGGTTAGTCATTTTACTCACCAGTTCAAACAATTTCCTGACAGGTAAACTAATGGATACCAACATTTTGTTTGGACAAATATCATTTGGATGAACTAGATTTCTTTAATCTGGCAGAATTATCCACTTGGTGTCCAGCAAACTTGATTCTAGTCTGTTTTTAATTGAGCAGATCTATATCTGAGAGTGCAAATGTAATCACCTTGAACAGAAATGATGGCTTAGTCTTTCACAATAGAGTTTCGGGAAAAGAGCAGAACTTTCCAGCAATTTCTTTCTCACTGAATGAACGCTTCTTTACTTTTAATGGGTTATGGCTGTCTCCACTCTGACATAATAAATCTGGCTGACGTATAAGGGCAGAGTAACTGTGGTAACATTAACAGCGAGGTCAGCCAGCTCCATGTAACCTACACTTGACCTTTGTGGTCCAAAAAAGAGGAGGCATGCGTGACCACTGCTGGGTGTGTTTGTGCCCATTGTTCCAGGGCATGTCAGCATAGCAGGTTTTGTGGTCTCCCTCAAGTCCGCGAGAAGCAGAGAGGAAAAGATTTGATCTCAAAATATTTTAGGAAGACTGGATCTCGGCCGAATTCATCTCATCCATTCACCAGAGGCAGAGCTCCAGTGAATCATTCCACTGACCTATTACCGAGGCATTCCCGACTACAGATGCTTGATGTGGCCTTTGGTCAATGAGGCCAGACAACGGCCTCCTACTCTCCATTCATTAGAGACAGCAGCCTCTCATTAGCAGAAAAACTCTCTGATAAATCTGTAGTTGTTGTATAGATACTACAAAATACATCGTACGAATACTACGACACAGTTACATTCGATTTAATTCGATTTCCAGACACTTTTGGGCAATTCAAAAATGCCCTTTTCAACTCAAAATATGCGTACAACGGCATGCCTGCTGTTATTTTCACTAAAGAGTTCCCTTGTTCAAAACAATTATATCTACATACTCTTCTTCCTCGTTGAAAACCCAGAATCTATGAAAATACTTGAAATACTGAACACCCACTGCACCTTCAACTTCCAACCTGAAGAACTTTCTGTATTTACAGTTAATAATTGCCTATTTATTGATAATAATTCCATCTTTATTATTCCAGTTACGGTGCACTCTACCACCAGTGTGCTACTGACCACCCAACTCAAGTGTGAAAAATGAAAATTTATAATAATAACATATCTGTTCAGATTATTATATTTACACCCTGCACGATCCTACTATGGTTGCATACTTACATTCTTTCTTTTTTCTCTTTTACACACACACACACACACACACACACAGACAAGTATACATGGATTGACATTCTATAATGTCGTTTTAGATTTTTTTTTAATGTTTTTCTAGATTGTTGTACTTCTTTCAGATTTTCTATGAATCAGTAAAACCGGAGTCAGATTTGTTTTCATATGTGAAAACAGACCGACCATTAGTGCTAATTCTGGTTTAGAAATATTGTCATTGAAAAACTGTCTCCTAATCTACTTGAGAGTGAATAATCCATTGAGGTTCTGACAAAGAGAACACAATTTTAGGAGAGCATAAATGAAAAACGATGAAATGAATTCTTAAGTACATTTTTGGGTTGTTTTGAACTACACTTGAATAATATATCCAAATCCATGAACAGGTGTGGACATAAAAAAAAAAAAAAAAAAACCTCATCAGAAACCTCTCACTTTCTTTATATGAACATTTTAAATTTGTGGTATCCCCAAGGGACAAAGTGCAACCACGTTTTGAAAAGACGAGTTCAGCCTGATTAGTCCGGCCTGCGTCGATGTCCACAGCTGCAGCCACGGCTGATATAGAACGATAAAGTCAGTGTGCTGTCAAGCTTATTTAGCTGCTTATGTTTGAGAGGTGTAGCAAAAGCGTTTTTGTAGAATATTGAAAGCAGTGGTCAGGAACCACATTTGACATACTTGCTCCCTGAAGCATTTGGTCATGACCAGATGAATCGTTTATTTGACATCAACTGGACATAAATTGCCGTGAGAGTACAGTTTGTTTTAATTGTCAGATATTTGAAATGTAACTGTGGGCCTGAGATAAAGTCAGTGTCCAGCTGAAAGGGAACAGTAATGATGTGACGCAAATGCTGCAAGACAAAAATCACACACCTGAATGTGTGGTTTTGCAATTGCACACACACACACACACACACACACACACACACACACACACACACACACACACACACACCAAAAGAGAAAGAGAGAGAGAGAGAGCACTCTGTCTCATGTAGACAACTGCAGATGGCAGCATACCGCTGTGGCCTTTGAAACCAAACAGGCATTTCTCCCAAATCTCCTAGCGGGCATCAACAGGAATGCCATTAATGAATTCCAAATGTTCAACTCTGACACAGAAAAAAAAGTCTCATAACAGTTAAAACTTCAGGTCTGTTATAGCTGTTAAAACTACTACTTGTTTTACTGCTGCTGCTTGTACAACTCCCACAAGACTTCAGGTTAATGTGACCCAGACAAAATCCCCCGAGGCAGCCAAAGAAGACACAGTCTGCATGGAAATCCTTTGGCAGCAGCGTTGAAACATCAGCTTTGGAAACCCGCTGGTGGTCGGAAATTCTGTCACATTTCATAATAAATTGAAATCCACTCTCACATGCTTTCAAAAACCTCTTAGGGCCGCATGTTTTTGTTATGATGATGGTGGTGATGATTATCACTGCCTCAATAGCAACCGACCTCAAGAATGTCTGGGCATCGTGCAGGTGATAGCAATTATGTCATCTGACCCATTTGAGGTCATATCCTGTGTGACATCATGATATCACGATCCGTTCGCTGAACAAATATCCTCAAGTATTAAAGAGAGACAGGATGACTTCATCTCTAAATATTATTGGAATACATTCTGTAAAGGAATTAAGGCACGACGGTCTGGGAGTACCACAATTACGCAGGTGACACATTTTGTTTTTATCAGCTTCCAGATGGTGAGAGTTGTTTTGATCTCGGATTTGAGATCTTCCTGAATCAAAAATATGACGTATCTGGAATTCTGAGTCCAAGTACACTGACAGTAGTCATGTCATCCAGATGAAATGATGAAATAAGTCTGTTGATCCACGTGATTTCAGCACATTTCTTTCCCAGGACATCTCTGCACCCGAAGTCCAAAATCTAACAAATCAAACAGCGTTATCTGCTCAAGGGCAACCTGTGTTAAGCAAAGTTTTTTGCTCCTTCCCTGGAAGTATAGTTCACATGAAAGTGACTGTTTGTAAAGGGAATGCGTGTGTGTGTGTGTGTGCATAAATATATCTTGTGCACATATGTGAGGATGCCATGTGCTAGTGCGCAGGTATTTTAGGCTTTTTCCTCCAAGTGTGCGTGACTTACCCACTGAAGGTGGTTTGGCACAGCGAGAAAGCGTCAAGAGATGATGGAGAACGTCCAACGGTTTCAGGAGGGGTGGGTCATGTTTACGAAGGATTTTAATGAATGGGGTGTAAAACCTCAATGGCAAGACAAAGCCCTGAGTTAAAGGCCCAGTCAGGTTAGGATGGACGATTGGCTGAAACTGAGAATAATAATCAGAACTATGTTTTTATCAGGGCTGCACGGTGGTGCAGTGGTTAGCACTGTGGCCTCACAGCAAGAAGGTTCGGGGTTCGAGTCCCGGCTCGGGCACGGGATCTTTCTGTGTGGAGTTTGCATGTTCTCCCCGTGTCTGCGTGGGTTCTCTCCGGGTACTCCGGCTTCCTCCCACAGTCCAAAAACATGCAATTGGGGACGAGGCTGATTGAATACTCTAAATTGACCCTAGGTATGAATGTGAGTGTGAATGGTTGTTCGTCTCTCTATGTTGGCCCTGCGATGGACTGGTGACCTGTCCAGGGTATACCCCGCCTCTCGCCCGTTGACGCTGGGATAGGCTCCAGCCCCCCCGCGACCCTTAATGTGTAGGAATAAGCGGAAGATGACGATGGATGGATGGATGTTTTTATCAGCTCTGAAAGACCTTACATATCTTCAGATTGGCCACATTGTGTCTACAATCCCCTGACTTCTTTTGCCATGCTTACATTTAACTGGTAGAATTTCTAAACTGTGCCCTTTCTAATCACACCAGTAGAGCCCATTGTTGCTAAATGCTTGTTCAGCAACTTCACATTCAGCTTGATGACAGCTTATTGTAATGAAAACCGGCCACCATGGCGGGCGCAACGGCAATGGACATCCCCACAGACATCATGAGGACCTACAGAGAAGGAACAAAGCAACGAGAAAAGAGCTGGGTGATGATGACGATTCCAACTGTATCGCCCTTCTTTTGTTATGGGCCACTGAGATCGCTGAACGATGGATGAGTTAGTAAAGAAAATAGTCGCCGTCAAAGTTTTGGCGGACATGAATGAAGTTGTGAAGGAAATACCAATTTTATTAACTCAAGATAATTTTTTCCTGGTTAAACTGCGTAAACCTTTAGCAGAGGTGCTGACGTTACTCCGTGAGTAAGCGGCATACAACGCAGATTCTGCAGCCCAGCGCATTTTCATGCATTCTGGAAATTTAAATCATGCAAGATGATTATTTCCTCCTTCTTAAATTTTCTTTTTGTATGATTCTCATTCTGTGGTTGCTTGTGCTGACTTACAATTTTGGGTTATGAAATATTTGAGAGGCCAAATTATGCGATATGCGAGGAGGCCCGCAAGCTTCTGTAGAGTGTCACTGAGAAAGAGAGTAAGGTGAGATGTCTCTGGTTCTTTAAAAACGTAGTGCTTCTGGATATTTTAGAAATCAATTGTCATTCCGATCACTCATTTTTTTTAAAATATGTGTCCGAAGTCATGTATGAGTAAGACATTTCATCATTAAAATGTTTTTCTGTTTTGTCAATGAGCCAAAGTTGAATTTATGAATGAAGGCTTTCGAAACCCATGATCAAAGACCATAGTCCGTCTGGGGGGGTGTTGAGCAGTGGAGTGTCAGTCAGTGGGTGCAGCAAATGCTGGCACAACAAGTTCAGAGAGTTAACTGTGACGTCTACACCAATCACAGTCAGGGTGGAGTTTGGTTTCTCTCTTTTCTGGTAGGTTCTCCGTTAATCATCAGCCCCACAGACATCATCTGCTGGAGAATGGCTCCGTGCCTCTGGTGTCAACCTCAGAGCCACAGACACAGTTTCATCGGTGACGTTCAACCAAATGATTGTTATATATATATATATATATATATATATATCCCTCTCACCCTTGTTGCGTGGTTCTGTCTCATCCTCTAGCTCGAGTCCTCAACCTCAACCTAACCCTAACCCTGGGAGCTTGAGGGTTCCACGCAGTATCTTAGTTGTTCCTAGGACTGAGCTCTTCTGGACTGAGGTTTCAGGTGTTGTTCCTAGAATCTGCTGGAGCCACTCTCCCAGTTTGGGGGTCATTGCCCCGAGTGCTCCTACTACCACAAGGACCCTGTCAGCCCTGACCTTCCACATCCATTCTAGCTGTTCTTTTATCCCCTGATGTTTCTCAACCTTCTGGTGTTCCTTCTTGCTGATGCTGGCGTCAGCTGGTATCACCACATCTATCACTACTGCCTTCTTCTGCTGTTTGTCCACCACTACTATGTTCGGTTACTGAAGCACTGACATTACAATAGGTGTAATGTTTTCTGATTCAACCAACTCTTTTTAAATACATCAACAATCTATAATCCCCCGTGTCAGTTGTAGGTACTTGGACAGCTGGTCCACACTTGAAAATGCGATGATTGAAACCACTGAGATATTTCTGCATTCAGGTTACATTAAACAAAAGAGTAGAGGACAGAGCCCAAGATGAAGACATCATTGTCTATAACATAAAACCACAATGCTCTCCTTCCACTCTGTGTATGCTCTCTTTTTACTTGGCCTTTGCTTCCCTTGGGGCTGGATAATACTTCGTCCTCAGGGGTGTTTCAGAAGCGTTGCACCTTTCATGACTTTGATTTTTAAGCTTCTATCATGAGTGAGTAAGCAACATATATAAATTGTGTCCTTTTCACTTTCTTTAAATGTGTTTATTCCATTTCATCTTTCCTGCTGTCGGCTTCTGTCCAATCATGAATGGCATAAAAGAACATTTTGTGATTATATTTTGGTTACAAATATAATTTTGATGTAATGACTTGAAACAGGATGTGAACAGAGTTTTATATGCATAATTAACCAGAGGCTCTTCAGTTTATTTTGTACAGCTCGGCACAGTTCTCTCGTAAATACACAATCCATTGATTCCTCTTGAAGATCTGAATGGAGAGTGGCTCCTGGGCCTCTTCAGCTCAAGCTGCTGCATCAGAGCCAGAACACATTGAAGATGAATCCAGTGAGATCAAGGATGAAACCTGTGTTAAGTTTAGTAAGAGACCACACCGGTCAGGTGTGTAAAAATGGAGATTAATTCTGAAATGGTGTTCAAACACAGTTTGAAAAAGCCGTAGTGTGACGTAAAATGCCACTTCGGAGTTTGACTTGGAAAGTTTATCGAATCACAAATTCAGAGAGGCAGTCAGCTATGAGGCAATGAAAAACAGCAATCTAGTAGCCGCATGTGGCTCCTATGACCACCACTCAGTCAGTTTGCTCACCAAAATCTACGGCGGACTTGATGTCTAACAGTCTGTTAGTAAAATGTTAAGTTGTCCTTCACAGTACCAAAAGCATCATTTACATTTGCAGAACTTTCATTCAATACCAGGCACCATTCATGTTCTGGTGACGGTTACTGGGTTAGGGGTGCAGTGGTCATTTCGCACATTACACTCACGCAGACAGAACAGAATAAATCAATGGACCTTCTCCGTCTGAGAAAAGACAGGTTGCTGCAGAAACACTAGTGTTTCATAACGCTGGTCAAGTGTCAATGATCTCCTCTGGTGTTTGACACGAGAGGCCTTATCAACTCTGCCAACAGATCTTATCGAGTCTGGTTAATCAGTAACCAGTCAGAGCCAGCTTGAGTTTGTCATGCTGGAAGGATCGATGCTGAGCAGCTTATCCCCTATTACTTGATTCATGAAAATCAACTCAATTACAAGGTGGCCTTGAACAGGTTTAGATGGGGGGGGGGGGGGTGAGAAAATCAGGTGGGTGGGTGTAGTTTATAGCATCTCCAGCTGAAGTGAGGTTCTTCTGGGCTAAGAGACCCAAACACATACTGAGCTCCAGATGAAAAAACTCTTTGCGGCTTTTGTTTCTTGGACCTCCGTCACATTGCACACATCTACATGAATGCAGAGTTATCAGACTAAGGCCAACCCACTCACACACCAAGTGATTCTGTTCCCATTACGAAGGAACAAAAGGTTGCCTTTCTGCTTTGTTTTTGTTTTCTAAACTTTTCATCCATTCATTGGATGGTGAACAGCAGCATCAAAAAAGCACCAGAGTGCATTCACTTGGGTTTGTAGACAGTCTAAGTAGCAGTGTGGAGGACGGTGATGGAGTTTCCGTTGTATTTTTTTTGCTCCAGGTTGTTTTTCATTCTACTGCTGACAGTGGAACTCGGACCCTTCATCATGTGTCCATGAGTGGAAGCACCAGCTGCAAATTACAGCATTCACCCACCTTTCATGTTCCCATAAATGGCGATCAGATAAACACCTGAAACCCAGGTGTTTGTGGATGTTAGTGGGTTTTTGGCCACTGGCAACGGGGCTTCAGATTCTGTGTCTGTTTGCAATTGTAATTTTGAGAGGAAAAAAAAACAATAAAAACAAAATGTTTTTTTGAATGGGGTGAGAGACAGAGATGTCAAAGTGGAACTAAACCTCTGTGCTTAGCCCAGTTACCCTCAACGCATAACTTAAATTACCTAAAATAGTTTTTCTGCCACTGCTATTTATGTGTGTAACAGTGACCTTGACCTTTGACCCCCAATTTTTTTCAGGTCATCCATGAGTTTGTACCATATATAGAGAAAATCCCTCAACAGGTTTCTGTGAGGTGACACTGACCTTGACCTTCAACCTTTGATCGCCAAAATATTTCCAGTTCATCCATGAGTCCCAGTGGACATTTGAGCCAAATCTGAAGAAATTCCCTTGTGGTGTTCAAGAGACGAGGCATATTTGTAAGGTGACACTGGCCTTGAACTTTGGCCTTTAAAGTACTTCCAGTTCATCCACAAGTCTCAAGGTGTTCCAAAGATATCATGTTAATAAAAAATGGGTTCTATACACACACACACACACACACACACACACACACACACACACACACACACACACACACACACACAACCTGGATCATAAAGCCTTTGGCATAAAAATGATATAAAGTGGGCAAGCTGAAAGGAGCCGGGAGGAGCTTGGAGGTTCTGTGACATTATCTGGTCAGAGAAAAACAGAAGCACTTGTTTGAGCTGGAGGACTCTCCTGGAGTCCCGGAGCAACATGTCACTTTCCCGTGAGTCTGAATAGTCGGTTCCTCTGTCACTTCAGAGACAGTAGATGAAAAGTGCTGATCACTGGTGCCTCAGTGTCTCTGACTCAGTGCTAAGTAACATTTCTTGTTACATTACAAGACTACTGCAATGAAAAAGCAACTTGTTACAGTAAAGCGTTACCTTCTGAGAAAAAAAAAAACTTGTCTTTGTATTTTTGATGAATGGGAAGCCCGCCGCGCACATGTTGATTATATTGTGATGACAGGTGGCTCCATTACATCACCTGACACCAGATCAGCCAATGGATTAATCAATTTGCAATAGCTGTGTATTGACCAATAGAGGGCAGTCACTGCACATATTTATAGCATATTATGTAGAATTCAAATAGTTTTGAACAGAACCTGAGATTTTCAACTGATTTAATGATTGCTACTTGTTCATACCCAGTTAAGTTTTCACCTGGCAGATGGGTTTTGGGTTAAGGTTAACTGATGAGTAATGGCATCCTCACAGTCTACTGCTGTTGATCATTTTACCGAAAAGTAAGTAAAAAACAAGTTTCGATAGAAACTGGCAAAAATATTTATCGTCCACGACCATGTCAATCCAAATCTTCAGCCAAGCTCAGCCAGCCGACAGCTCCTCGAATTCATTGGTGTCAACTCTTGCTGTGACTTCCTCTGTAAAATGATGACATCACACACAAAGATGTTCAAAGGCAGCAGACTTATCACGTTCAAGGCGCTCTTCACTTCTGTCAGCTAGTCTCACTTGATTCACTGTCGTGTTCAACTGTTAAACTGACGAAGTTGTGATAGTTTAAGTGTATAAAGGTAAACAAAGGTGATCTATTCTGTGTGTACATTGCAGACATGAGGAGTGACTTTGACTGAGTGAGGTGTACATTATTGTAGTGGAAGGTCTGCACACCAATGGGTTTTATGGTTTGTGGCTGGAGGTGAGTAAGACATACGCACATCCGCAGCGAGTCACTGGCACCCCGTTAGCATCACCACTCTGTAAAACCTGTGAACATTTTGTCTAATGAACAGATTGGCCATAGACTGTTTGTTCTTGGCTGTGTGCAGCTTGTAGCATGACACACGCTAACACACACACACACACACACACACACACACACACACACACTTATTTACAGCAGTCATCTAACTCTCAGAGAGCAGGATGTTTCGTAGATTCAATCACTTCCTGCCTGTGATGTGGTATTCACTGAAGACATCCCCTCATGCATTCTGTGAGTGGTCGCCATTTGTGGTGAGTGCTGCGTTCTTCCCGGCACACTTACTTCGTTAACATCTCAGGAGAGAGCAAGAGGAGGTGAAAACGAGGGAGCACAGCGTGCACCAGCAGGGCAAAAGGACATAGGAGAGTGGGGCAGCTTGCTCTGTTTATGTTTTGACATTTTAAACTTTTAATAGCTTTTAAATTTTTATGAGATTTGAGATTTGCACATGTGTTTCAAAAGGCTACCCTCAGGTAGAGCAGCCATGTCTTGTGTGTCTCACTACACATGACAGGTTTGTCCAAGGTTGATGTTTCCTGAGTGAAAACTAATACGGACAATCTCAGGAAATCATTCGGATGCTTGGTAATTTTGTCTTTTCAGATTGCAGGATGTTTCATTTTTGGAGTGTGCATCGCCTTTTGGAAAGCCTGTCTGGTCAGTCACATCTACTTGCTCTAGGTCTATGGGTGTAGATGAGTGGTTCAGGACCATGGACAGAGGCTCAGACAAGTGCACGGTCTGTTATTGGATGTTCTCCTGTGGGATCCTCCCTCACCCTCTGTTACTACCACTAAAGACATCATACGTATTCACTCCATTAATAAAAAGTGACCCTGAGCCAGTCAGAAAGAGATGTCCTCTACACAGGAGCCAAACTGTTATCAGATGTGGGGTTCAAGGTCAAAACCACTCTATAATTATTATGTCCTTCCATTAGTTGACCTAAATGTTGCTAAGAGCACAAAAACATTTAGTGAGTGTGTGTTAGGAAACCAGCAACAGTCATATTTTCCCAGTTTTCAGTCAGACAGTTAGAAGGTGGAGCAGAAACAAGTTTACTCAAAACACTAATTTGTACCTGTTTTATGTTTGAAAAGCAGGACAGCGGGCCAAGGTTTGGGCTGCCACCCATTTTCTTTCATTCAGACACTGTGGTGTTTGTCAAAGTGATTCTAAGGTTGTTTTTTTGTTTTGTTTCATATAATAATAGAAAATGCGGATTTTGCATCTTTTAGTAGATCTTAAGGAAACATACTCAACTCTGAAGAGAATACCAGTGCTAATTTTGCTCCTTTTTAAGGAAGCGAAAATACTTTCAGAAGGCAACTCAATTCTTACTCAATAGTTTCATTCTTCAGAGGAAATTCTGCAAGAACTTTGCTGACCTCACAGTTAAAAAGTGCAGTTGCGCAGTTTAAAAGAAAGAGGATATCTTCGATCTAAGAACAAGACGTGTCTCTTGTGCTGGATCTTTATTGCTCTTACAAAATCATTAATTCACTCCTTATGCAGAACATGAATGCATTTACTCCTTTATTATGATCGTGATGTGTGGAACCTCTGCTGACGTGTATAAGGCAGGTTAAAATGTTCCATGATCTTTGAACCCTGTGGCTTGATAGTAGCAGATTGGGTAAGACCTAGACAGGGGACAAGAGGAGTTGACCAGTGTTCTCTTAAACTGCTCTTGTGTGAACTAAATCTGGCTGGACCATAAGAGTCACAGGGAGTCGCCTTTTACTTCATCTGGCTTTCTATTGTAACAGTTTGTCTCTCATTTATCCTCTTGATGGTGATGATCTTGAGCTTGCTTTTGCTCACACAATTAATAAGGCACCCGAACATTTCCAGACAGGCGTTATAAAAGACGGTCATCCAGCTCCGTGGACAGCTTACAGGTGATTCTGAACGACGCACCTGCAACAGACCCTGAAACCCCTCATCTCCCCAACAGACTCATCTCCTTCAGTTCATTCATTTCTCTTTCTTCATCCGTCTCTTTCTCTCTTCCTCATGTCTGGGCACAGTAAAGCTCTGTGTTCATCACTGAGGAGTCACTGCCAGAGCCACCGCTCATTACAGCTCAACATCTGCACTCAATAACAGGCCACGCTCTGCATGAATAACGGCAGTGTTACAGACATGAGCGAAATGTCAGTGGAAGGCTTTATTACTGGTGGCTGGAGAAGATTGTGTGTGTGTAAGTGTGTAATTGTGTGTGTGTGTGTGTGTGTGTGTGCGTTTGTGTGTCTGGTAGGCTTCTCTTCAGGTCCTAGCCGCCTTAGTGCAAAAAGCTGGGGGTAACCTAGCTTAACCTTTGACCCTGCTCTTCCCCCTGTGTGACCCTGCCCCTTGCCCCTGCCTGAACCCCCTTTTACCCCTTCTGCCCCTTCGGCTTCTGGCAGAGATGGATGAGAAGGAGGCCGACTTGAGATCACACGCATTCTGCACCCCTCCTCAATGAAAACAAAGCATGTGGCATTTAAGGAAGACTGGGAGAACCAAGCTTTAATCTGACAGGCTGACAGGCCACAGCGGCCTCAGACAGACCTGGGGAACAGCTGAAGAACACACACAGAGGGGGAAGAGGAAAGGTGGGGGTTCTGATAGAGACGTTCCCCTACATTCCTCCTGTTGTCCAAGCGAGTAGTAAATATTTGTCAACGGCCCGCAACATGCCTTTACTTTTCCCCACTGTTTCAGTAGAATGAGTCACATATCTGAGATGCCTGTCTAAGCATCATGACCTGCAGTGTCTCAGGTGGCAGCCTGATTCTCTTTATGCAGTGTTTGGTTTCCCTCAAAGCTCCTCCGGCTGCTTGTTTGCCCTTCAAGTACAGAAGTAAAACATGGCCTTTCACTTTTACAACATGATATTGTGGGAATAATTGTGCAGAGGCGGAGGAGGATGTGAAGGCATGACCCGCCAGTTAGTGCGTCTAAACAAAGAGGGAGTGGAGGGTCAATCAGACAGACGCGACCTGATAAGCCTGGTCCAGGCCTCCGCTTGCCACTGTTTACTCTGCAGACATACCGCCAATCCACACACTTCCTTCCAAGTAGCCCTGAGATACTGGGGCGTAACAGAGTATGCTGCTGGGCACAGACTGGGACTCAATTAAATTTAGCTGGAAAACAATCCAGTGTCTAAAGAATTGTTATGATCTACATGGTCATAAATCAGTGATCATTAGAATTTTGTAGTTTGAAAAATGGCAGAAGAAACTGAAGAAGGAAAGAGAAGTGCAAAAAAAGGTGAATCCAGCAGCAGCAGCAGCAGCAGCAGCAGCAGCTGAATGTGGGTTTCACTGGTGGGATCTGGAAAGGTGATGTAATTTAGAGAGAATGGTTGCGGTTGCCTGTACAGAGAGAGGTTTACTGGCCCCAGGCTGGCCGTCTAGAGGGCACACACATCTCTTTGCAGACACTGGGAAACACAGGGCCATAAAACCAAACGAGCTCATGTGTGGAGCACCTAATAAATTAGGCCAAATAGCTATGAAATAATACCCCAAAACATCCATATTAGAGAGAAATCTGTAAACATCTTTTATGTCACTTCAAGTAAGAACCTGGCAGCCTCTTGACTTTATCAGCTCTCTTGATAATTATTTTAGGAGGGGGATCACGGGAAGATCATTCAGTCTTTCCTCTCCTCTACTCTCCCGTGCCTTAGATCATGTCTCCAACAACTGAGTCTCCCCATTCTGTTTTAATGATGACCGCCGCAGACATTAACCAGCAAACATTTATCACTAAAGAAGACATCACACTTAAAAGGTATTTCCTCATATATATTTTCTTCTCTCGTCATGGGGGGAGTCGAAACCCCTCTCATCCCTGATAACATATTATCTATTGGCTTAAGACGTTGACAGGAAACAAATTCCCATGGACGACAAAAGCCTGGAATGTGCTACAAGGAGGTTGTCTCCCACACTCCCTCAGAGACCCCCCCCCCTCCTACATCCACCCCCCACACTCCTCCATCCCCTTCCCCTCTGAAGGATGTTTTTGTTGGGTAATTGATGCAAAGGTGCTATTGATAAGAAAGAATGAAACATCAAACCACCTCTCAGAGAAGGAGACAGGGGGTGTGTGCTTGAATCAAACGTCTTGAAAACGCCACCAAAGGGATTTATCAGTCTTTCTTCCCCATTTCTGTTCTCACGTTTTCTGTTCTCTGTAACCCCTCCTCCATCTTTTTCATTCTTGTGTGTGTGTTGGTTCGTGTGTGTGTATGAGTGCGCGTGTGCACACTCAAGACCTCATAAACTTTCAGAAAATAAGTGTAAAGTCTGCAATGCAAAGTATAAGTTACACACACTAATAGCATGAAATGTAGAATCCCCCACCACTAATTTGATTATTTGACAATAACGTGTCAATCACATGAACAGATGGATTGAGCGGTCAAGGTTAATGTGAGGTTTGGGGCAGTTGAAGAATGGTTAAGAAAACAAAACCTTTTGGTTTGGATGTTTGGCTCAAGTTAATAGTTGTGTTTGAAAGGCTTGTCTGAATAAGAAAACTGGTCGCTTGTGATGTACCTTCATGTGTTAATGAATCAGATGAAAGAAGGATGATAGGAAATTCAGAACAGCCAAAATCTTGAAGCCATTCCACCTGGATTTTATAGGGCCTACGCCGGACAGACTTTGGCCTCTTTGCAGCAGACTGATGTCATAGGTCGAATTCCTGTGCAGAAGTAGGCCAGCGCCCTGTATGATAGCAGATTGCTGACTAATCATAGAGAGCAAGCCAGGGAGGAGACAATGCTCAAGCTCAAAGGAGCTTTGTATTGACAGCGACTCACCGAATGCCTCGATGCCGCGGGGGCCTCAGGGACGGATGGTCTGTGCCCTGAGAAGTTGATGCTGTGTCAAGAGTGGCTTTATCAATAACTCTCTTTGACAGAAAGGCAGTGTTTATGTGTGTTTTGGCTACTCCTGCTGGAGTATTCATGCCTGGTTCTTATCTAGTCCTTGTATCTAGAATCAGTTGGCTGACTAAAGTCCAAGGTAGGCGCAGAGTGTAGCCAGTATGGATTCTGTTTATTGTTCTGCTACTGAGCAAATATCTCACTGTGGCCTCTTAGAGAGAGGAGATGCCTTTCTATTGTGAAAGGGGGAGAAGAGAAAACAACAACAACAAAAGGAAGGGGGTAGGGGACTGTCTGCTTATTGTTGTGTATGTGTTTTGTGTGCGTGTGTGTGCGTGTGTGTGTGTGTGTGTTTGTGTGTGTGTGTGTGTGTGTGTGTGTGTGTGTGTGTGTGTGTGTGTGTGTGTGTGTGTGTGTGTGTGTGTGTGTTGCAGACATGTTGTATAAGGTTGAAGTTGCCTGGAGGGGGGTTTGGGCACGCCTGCTCTTAGGGCTGGGCATGTTCCTCGAATACCGACCCTGGAATTTAACGGCCTGGGGTCAGGACTTTTATTTGCAATCCCACCTTGCGCTATTCCCCAAAACACACACACACACATACACTCACTGATCTTCACTGGTTAGTGGAAGGAAATGGCTTCTTTACTTGAAGTATTTATTCATATGGTACAACTGGTTAAAAGGAATTTGCTGCTGGCAAAAAGCTCTCTGGAATCATACATACTAATACAGCAGTATCAGATAAAGAAGGACAAGTTCTTTCATGCCAAGTATGATGCGAATGTCAGGCTGCATGCTAAAAAAGCTATTGATAACATTGTTCAGCGGCTGAGAAGCCTTTGTTATGCACCAAATTTAAACTCTAAATGTGGTAATATTTGCAGCAGCGCAATGGCAGGACCAAAAAAAGCAGCTTTGATATTCTGCAGGCTTAACCTGCTGAACTTATACACAACCTGAGCTGCAGTCAAAATGAATTACTTGCCATTTGCTGGTCTGACAGGACCCCCTATTTGACTGTGTTTGGACGATGCTGTAGGCATAGATGTAGAGGACAAGCACAAGCAGATTTTTCCCACAACACTTCTGGCTACATGACCTATTCACCTGCTCAGCATGACATATTTCATCACGAATGTCTTGGTTGTTTTTGTACAGTTCCACCGCCAGTGCATATGATACGATATGTACAGCTTTAGTGTGTGCACCATGAATCGCTGTCAGATCAGAGCTTGTTGTAAGTGTCAGCGATAGGGCGGCCAGCTGTACTGCAGACTGTGTCGGAAAGCTTTTTGGGAACGGCTGTAGAAGTGAAACTTCCAATAAAGTGTGCTGGGGGTCAGCCAGCTCAGTCCAGCCATATGAGGACAGCCAAGGGTATATTGGGAGAGGTAAAGCCTCATATGGAAAACAACTTCAAGGACGTCAACATAATGGCTTCTCTAACAAGGGCCATACATTTAATGATGTCGGGACAACCTGGCTTTGAGGCTGTAAAATGAGTGTTTATTATATGATCTGGCACACAGGATCTTTGACAGTGTGTCTCTGCATATTCTATGGAAATGTATGTGTTGTATATATAACAAGGCTTGCCAAATATGTCACGGCACATTAGGATCTTATTTATATCCACTTAATCCTGTGGGAAAAATCGGACCCCGTTATGAGGGATATTTTATACATTGTTCTGCCGCAAAGTTTCCCTGCTCTTTTGAACTATATAGTGCATACGGACAATATTTCCCAGTTGCCTTAGTAACCACAAGAACCACTTAATGATTACGTGTGAAAGAGCAGGTAATAGGATGGGAGCGAGGTGATATACGAGGAGGTAGAAAATAGGTTTATGCAAAGTGTTCTTCTCCAGTTACTTAGTTAGGCAGATACCAGGAAAAGAACATTGCCTTAATATTGGAAAAACTGGCCCAACCGCTGAATATATATGGTGTTGTAGCACGCCACTGCACGAGAGCGAGGACATTTTGAAAGGACATGCTGGCTCTTTCCTCCTCCTCTCGCCACAAAACATGCGAGGCCCAAAATTTATGTCACTCTCCACAGAGAAATGAGAAATATGATCTATGTGTCGATCGTGCCAAACAAATGTAGGATAATCTGCTGCCTTGTCAGCATCTGTCTCATGTGTGACTGTCCGTGATGTTATACTGACAATATTGACAACCAAACCTCAAAAGCTGTGCAGGGAACACTTTCCATACCTCCTACTGTTTCCCAGGAATTTGTGTTTAAGCAAAGCAAACACACTAAGGCGCACTCAGACAGATGCAGTCACATACACGCACACACGTACACACACACACACACACACACACACACACACACACACACACACACACACTGTTGGCCTAATGAACATAGCAGAGCAGCAAGCCATTACACATACCTCATTAATTTCCCTGGACTGTTTTCACTCATTGCACACGTCCAGCTGCAGACACTGACACCATCTCACACACACATACACACACACACACACACACACACACACACACACACACACACACATTAGCACACACACACAGACACATACACGTGCATCCTCTCAGGCACTATCTATCAAACACACACACACTGAAACTTAGTCTCATTTTTGTTTGTGACACTGCGTTAGCGGGAAGCCCGGCTGTGAGCTAACCCCACCGTGTTTTTCTCGTCTCTTTTGTTTTGTTTGGCATCTGTTGTGTGCTCAAAACACACACACACACACACACACACACACACACACACACACACACACACAAACATATCACTCTCACAAAGTCTTACATAGTATTTCTTTGGTTTGTGCTATTAATAAATTGAAGAAATCAAATTCTTTTTCCTTTTAAAAATTCAACGTTTTGAATCTAAGTCATCTTCTCGCTTCTCTCTCAACTTATAATTCCCCTCAGTTTCCTTTATTGAGAATATTTGTTACTCATGCCTCTTCTTTACATCAGCAGATTGCCTTTAGCTTTGTTAACACACGCTAAAATGCTCACAGGTAATAATCCGAAATGTGGAGGTGATCTTTCTCTCTATTTCATAGCAGCGCTGCTTATGAAAATGACGTGGGGGAGAGGAATCCTCAGGCACAGGGGACGTGCAGCGTGATCTCTGCGTGTTATTCTCCTCGTAAGGGTTGTTTTTGTCCGTCAAGGCATTTCCATTGCATCTAGGGAGAAAGAGACGTGCAGAATGGACATCGTAGACGATGCAAGAAAGTGTTATTGTGTTCTTTAATCTCCCTGTTTTTCTGCTTTTGTCCCCCTCACCCTTCCCCCACTTGAAAAAACGTCACCCAAGCTGTGCCGGGAGGCACATCATCCCTTATTACATGATCAGGCTGCTGGAGAGCCCAGGACCCCTGGACCCTTTGGATTCTACCTGCGGGGGATACAGATGAGCAGGTGATAGTGCTGGAATGTGAACTGGGACAGGTGGAGGGGGAATTTTTAAGGACAAGGCCCTGTGGCATCATCCCTGCTCAGATTCCTGCGAGAGCATCTGCTGCCAAAGCTCCGACAACAACTCTGGATCCTGCAGCATGTTTTATTTGGCCACAGGGATTTTTTTCCTGTAGAAAAACATCTTTATTGATAAACTTATCTGTTGTCCGAGACTGTTTTGCTTGCTTTTTTACTTGCTTTGTCCATGGCAAGAACACTGTTTGCCTCGTAAAAGATACATCATTTTTAGAATTATATTGTTTTTGTGTTGGAAGACATGAATTTTTGTTTGTGAGGAGACAATCTTGAAAGTGAAAGCAGAACATATACTGGATGTGGTTAACACTTTCATTTTTTGTTTTTATTTCCATTTCATTCATAAAAAACACTCCATGTAATTACCTGACCAACTTCCCTCCCTCTCTTGCTCCTCATACAGTCAGAGCAGATGTCACAGCAGTTACAGGTGTTAACAGAGTCCAGAGGAGATGCACAGGTACTGTTTGTCACACATCGAAACTCTCACACATGAGAGCTGAGGAGCGTTCATTGTTTACCCCACTGAGGGAAGCAGGTGGCCAAACCTACAGGGCCAACATTATTCATCAACACACAGCATGCTGCCACGAGAGAGAGAGAGAGAGAGAGAGAGAGAGAGAGAGAGAGAGAGAGAGAGGGAGGGGAGGGTGCAACGATCAGCACAACCCTTCATTTTCAAGTTTTAGAAATTAGCTGCAGCATGGAGGTCAAATAAAGACAAATGGTTATTTGCAGAGATGTCCTGGCAGTAATTGCTACTACAGGCAGCAGCTGATTCATTGAGCACATGTGGGATAAAGTCCTGCAGGCATCAGTTAGTCTGGAGGAACATCTCCCAACTCGAGCTGACATCAGACAGTGAGCAAACTCTCACTTTAATGATAATAATAAGGCTAACCTTGTACGGCCTCTCTCCCTCTGAGCCCACAATTACTAGCCTGGCACACAGCGTACGCACACAGTCTGTCTGGGGAGCAAGCCACTGGATAATTCCTGGTTACCTGTCACAGCCACTTCTCACAAACACACTTACCATACAAATGCCAGAAAAAACGTGTATGTGGGTTATGAGCACATACTTAATATGAACACTAATGCATCAAGGAACATGTACACTTTGCTCATACAGTTTGCTCAAGGAAGCCAAATGTGGATTAGCAGCTAATTTTCATGCCTGAAAACGTATATTTGAGGCGAAACCAGCGCTGTTACCTCACCTCTCCGAGCATGTCTGCTCGCTGCTGTTCTGTGTTAATTGCCAATAAATCAAAGGCAATTTGGGTTGTTTTTGTAGCGTTGTTTTTTTTATCATCATTACTCCCTTGTAATACATGAGAGACACCTCAATGTAAAGGCAAGTCCCGTGCTGAGTGGGTCATGAATCCCTGTCAGGGAAGTGAGAATGTCAAGTTTCACAGTCTCTTGTGAAACATCCTGTGTTTTTTGAAGGAGTTTTGAATGATTCTTCGGATCTGTAAGCTCATTCATAAACTAACTATTTATGCTTTTTTGAAAAAGAAAACAAGTAGTGAGAGTGCATAGAAATAAATCATTTTAGAGGAGGAGAGAGATTTTTTTGAGTCAGTGTCAGCATCAACGAAATGAAATATGGTGGAAAAAAATCACTGAAGTCACTAATACAGTTGGTCATAGATAGATAGTCCTTTATTAGTCTTACGACAGGGAAGTACACAATGTTGCTGCAGCAAAGTGGATAGAGTAACAGCATAGTTATAAACATAGGGGCACAGTGGTGCAGTGGTAGTGCTGTCGCCTCACAGCTAAAAGGTGCTGGATTTGTTTCCCGCAGAGGATGCTGTGGGGTGTGTCCTCTCCTCCATGTCACGGTGCACACACTTTAGGTAGACTTGGCAAAAGAGCCTTTCTGTGTGTAGTCTGCATGTTCTCCCCATGTCCCCAAGGATTTCCTATACAGAACCCCTATATAAAAACATGCCCCTCTTATGGTCAATCGGGGCGCTTGATGGAAGGAGAAAAAAAATCGGTGGGAAGAAAGTGATCCTCTCAAAAAGTGGAAAAAGTATAAACAGTGTATATATACAGTATATATACAGTGTGTGTGTGTGTGTATATATATATATATATATATATATATATATATATATATATATATATATATATATATTATTCAAGAATAAAACAGGGTGGTACGGTAGTGCAGTGGTTAGCACCGTGGTTAGCACCGTCCCGGCTTATCGTGTGCATGTTCTCCCTGTTCCTGTGTGGGTTCTCTCTGGTACTCCAGCTTCCTCCCACAGTCCAAAGACATCAAGAGGGGACGAGGCTGATTGATACTCTAAATTGACCGTAGGTGTGACTGTGAGTGTGAATGGTTGTCTGTCTCTATGTGTTGGTCCTGTGATGGACTGGTGACCTGTCCAGGGTGAACCCCGCCTCTCGCCAGGAGGCTGCTGGGATAGGCTACAGCCACCCCCTCCCACCCCCCCGTGCGACCCTGAACAGGATAAGCGGAAGAAGATGGATGGATGGATGGATGGATGGATGGAAGAATAAGACAAGTAACAACAGACAATGACAACAACAGCAGTTGCACATGGGGTATTAAAAATCATACACTGTCCTGATAAAAGAGATGTTGTCATTTCAAGTGTGAGTGGAAAAAGAGCACATAGGTTGAATGAGGTAGGGGAGTGGGAGACCCTGGCTCTTCCTAAAATGGAAAAGCACATGATTTTGAATCTTTTAACACTGCCAAAGCCACCACATCTGTGATACCATAGCCAATCAGCACAGTTCTGTTTTTATTACTAACAATGACAGTTATCCCAAAACGCTCCTGTTGATCTGATGACATCTGCTTGCAGTCAGACACAAGGCAACTGTCATATTTATCATCAATTCATCATATCTTTACAGTCCAAAACAAACTGTTGTAAAATAAACATAAATGGAAGAACTTTTCTGGCAGCATCAAACTGTTGCATTTGTGTGCACCACCATCATAATCATGTAGCGTAACTTGGGGTGAAGATGCGTAATTCCAAAAGACAGAAAATGTCTTGACAAATGACAACAACAACAAAAAAATCTGCCAGCAAGTTAAGTACTGATGATTAATCACTATCATGGTGTTGGTTCTGGTGAAAAAGTGGAAGAAGGAGAGCAGCCAACAAACACAGTGCTCAACCATGAACGCCGCCTGCTGCTGATGGGGTGGAATAGTGTAGCGTGGGGACTTGTTTCCTGTTTACAGAGCCAGTACAAACAGACAGGAGGAAATACCCCGAATTGACCAAAATTTTTATTTGATTAAAATCACTGAATGTATCTTTAAATGACATGCATCCTGATTTTCTTCTTCCTTTTCTTTTCTTGGGTGACATCACATTGATGAAACTGTTGAATTTTCCCTAAATACCTTGAGGGTTTCCTCGGGGGGCCCTACACAAACGCATTCTCTGAGGACCTTGATTGTGAAACGAACTTTCATCCCATGTTTTTTGAGGGTCCTCTTCCACTGAGCCCCCCGGTAACACACGCACACACATACACACACGCACAAACACACCACTACACTCCCGCGGACACATGGACTTCCCTCTAAAGTGCTCTTGTGAGTTCCAAAACACTGCAACTTATCTAATACTCACGTGAGTCTGTGTACTCTGTGCCACCAAAGTGCTAGAAATTCCCATCATCAGCTCACTTTTATGGAACAGTCACATCCTCTCGCTCCGCATTATCTGGCTGAACATTAATCAGGCCCTTCCTCAGTGCACATTTGCCACTTATCTTTCAGAGTCATTTTGCTTTTTCTGCACGTCAGCCACAGGAGGTGATTTTTGTCCTATCGGATTGGTTTAATATCAAACCATCAACTGCTCTCAGCTGGCTGTATTTCTAAAATAACCAAATTTACAAGCAGATCTGTGACTTCTCCAGGTTGAGGCTGTCACATCACTATCAAACCTCTTCAAAACCTCTTCAAACAGAAAATAAATATTTAAATGAGCGGCTCTATATCTGATGTATATTCACAATCAAATGTTTTTTTTCTCTAAATGATTCCTAGCGTGTTCATTCATTCTTAATTTGAATGTTTTAAGAATGTTTCAATCACTACCATTCACCTTGTGAAACCTCCATGTATCGCGTAGTGTTTCATGTCACAGTCGAAAACGACAAACATGTACAAGGACAGAATGTAAATGAGCAGAGCTCAAATTAGAAGGCAAAAATATTAGTATTAATCAAAAATCTACTCTACTGATGAACTCTACTATAACATCATCCATTTTCTGTACTGCTTATCCATTAAGGGTCGCGGGGGGCTGGAGCCTATCCCAGCAGCCTTCGGGCAAGAGGTGGGGTTCACCCTGGACAGGTCACCAGTCCATCGCAGGTCCAACATAGAGACAGACAACCATTCACACTCACAGTCACACCTACAGTCAATTTTGAGTCGCTGATTAACCTAACTTGCACTTTTTTGGACTGTGGGAGGAAGCTGGAGTACCAGAGAGAACCCACGCAGGCACAGGGAGAACATGGAGACTCCACCCAGAAAGATCTTGTGCCTGACCTGGGGCTCGAACACGGAACCCTCTGGCTGTGAGGCAACAGTGCTGACCACTGCACCACCGTGCAGCCCCACTATGACATCATTATACAGGTCATTATTAATATAGGTATAAATATACATGTTCGAAATGTATCCTAAAATTCTAAAAGGGGCAATTTTTTTGAAGAATTTCACTTGTTATTAAAAATCCAGTACTAGTCAGGCTTAAGCTCAGTTAGCATGAGCAACTTCAGGTTACAGATAACAATAACTTTTAAGAAATTTAAATGTGCTCTATGCTTTTTGTAGCTTTTAAAATCCTGATTCTTTTACAGAGATTAATCATGCATAACTCACTCTGATTACTGCAATACTAAAAGTACAAAAAATAAGTATAGAGGATAGGTGTCAGTGTTAACGCGTTATTAACTAGTTAATCCAACCTCCCTTTATCGCCGATAATTTTTTTATCGTGATTAAGGCACAAGGTGCTTCTTGAACCTTTCACCATACCGTAGTTCGCGGAAAACCAGAGGTGAACGCACCACCCGTCACACACGTGAGATGCAGCCGGTTGCAGCTTGTAAACAAAATAAACAAAAATACTGCGAGCAAATGAGCGTTAAGGTAGGACTAACATGGAAAAGAATACGTAAGTTTTAAATGGAAAGTTCATCTTCAAAGTCCTGCCAGATGGCAGTCTCGACAGGAAAAAAGTATTATGCATATACTGTAAAGCTGAATTTAGTTTCCACCGGAGTACAGCAGTCCGATGTATCACTTGTCCGTGAAGCATACAGCTGATCCAGAGAGCCCTCCGCTCCACGCTGGATTGTTTGGCACAACGGAGACCATTGGACGTGTCCAGCACCCACAATATCCCCACTATCTTTTGAGTCCTGTTCTGTGTTGCACTGCCTCCTGTTTAATGCGCACTTTATTCGTTGTTTTTACTTAATTTAATTTATTCTGTGCATCACATTTTGATGCAATGCATAAGGGTCATCCTTTTGTGTTAATGGCTTAATAGTTCAAGTACTTCAGTTAGTACTAGTAAGGAGTCTGCATGTTCTCCCTGTTCCTGTGTGGGTTCTCTCTGGTACTCCAGCTTCCTCCCACAGTCCAAAGACATCAAGAGGGGACGAGGCTGATTGATACTCTAAATTGACTGTAGGTGTGACTGTGAGTGTGAATGGTTGTCTGTCTATATGTTTTGGTCCTGTGATGAACTGGAGACCTGTCCAGGGTGAACCCCGCCTCTCACCCTAAGCTGCTGGGATAGGCTCCAGCCCCTGCGACCCTTAACAGGATAAGAGGGAGAAAATGGATGGATGGATGAATGGATCTTTTGTTTTGTTTGTACTTCTGGACAGTACATCCAACACTAATAAACATGATGCATGTGCAGAAAGCAACTATTTGCCTACTCCCATGTTAATATGGTTAATTAAAAAAAATGAAAATATCAGTTTAAGGTAGATTTAAAGCAGATAAAAAAAATATGTGATTAATCGTGAGTTAACTATGGACAACCATGCGATTAATCAGATTTTTTTTTTTTAATCGACTGACAGGTCTAGTATAAAGACTTGCTGCCTACAGGTGTAGTGCTGCTAGCTTAACGCATTGTCTCTGCGCAAAACCTAGCACTTAGCACCATTATAAATGTTAATGTAAATAGGGTTAATTTACATCACATCCATGAAAGCAATGCAATGTTAAGGAGGCAAATAGATACATTGCTACAACTTTACACTTCTCTTAGTTACCAGGAATTTATGTTTATTTTTAGTTTTTTAACAATTATACATGTGATGCTGGTCATGTTGCTCACCAGAAGAAAAAAAAAAGGTTGTCAGCAACTTACTGCTGTGAGCGAAGGGCAGCTACTCTGGTCCCCATATCTATAGTGCTTATCAGCTTTGTTTAAGTGGTACAATAATGCAGCAGATAATATATCATCCACAGAAGTTGTTTACATTTGAATTCAGTTTACTTGAGCCACTTCAATTAAGTCAGTTGTAGATGTTGTCCAACCCTTCTGTCATAGTCTTTTATCTCAGCTGTATGAAAACCGGCAGCACGGTGGTGCAGTGGTCAGCACTGTCGCCTCACAGCAAGAAGGGTCTGGGTTCGAGTCCCAGCTCAGGCACGGAATCTTCCTGTGTGAGTCTGCATGCTCTCCCTGTTCCTGTGGGGGTTCTCTCTGGTACTCCAGCTTCCTCCCACAGTCCAAAGACATCAAGAGGGGACGAGGCTGATTGATACTCTAAATTGACTGTAGGTGTGACTGTGAGTGTGAATGGTTGTTTGTCTCTATGTGTTGGTCCTGTGATGGACTGGTGACCTGTCCAGGGTGAACCCCTCCTCTCACCCAAAGGCTGCTGGGATAGGCTCCAGCCCCCCTGCAACCCTTAACAGGAATAAGTGGAAGAAAATGGATGGATGGATGGATGGATGGATGGATGGATGGATGGATGGATGGATGAAAACCTTTTTGCACCAATAAGATTAAAAATCAGTGTTGCCCCAAATAAATCTGACTGAGGATCCATTCAACATGGTGATAGGATATCCTCGACCACACACATACACACACAAATGCCTGGAGGCTGTGGTAACACAAGCCCGGGTGGTTAAAGGTGCATCTCACCCCTTGGCTTGCTCCAGAACATTGTCTTTCTTCAATAGGTCCCATAATAAAGAATGATGAATGCCGGCCAATCATAATATCATCTCTTCTTTTCCGTCATGTCTTGCATCATTGTGTGTATGTTCTCCACTGTGGCACAGTTTACTGCTCTCCCATAGGCAGGCCATTAATTGCTTGGCGCCTCTCAAGAAAAAAAAAATGGAAAAAGCAAACAAAGAAAACGTTTTGTTAATAGCCTGCTGCTGTTGGCTGCTGATTTGGCCCTAGTGGTAATGCCAATTCTTTTGGAACACACACAAACATCATACTGCCACCCATCATTAGCAGGGCTGAACACAAATGTGTGTGTGTGTGTGTGTGTGTGTGTGTGTGTGTGTGTGTGTGTGTGTGTGTGTGTGTGTGTGTGCATAAGTGCATATATATGTGTGTTAGTGGATGCACGCCTGTTTGTTGTTCATGTTAATGTGTGGGTTTTCACAGAGAAAACATTGTCAAGAGTTGTGCACCAGACTGGTATCACTGCCATTACATTTAAGTGTGCACGCGCATACACACACACACACACACACACACACACACACACACACATGCTCACACACACACACACACACACACTCACACACACACACACACACACACACATGCTCACACACACACACACACACACACACATGCTCACACACACACACACGCTCACACACATACACACCTACATACATAGTCTCTCACTTGTGGCATTTCTGGACGTCTTCCCATCCACATTACTGAACCATGAGAATGAAATTGACAGTCTTGGGCTGAGGGACGGCACAGCAGACACAAACAACTGCTGCCAGCTTCCATGGCAGCTCTCAGCAGACAATGGTTTGGGGCAGCCAAATGGCACAGTTGCAATGTGCTTCTTAAGCAATTTCCTGAAAAATATTTGCGGTCCTGTACCATTTTTTTGTCTGTGTCAATGTGTTAGTGCACGCCTTTTAATGATATCTGCATGCATACAAATCAAAGGCATTTCAGCATGTTAAAAAAACACATGGTGAAACAAGAAGGAATTGCATACATTTATTGACATCTTGGATGAAAAAAAATGCATTCTGAATCATGCAAACATTTCTTCATCACAGAAAACAGAAGTTGCACAAAAACAAGGAAACGGATCAAGGAGAGGAAGAGAAATTCAGCAGAAAGAAAGAACTCTGTAACCCCGGGGCCCTGGCGAGGGCTGAAGATGGAGCTTATCTTGTTTATGTGTGGACGATAACTAGAATTCTCATCTGGCTGAGAAGAGAGGAACCTCCACCATAGCTGTATGCTGACACTGTTCAGGAAACTGGAGAGCCTGTTTATGTGTGTGTGAGAGCATGACAGCTGGTTATACACCCCCTGCCACTGTTCAACTCAACACTTGTCATTCAAAAGCACGTAATAACATCCGCAGGGATCTATGTATGGTTTATAAAAATGGCAAGATACACAGAGTAGAGAATGTTGTTCCCACATGGCTGTTTTTTTTTTGCTTTTAAATCCATCGAATATTACAAAGTTATATTGTAGAAACACACTAATTATGAGCGTAGTTTTGCCAGCCAACTTG
The DNA here is from genome assembly GCF_037954235.1 of Aulostomus chinensis. Taxonomy (NCBI): domain Eukaryota; kingdom Metazoa; phylum Chordata; class Actinopteri; order Syngnathiformes; family Aulostomidae; genus Aulostomus; species Aulostomus chinensis. The sequence goes on from NC_141326.1 coordinate 11,297,775, forward strand.
AGTGGGGTTACCCTGTATAGATTTCACTTTAACTGGCAGCTTTTTGGTGCTGCTGGGGGTTGTTTATCTCTACCTAAACAAAATAATATTGCCAGCCTCTCCAACCCAGAGTTATTTGAAGTGACGGATAGGTATGGATCATGGCCTGCCTTGTAATTAAAAGAGATTGCTATTTTCCCCTCAGAATGGGCTCTCCTATCCTGATCTGTAATTATATGTTGTTCAAACACAGAGGGGAGTGTCCCTGGTTATTGTGCAGCCTGCTTTATTCTGCTTCTATCGCCATAACAACTGATTGTCTGCCTCTGCTAAAAAAAAAGTCTCTCTTTTTTTAAAATTAACAATAAAATGCTTGTTTCCAGGAAATTCAGCCACAGTTTTGCACCCTTTAAATGTGTGTGTGTGTGTGTGTGTGTGTGTGTGCGTGCGTGCGTGCGTGCGTGCGTGCGTGCGTGTGTGTGTGTGTGTGTGTGTGTGTGTGTGTGTGTCCCAGATAGTACCCCGGTGACCCCCACATAGTGACACTGACGTGTAACAATGATGAATGCCCTGAGAGAGTGGAGTAAGGACCCACCTGCATAATGTTAAAGTTACAAACTCAGAAACCTTAAACGTTACAAGATGCTGACCTCCTTGTTTAATTAAGTGCAGCGTTTTGCTTTTAAAAATTTACTGCCACCCACTTCAGTCTTCCTGCAACACCTTCTATTCCATTTTCCCTTCAAGAAATCCATGATTTTTTTCCCCTCTCCATAAAGCATTAAAGGTTAACATTGTGTAGATTGTGTATCTTGGGTGTTTGAATATTGTTTTGTCCCAAAATGTTGACCACTTAACATCTTAAAACTGGGTGGTCACAGAGGGCAACATTTGACCCCTGTGAGTAACTAACCCAGCCAGTCTCTGCACCACACACAGAGCATATTTCGGTGTTAAGCTGTGACCCCCTTGTTTTCCCGTAAGAGGAAATTGTCATGCAGTGACCGAGTGACCACACTGGAAACCACTTCCCCTATTGTTATGATTTTGTATGGCTTAACCACCTCATTTCCCATGTTCGGGCCCTCCAGAATACAGTCTACCCCACACATCCTGTCACATCTACTCCTCTGTTGCCATCCCCGACCTTTCAATGGTGTGTTGACAAAGACACCAAAAGCCTCAAAATTACAATACTTCACAAATGTAGCATCCAAAGCACTCTATGTTTAGTGTGTGAGTGGGTTGTATGGATCCTTTTCACGCTTTCTAGAAGACGATCAGACACAAACCAAGACAAACACTGACATAGAGTTGTTTTTACAAACCCAAATAGTTGCTCTGTCATACCCTGTATTTTAAACACAAACGCTTTGTCTTTTTTTATTTTACATAAATCAAATTGACGATCACTGACAAATTAATGCATGTCAATATGGTTAAAGCACATTTAACGAAGTAGAAAACTCACTACGGTCTTCTCTCCTTGTCACAAAGTTTAACTTTGTACAAAATTAATGAAAACTTCCACTTCATTGTGAATATGTCAGAACCTGCAGTTACATAATTAGGAAGCCTCCTCGCAGCTCCTGGTTGATTAGGAATCAACAATTAGATAGTTTTGTGGGGCACTGAAGAAACACAATCCCCTCTTTATACTCCGCTGTAACCATCTGAGCCCTTGTAGATTGAATTATATTTCTCATTTTGGGATTAAGCTGTTTGGGGAAAATTTGCCAACTCCTTAGATATTTGTGCAATTAATGAGAGATAAAATGTTGCATGCGTGGCCCCAAGCACACAGGGGGTTTTGACTGTACCAGGGGCCAGTACAGTTTGTCCTGACCATAGAGGTTCTGTGCTATGACCCCCTTTCTTCTTCTCTCTGTCGCTTTCTCTCAATCTCATTCCCCTCTCTCCATCCCTCTTTTCAGTCCACAGCAATTAGAGAGGCAAAGTGGTAAAAGAGGAATGTGTTAGCACGCTTTGTGAGGATTGAGAGAGGGAGTACAAGAATGAAAGTGAGAGATAAAGAGAGAAGGAATGATGAGAGAGAGACAGCAGAGGGGAGGAGAAGAAAGGAGAGGAGAAGGCCTGTCTTAATTGGCCTGTGTGGCCACACTGGGCTGTGATGGTCTGGGCTTGCCAAACCCTGTCCCTCAATAGTTGGCCTGGCCTTACATGCATCCCGTGCATCCGGCCAACCACAACTAACTCTAGTGTGCTCTTTGGCAGTTTCCAATGTCAGGCCTGGGAGAGTTGTGCCACCCACATCTACACTCCACTCCACAATTCAGGAGGCCTCTCCAGTGGGGATGGATGCGTGGGTTTGAGATTATGGTTTATTTGGCTCCACCAGTTTAGGTTGAGGTGGCATTATATGCTCTTTCTATTGTTTTCTTATTTAGGATAATGTTATATTGAATCTATGTCTAGGTATCAGATTTAGATGCAGATGTAAATTTGAATGTGAATACACCTACTCGAATGACCTCTGACACAGGATAAATATGATATCTTTTTATCTTCATGGTTTCAATCAGTCGTTCCGTTCCTCTCTTTGACTAAACAACACCTCCGTGGTTGATCTTTATGGCAAGATCTAACTAGCATAACCATCAAAATTAACAGTTAATTTCTCAGCACACTGGTTAGGCTTGTTTTGGTGGACTTATGCCACAGCTGGGACCTGACAAGCCTAGAGTACTATGGAGTCCCTGATCACATCAACGAGCTGTGGAGTCTCAGGGAGGAACACACATACTCAACATGCACACACGCATACGCACACACACACACACACACATATACACCTGCAAGAATGAATATTATTAATAATATACATGCTACCATGCAGGAACACATTTTATAAGTGCAGAAATCAGTTTCAGAAAGAAGTGACTGCATGTATGTGCATGCAAGATGGCAACAGTACATGCATGAAGTTGTGCCTCAGGCCAGCTCTCAGAATGAACTATTTTAGTTTGACTGCACATGTTCAGTTTTTACCAACTTCATGTGGGAAAGAAGTCGTATTTCTCCACTTCTGGCTGTAAGATTCAAACTGTGATGCCAACATGAAACAACATTGAGTGCACACAAATTGGCTGCACCGACATAACCCCATATCATCCTGGGAACAAAGACACTTGGCTGTCAATCTGCCTGGTAACAGACGTCTCATGGGTGGGTTTGTGCATGCATGTCAACAATAAAAGGTCATGCCATTTTCAGAATATGCATGTGATAATTTGAGACATGTTGGTTTCCAAACTTAGCCACTGAAGTGGAGCTTGCTCCAGTAGTTAGCAAGCCGCTAGAGGATGGAGGGATGGATGTACACGAGGGTGTGTCAGAGGCAGTGAGAACAGGTCAAGTTTAGTACGGCATGCAGCAGAGGAAGGACTGAGGACTTGCGGCTCGCCTGTGAGCTTGTGAGTGGTGATTTGCACACTTTGCCCTATCACAGAACAGAAGACAGGCAGACATGGAGCCAGGCAGAGATGGAGAGAGGGGGAGAAATGGTGGAATGAAGAGAGAGGTTGCTAAAAGCAGCTGGAGATTGTTCATAGCGGCCTCAAGATGCAATAAATCATTTACAAGGCACATAACTGATATTGAAAGATTTCAAAATGGCCCTCAAGTGTTATTACACATGCAGCAAGAACATAAAGGAGCATTCAAGTCTGGAAAAATCATACTGAATGAAGCAGTGACTGTTTTAGACATTGTATGTTTGATAAAATGTTTTTTTTATTGATATTAAAAATGAAAGTACATGAATTGTGCATTTCGGACGTTCTAGCGTGCAGAGGTTAAATCAATAAAATACACACAGGCTGAGTGAGCTACTGAAACAGGAAAAGTTGCCATTGCTCGGCAAGATATCTCTTCATATTCAGCAAAAAGAAGTGGTTGTCTTTCACGCCATTCATTGCAACACTAGAGTAGCCTGTTTGAACATTGCAATAGTGAATGAATGCAGTCCTAGCAGGAAAATCTGGAATATAATAATAATAATAATAATAATAATAATAATAATAATAATAATAATAATAATAATAATAATAATAATAATAATAATAATAATAATAATTGCACTGCCTGCTTTGTTGCACAATGGAAGTAAGATATAATTCGAAACAGGACATAGCCTTGATTATTGAGATCTCTCTGACAGAAACAATATATATTACGTCTTGGCCTGACTCAGTATGGTGAGTATTGATTATGTCTCCGTTTCAGTTGGTGATGCATGACACAGTAGAGGAGGAAACTGTCATGTGGTACAGAATTACCTTGTTTCTGACATGGGCTTCAGTGGTTTGTCACAGAGAGCTGTATCATGTGGCCAGATATGGCTAACAACCTCAGCAAGATTATCACTTGTATTCACTCCACTTCTCCGGCAGAGCGCCTTTTTTTTCCTGAGTGCTTTGACTGCTTCTGAAATGGTTCAGCCTGATAGCCCTTCATCAAATGCATAATGAATGGATGATTGGAGGATGGTCAGGGGTGAATGGGAGTGTAAGAATCCTGCCCCCCCATACTGACATACAGATATATAGGTTTGATGCATATGATCGGGGCCATTGTCTAGATAGATAAAAGATAGACAAACAGACAGACAGATAGACAATGGCCTCTCTGTGACCTTTAATATTGCTGTCATAGCACAATGAGGCTTGTGACAACAACTTGTGTAAATCTGCTTGAATCTGAACCGTAAATCTACCACTGAGCAAACATTTAAGACTGACGCAACACCAGCGAGATGCTCTTTAGAAGATCATCGGACACCATGCACAATTACAAAGACATGATTTAATGAAGGACTCATCATTCCCTCGCCATCAATACTAAAGTGGCTTCAAACATAGTGGGTTGAGTACAATCAATGTTGAACAGTTATTTTTCCAATAATAAAGTCATTCATTGATACTTTCTGTTTCTCAGATAACCCTGACAGGTTTCTGGAAATCCATGCAGACCTACGTATTCAGAGTATGTGCCTATTTCTGTGACGTAACATGCCTAAGCAATCCAGACTATGCTGCTGTTAAAATATTAATTTAAAAGTAACTATGGCAAATGAAAAAAGGGAAAAAAGACATTATTTTTGGTACAAAGCATCTACAAAAAAGCCTTACAATTCCAATTGGAAAACAGAGATCATACAAAATAAATCCGTCAGTTGAGCATCAGTGCTACGCATATTATTTGGACCAATTTTTCAAATATATTTTATAACAAAATAAATAATGCCTTTATACAGTGCCCTTATTTGTATTTCAACAAACAAACAAAAAAGCTTGGCGGCTCATTACGCAAGATACAGCTCAGACTAAAGGAAAATAACACAACGTCCCTGGAAACTAATTATATATCTATATTTGTATATATTTTATATATATATAGATGTATATATATATATATATTCAAGTATTTGTTTTCAGGCAAAAGCATGTGAATACTACTGATATACAATAAAAATAAAATGTTAGTTGACATTATTGCTGCTTTTTTCCCTTTGAATCAAAATGTTTGTGCCTTTCTTTAGAACTGTAAAATAACATTATAACATAACCAAGGAAACCAAAAAAAAATGCCTAACTTGGAAAAACAGGAATGTCACGGTACCAGAAACTGACGGGGTTTTCCTTTTTTTTTTTCATTGAAACATTGATATGAAAAGAAAACAGGAAAAAAAAGACAAAATAAAATATAATCATTATCCCACTCGTCCATGCCATGTTACTTCTTGTCAGAGCAGTCTGCAAAGCCATGGCAAACAGGAAGTACTGTCCCAGAACTGTAGTACTGTCCCAATCCAGGCAGTCCACGGTGTCCCACATATGTCCCCACACCGCTCCCAGTGTCCAACCGCCTCAGAGGGACAGGAGGAACAGGGACTGGATCTCACGTCCCCCTTGCCACTTGTACTGGCAAGCTAGTGATGAGCAGCCGCTAGCACTCGCTGTGAGCCTAGATGCCCGTGTATTTTCTCAGTGACACTTCCCCCTTGACATTGCCACTGCCAGGAGCTCCCCCATATCCTTAATTTCCTATTTTTTAAAAGTCACACTTTCCTTAAAACGGAAAGTTTTAATATTCATTCAAAGAAAAAAAAAACGTGCTTTTCAACCTCTTCTTTGAGTCCATTCCCAAAGCTAGCACCATGACATTTTTTTAAGCTACACGTTCATTGTTCATAAAAAAATAGTGCCATTTTTTTCTTTACTTTGACGTAATCCGTGGCAATGTGCAATTTTGCAGACTCTTTTCTGCTTTTTGTTTGTGATCAAAAGGTGCTGGAACAGGAATCTAATTTTACAAAATAATTCCTTACAGTGTGGAAGTCCCTTTATAGGTAGAGGTGCAAACTAATAGGAAAAAGAACTACCAGAGATTTTCTTTTTGCCTCAGGAACAATTATGTGGAATGGATTCTTTCATGCAAGCTGCTCTTCACTTTCAGTTGTTTTCCACAAGGCCAAAAAAAACATTCCGCTGGGTGTCCTCTTGACACTTGCGAACCACAGATCTCTTTCATCTTCTTTTCTCCCTTTACGCTTTTGCTGAAGGATCCACCTGAATTGCATTCAGCCGAATTGTTAACTTTTTGTTCATCATTTGTGTTTGTGCCTTTTGTGTCAGTGACTGAAAGAGAGAGGGAGCGAAGAAGTTCAGATAGGAAGAATGTGAAGGCATGTTTGTGTTCCGGAGGAGGGCGGGTGGGGTTCGGGGGGGTATTAGAAAAGGGGTGCGGGGTCAAGTAGTGGTGGATGAGAGCAGGGGGGGCTTGGTAGGCTCGGACAGGGCAGGGGAGGTCAAAGAGGACTGCCACAGAAATGACGTCAGAGACAAAGCTATAATCCCCTAGTCTTTTTTTCTCCCTCCAAACTCTTGTCTGTGCAAAGGGCTGGCAGCGGGCTCATTTGTGGTTGACGTAGTTGTCCGTGGCGAGCAAGACGGGGGGCAGTTTACTGGGGAGGCTGATCAGGGGCCTGTGGAAGATTGCTTGCTCCTGGGCTTTGATCTTCTCTGCCTGCCTCCGAAACTTTTTGGCCCTCAGGATGGCGGGGACACCCCTCCGGAGCCGCTGGGCCGCCTTCCTCTGCCACACCTCGTATTTGGAATACTTGACGGTCACATGCGGCTTCCTTGGGACTTCCTATTGTGGCGTGCAGGCAAAAATAGAGGAAAAAAAAGAAAAAAATGCAGTTAGGTCATTAGGGGTGATAAAGCACTGTGCAATCAAAATAGAGGAAGGCTTTGTTTTTCTTGTGAAAGCATTCAGTCATTGTTGTGCCAGTCAAAAGGAAATCAAATATAATTCTCAAAGCGCTGAGCGTCATAACAGACTCAGCTCGCCTCCAAATGGCTCTTGTTTTGGCTTCCTTGACTGAGAGAAGCTGTCAACAAGTGCTTAGCTCAGCCTCTTTAACATACTGTCAAAGGGAAGGGTGGTCACTTGCCTCATACACATATGAGGAGCACGTCGTCGCTCACCAAACGACTCGCCGCAGACTGAATGACAATATATAAAGACATTGTAACACGAAAACTCTATTCTTACCCAGCAAACTCTCCTAAATGGTGTTAGGTGTTTTGCTGAGCACCGAGGATTGAGAAAGAGTGGGAGTGGTAGCAACAGAGCCAGAATTTATGCGTGAGTAGCCAGTGCTCCATCTGAATGGCTTGTTTTGGTCCTGCCACTTGAAGAGTGTTTATCCCCCTTCATTCACTTCAGGCCTACTCAATAGCCTAAGAACAGCTGGCCCTTGGAGCAGGCTGTACCCATCAACTCTCCCTGCCCGGACAAACCAAGGACATGTCCCAACTAATTCCCTCACAGCGTCTCTTTTTAGCATTTGGGTCCTGTTACGTTGCAATATGTATTAATCTTACTTTGTTTACATCTCTAGGAATCTCTTGCCACTGAAATAACATCTTTCCTGTCTAATGGAAGGCTGACGGGTGTATAAGATGTCTGGAAGAGAACCACAGCGTTGTCTTATGACCACAGTGAAAAGACTCTTGACAGTTCTATGACTGTTTGGAGGGACTCTGTGGGCCAGGTCAGGTGTTTTTGACCACACAGATACAAGCCAGTTTCTGAGCGCTTTCTGTTCCGTGACTAATAATCACACACTCAGAACACACTGTGTTGTTATGGACCAGCAGTCTCACACAAACTGTCGCTCTCTGTTTCTTGCTATCTGTCTCTGTCTCTCACACACACAGTCAAATGTGTGTGCGTGTGTTTGTGTTTGTGTGTGCATGTTTGTGTGTGTGTGCGTGTGTGTGTGTGTGTGCTCTGCCTTTTCCTGAATATAATGTGCTGTGACTGTCTTGATATTTCCACGGTGGTCAGCACTTTGCATGGAAGGTAATTGCTTACCATTGACCATTGAACAAGATAAACCAGTCTTTGCGTACAGTTCAGCCTGTCCTCTGCGTCAGGGATATAAGGGTGAATAGAGGTGTCGAGATCCCAGAACAGATAGAAAGAGGGATCTCATTGTTTCCCATACTGGTGTGTTGTTGGTGTTTATTTGACATACCGGTTTTAATGGAGGCATCACGGGTATGACCTGTAGAGAGGTGGCCGACACGTCCCTTTCGGACTTGGCGGGTTTGGCACAGTACTGCTCCAGCAGGTTGAGGTCACAGCTACGGAAACAACACTCCTCTACTATCCCACGGTTCTGGGTGCGCCGGTTCATACTCCTACTGGTGGGCCTACCTGAAGAGAAACACAGCAAGGGATGAAGAAAGGCGATGGGGGAGTGTGGAGGCCTGTGAACACAACACTCTCATCAGAAATTAATCTAGGTTGTTTTTGCAGGATTACTTCCACAATCATAGCAGTCCACTGGGCAAAGAGGATAAAAGGAAATCTATGACCAAGTGCAACAAATCTTTTTGTTTGTAAAGGATAAGCTGATGAAGTCCCATAATGAGCAAATACACATGTAAACACCCTGCCCTTCAGACAGCAAAAGGAGACAGACATAAGCTCTCAGAGACCTTTCGATGAGCAAATACATAAAATGGAAACGCTTCTTTGACCTTGTCCTTTGTCAAGTCAGCAGAGATAAAGAGGATGAGGAGGGGCCAAGAGGCAAGGGAAAACAGGGGAGAAGGGATCAGTGCCGAGAGAGGGTATGTGAGGGTTGAAACTGCAGATCAGAAGAGAGAAATGACAGTGGAGGGGAGGGCTTGGAAGAATAAGGTGAGGGAGTGGAGGGCTAGAATGTTGCACATGGGAACACTATGATCAATATAGGGCTCATTTGAAGGACCCACACAATGTTGTATAAACCTCATGAGAGGGAAAACTAGATTTAATTGCACAGAGAGAGAGAGAGAGAGACAGAGAGAGAGAGCGAGAGAGAGAGAGAGAGAGAGAGAGAGAGAGAGAGATCCTGGGGGAAGGAGAAGGCACAGAGGAGGAGGAGAATGGCGCCCATCTATGTTGGCCCAAATTGTATAATGATCTGTAGAAAGCAGCACACAAAGAAATTGCCTGTCTGTAAAAGGTGAAAAACAGTGGCAGGGACATAGCTATCATCTGTGTGTGTGTGTGTGTGTGTGTGTGTGTGTGTGTGTGTGTGTGTGTGTGTGTGTGTGTGTGTGTGTGTGTGTGGTGTGTGTGTGAGAGAGAGAGAGAGAGAGAGAGAGAGAGAGAGAGAGAGCAATATCTAAGGTATGTGTGTCGCAAACAGCCTCTGAAGCAGAAGCTTATCCATTTGAGGATTAACAGCTACCACAATGCTTTCCCATAATACTTACAGCTCTTCCCATCGTCACTACAATGGAGGCAACGATCAGAGCTGGCGTTAATGATCCGCCCTCTTAACCTGACATCAAAAACAAGCTCCCACTCATCAGTGTGGTGGTCGCCCAGCCTGGGAACACTGGTGTTGAGGTGACTGGTATGCCTCTTAGGGTGCTATTACTTTACTGGTAAACAAGCGGACCATTGTGTGGCGCTGAGTCGTGTGTGCCTTCACAGCTCGCCGGGCTTTCATATGCAATGAGAGGTACAGTAAGGGCTGAAGGCAGAATGCGCACATTCAGCAGCCTGGATGAGGTCTTGAGACACACAGCTGGCTGTAATCTCTCTCTTTCCTCTCTCAGTCAGTGTGTGTATATATGTTTGTGTGCGTGTGTGTCTGTGTGTGTGTGTGTGTTAGAAAAATGCCAAACAGCCACAAACTAAGCGACAGCTATCCAAACAGATGTTTGCGCACGAACAGAGAGAAGAATAGAACGCACCAATTACGCAGCTCATTGTGAACACTTACTGAAATAGAAGCCTCTGTCTTCACAGACGAACTGCAGCGCATCTACCAGCTCCCCCCCACACAGCGTCTCTGCCGAGGCCATTTCCACAACGTAGAGAGTCAGGGTGAGTGCAAACAGCAGCGCACGACTGGACGAGGACATCTTCTTGACCTGCAGACAAACACACACGGCACAGTGAAGCAGGCGAACATTTCAGACGTGATGGCATAAAAGTGTCTTTTTTTTAGAAAAAAAATCTCTGATGACAGCCAGATGTTGCCTTTGGCTCTCTTCGCATTCAGGTTTGCACGCTTGTACAAGACATATGGCTTCTATTGTATTAACCTAGTAACTCAGAACCTGCGTGTGATAAATGATGCCAGATCTGCACTTTTATTCCCGAATGTTATAAGGCGCCGCACCTGAGAGAAGTGCTTATTCTGGAGGAAAAAAAAAAAAGGAGACACTCCGACTTCCACACTCTTACACAACTCCCCTAAAAGTTGCAAGACCGGCTGCTCGAGAGTTAACTATCAGAAAAGCCAGACTCAGCATATATTTTCCCCTCGCTAACCCTGTAGTGCGCTCACTGACCCTCAGACCTACCGCCCCCTCGCTGCCGGCAACAAGACCAGCTGTTTGCTGCGAGTCCTGCGAACACCGCGCACCATCCAGCCGACGTAAGAACACAATGACCCTAAACTTCAGGTAACCTGTTGCACAAATGCCCCACCACCACCACCACAAAAAAAAAATAAAAAGCTTCAGGCGCTCCAGGCATCAGCTATGCACCTTGAACTTCCCCTGCTGCATGCACATTAAGAGATGTCCGTTCGATTGTAAGGAAAAGATGCGAGCAATGCATGTGCACAAGGCGGCTCTCTCAGGTAGAAAGCCAGGACAACATGAACCTGCAAGAGGTCTTTCAGCGCCCCGAGGGTTTAAGACTAGTGATCTCCATTGGTTACCTTCATTCTGCTGTTCTCCGTTCTCCTGCAGGTGTGGCAAAGTGAGTGGTGTCCGTGTCTTCGCTGGGTCTCCATGTCAGACGGCAGTAGTCAAAACGTTGGGGGTTTTTTGGTTGGAGGATTGCAGGTGAGTTAGTTTCCCAGTTGGTTAGGCTATTGAGATGATGTGTGAGAGGCTGTCCCAAAGACCAGAGGCGACAGGCAAAACTTCTCAGGGAGAACTATTATATACCAAAACACGCCCCTTACACCCACACCACACCCCTCGCTCCTCCTCTCAATGGCTGGTTTAAAAAAAAAAAAAAAAACACGGTCCAGAGACGTTTTATGGGAAAGTGCTTAAAGGGGAGAAAAAAGCAACCAGAGAAGGGAGAGTGAGAGTCACTGAAAATGGAGCGATTCCATTGGCAATTACGCACACAATCACTACGTTTACGCACAGACTGAGTATGAAACCCACTGAAGATGAAGATGAGGTCAAACGTGTGTGAATGCTGATGAGTGAGGGTGTGCAACTTGAGCGTGACGGATGCGGAGGAGGTGGAGGATGCAGCGGCTGCAGTGGCTCTTGGGGACAGACTGATGCTGGAATTGGTGATGTCAGAGTTTTGGATCACCGTGAGGGCAGCCTCATAGAACGGAGAGGTAGAACAAAGTCATGAAGAGCAAAATCTATAGCATGACATGAATATATCACAGGCATACATGTCCAAATTGCTATAAAGAACCTCAGATGTTTACAGTACCATCCAGTGTTTGCATACAACGAGCCGTTATGTGTGATTTTCTATATTAGATCATATTTTTCCCTTGATACTGTTTGTGTGAGGGTTCCCTTATATAAGGGTTGCTTCTGTCGAAGGTGACGATCGAGACACGTTCTCTGACTCAGACTGACATCTAGTGGTCATGTAGTGGAACTTCCATTGTTTGTCTCAGTTTTCACGATGCTGGTCCAAAAATCTGACTTTTACCTGACCAGAAAGAGCTCTTTTTCTTCTTCTTCCTCCTCTTTCACACTGGTTCAAGAACACACACACACACACACACACACACACACACACACACACACACACACACACAAAGACAGAGAGTGAAAGAGAGTTACATTATTTCCACTATGGTTCACACATCCAAACATCATGAAATCTGCAGCACATTTCACACAAAAGACACTGTGTATCTTTCTGCAATGCTTATTCTGATTTTAGTATCTGTATTTCTTAATTTCCTTCCTTCCCTTCCACCAGGAGGTAAATTTGTCTTTCAAACATTGACTAGTTTGCTTGATAATGTAAAATAATCCATCGTTACGGCTGGAGACAGAGGAGCGCACTGATTTCTTTTGCAGCTTCAGCAGGAATCTGCTCGCTGGAAGGTCACGCAGGTAAACCTGACTGAGCCCTCTTGTGGTAGGAAATTGTAGAACCACTATGATTAACAAGCTTTGATAAAAGATGCTTTATTTATATAATTGTTAATTTAATAAGAGACAAATGGATAAAATTCATTTTGAAGGGATAAAAACTCAACAATGACAGCTTCATGTTCAAGTGTGATTGTTTTTTTTTTATTTGTTTCTATTTACTGAAGCGATAATCACAAGTAAATTACATGGAAAGTATTCCTAATCGTGCATTTACTGTACACTGCAATACATAAAACCAACAATTCAGCGGATATACACATACTACCCAAATACCAAATTCACTTATATGGAAAATAACACCTTTACCACAGCAGACATGTTTCTCTAAATAAAATATATATGATTTAAATATACACTTTTATCTCCATAGCATCTTTTTATTTTATTTTAAAATCTTAATACTTTACTTATCTTTTATTACATTCATCTTCATAGTTCCCATATTTCTCAAACAACACAACTTTTCTTCAAAAGCACAAAACTCCCATCATTTCACTTTTGGATCCGCAGACCAGAGAGGCAACGAACATCTTTGGAAACTTTACTGTGGAAATTGAGGTTTTAACGGTTGCGACATTGTTGAGCAACAAGCAACAATGATAAACAAGCATCATAGAGAAGGTACAGCACAGAGAGGTGGCACACTGGTCTCATCACACATCGGAGCACGGCGGGGAGGAAGCAGACAACAGCCGGATTGGGACGTTCTCATGACAACACACTGAGGGCATCTGTCAGCACCTTGAGCTCATCCTTCACTCCCTCCAAGCCTCCTTGGATCTTCAGCGGGTTGTCCAGCACCTCCACGCTGCTGGTGTATGGATCGTACCTCACGGAAAACGGGCGGTTTATCCCGCCAACGTACGTCCTAGTCAAAAAAAACAAAACACAACGCAGAGAGAATTAACAGTCTGAAGTCACGACCTATTTGAACAATCAGGTTGGTCTCTGTGACCTCTCGTAGGCCCAAACCCTGCACAGAAGAAAAAACAACTTGGCTTTAGTATTTCAGATATGTTTAAATACCCTCGCAGTTGACACAGGGATTTTAAGGCTAAATGACAAAATATCAAAAATAAATGCATTCTTATGTTACTTCAGTAACTGTTTAACAGGCCTTCATTTTAGAAGAACTGTTTACATAGTTTTTATAGTTTTTATAGTTTATACTAGTTGTCATAGTTGTGTTGGCACACTTTGACTTTCACACACTCAATAAAATCCTCAGTGTCAAGAAAAATGCACAAAAAAAAAAGTTTCCAGTCTAAAAATGTTTTTTTTTTTGTTTTTTTTTCCCATACAACTCTTTGGAGACCCCCAGAAATGATTTTGCGAGCCCTCTAGGGGTCCTCATCCCCTGGTTGGGAACCATTGCCCTAAATAACTGAAAGATGAGGTGGTCTTTAAAGCAGAGCATTTTCAACTTAGCCAGAGACGAAAAGTTTCTCCCCCTTGTAGTTAGAGCTGCTTCACATATCCGCTTTATTCTTCTTTTTGAATCTGCACCACAGAGGAAGAAATACTCTCTATATAATATTCATTATGAGCTTCTTCTTTTTTTTCATATTCCCCTTTTTCTAAACATTCCCATGCTGATACCTTCTCATGCAGCGTGGCAGGCGGGTCACGTGCTGTATTCGACTAGAGACCAAATACTGTCAAAACACTCACTAAAGCTACTTGTTTTGCAGGGCAACATTTGATCTGTTCGCCAGATAAAACTGCAGCGTTTTTCCTCGCTAAGAAAGACTACATTAGTACCAGCTGTGTTCTCCCTGCTATGGCTGACCTACAAAAGTTTGTGGCCTCAGGGTTTGGCTGGCTGTTCTCTGACCTTGTCCTTACATAACCCCTCGCTCATCAGTTTTTTTCTTCTTCCTCTTACATTCATTGTATGTGTATTTGCATGATAGTCAAAATAAAACGAAGAAAAGGGGCAGTACCTGAATTTCTCCTTGGCGTCTGAAAAACTCTCAGAGACAAAGTACACAGGCTGGTACGTCTGGTCTTGATAGGGCTGCATGGCTGCAGCCTCGGGGTCAAACTCTCTCGTCTCCGGCTCATCGGACAGAGAGTGCTGGATTGAAATGAAACAAATGGACAGTGAATCAAGCAGAGGCGGGTGTGAGCGTCCTGATTCAGGCAAATCCTAGAAGTCAAAAGCAGAGGAAACAGGCTGGAACGCACCACAAGTTCCCCATAAGAAGAAAGCAGACCAGCGCCATAAGCCTTCACCTCTCCGTTCTGTTTGCACAAGCCGTATTCCACGGTGAACCAGTACAGCTGAGTGGAGAGCCAGAGAGAACACCGGTGTGGATCTTCCATTCATTATGTATGTTAAACATTTTTACACAAGTGCTGCTGGTCTTACTGTGGACAGTTTCTCGATATCTTCATCTGAAGCTCCAAGAGAAGCCAGACCGAGGTTCTGCAGCAGAACAGAGCGGGTCAAAACACGGCGGCGGCAGAGACGGGGAGTCATGACATCACACTTCTCCCACCTACCTGTGAAAACTGGGCAAAAGTGCGGTCTGCCAGCATGGGGACGTGGCCCAAAAGTTCATGGACGCAGTCACTGGATGGAGGGAGGAAGAGCCGTGTGTGACGTGAAAAAAGATCAAAACACACACAAAAAAAATACGTTTAATTTTTTTTTGTGCTCGTGAGCTGGGAATTTATACTGGGAATATAACAGTAAAAAAAAATAAATAATTTGGTTTGATACAGAAGTAGAGAGGATGTTTATGTTCCTTACAACCCTGAAATGTGAAAACAAATTGGAAAGAAAACACATTTTCCCCCAACGTCCCTCAAAATAGGGAAAATTCCTTGTTTTTATTTTTTTTTAAAAACTTAAATTGTTACAAAAACATGAATATACGTTCGTATTTTTTTTAAGGATTTCTGTCTCGCAAGGCAATTATAACAATATAACAACAGAACAATTATGTCTTAGCACTTCTATTTCAATTCTATTCATCTATCTTGATATTACTTTTCTGTGCTGCTTCCTAATTTCCCAGATTTTGCTCTTCTCGCCATCAGAATCGTTTCACAAGCTCGCAGCGTGAGAGAGAAACTGCACCTAAAACCATCTTCTGGTTTACTACACTTTACAGAGTAAACATCCTAGTAAAGTCTTGTACTTTGATGGTCCTGATAAGAGTGTGTGACAGGTGTACTCACGGTTCTGGGGAGTGCATAGGAGAAGAGGCGTGTCGGATGTACTGGGTACACTGGAACACCCGGAATGCCAAACTGGCCAGGAAATCTCTGGCTGACAGCAGACCCGCCACTGGTCGCAGCACGAAGCCCGTACGCTCTGTTTGTGTGTGTGTGTGTGTGTGTGTGTGTGTGTGTGTGTGTGTGTGTGTGTGTGTGTGTGTGTGTGTGTGTGTGTCCACAAGAGACAAAGAGAAAGTGTTACGAGTGTATTCCCTGTGCATCACTGTGTGTATGTCTACACTTTCATTCTTTCTTCCGCCGTCTTTACCTTTGAGGAAGCAAGACACATCTTCTAACTGGGGAATGTTGTCTGGACTGTACCCACAATGCCTTTCCAGGAGACGGAAAGCTTCCAGGTACTCACTGCAAGCGTGGGTGCTGTACAAGTCCCTGAGGGTTGAGTAGACTTCCCGCCTGAAATCAGACATTAGAGCAGAAAAATAGCAGTAAATGTTGATTTCTATTTTGTTCTCTAACAGAATAAAATAAAGGACAACTCTGAATCTCTAGTTTATTTAGTATAATTTAGTCCTTCAACTTTTATTCCATTATCTTCCAACGAACCTCATCATATTTTTTCCCCGCCGACATCACAGGGTGGTCAATGTACATCTTGTTTGATGCATTTTAAATCCGATTAAATACATTTTATTTGAAAATAAAAAGGACTTGAAAATAAACTTGGGCCGTAGGAATGAATAAAAAAACAAAAACAAAGAAAAGGAGCTTTACTGGGTTTTTCGCCTGTCTTTACTTGTTAACTATTGCAGTCAAATGACACATTTTCAGCCCACTGACATCAGCTCGAGCTGCTGTGTGTAAACTGCTTTGATGGAGTCATTCATCTGCAACTAATATACCAAAATATGCATGAAAGACAAATCCTATCAAACTGTCAGAGAATGGATGAACTGAAGCGCTGATATTAATTAAAAAAAACAAAACAAAACCAAAAAAAAAAAGAAAAACGTCAGGGAGGTCAAATGTTTGTGTATCAGGTGGTCTTTTGACTGCACCCCTCACCATGTGCCAATCTCCTCCTCTGTATAATCCACTCTGGGAATGGAATCTCCACTGCGGACACACACGTACAAATGTATCAGGAATAGGTCGGTCTATTACATGATTCATGGATGAGAGGACGGTGGATCTTACTGTCTGTATCTGAAGGCGATGTCTCCGATCAGTTTCCTCCTCTGTCTGTACATGGGGTCTGTGTAGCCCTGTTGAAATCAGATACATCACACACTGATCACATTTTCTCTGCCATGTCGTCTTTGTTCAGTTCTAGTTTTTGTTTTTTTTACTTACAGGATGGTCTTGATCTAAGTCTGGGTCAAATTTAGTGACCAGATGGTGACATCTGTCCAAATCTGCTATTTTCTTTGGGAACCAATGAACTAGGAGAGAAAACAAGGGAGGGGGGGGGGGGAATTAAGTTCAGGGCTGTTTCTGTGAGGACTGCTGCCAAATATTCAACATGTTTCAGATTCGTTATATAACAGCGGCCACAGGCGTTACATTTGACTTCTTTGGTAGTTTTCACATCTTCGGCGTTTCTTTTGATGGAGCTGATAAGAGTGCTGACGTCTGAGAGGTGCACCTCACAGCGGACAAAGTACTCCAAGCCTCCCAGACTGTCCTTCAGCTTCCGGCACGGTCTTGTTTCCAGATGGTGAATCTTAGCTTCAAATGTCTGAAAGGCAATAAACACATTGAGATGTAGAGGATGACGGATGAGACAGAATGTAGAAAACTCGTGTAATACCTCGAAAACCTTGAGAGTCCGCGACAGCACAGGTGTCTTGGAACTTCTCAGGGTGAAGAAGAGGTTGAGAAGCGCTTTCCCGTCGTCCTCCTCGAAGACGATCTGCTCACTGGCCTCTGCAGCCTCTGCTGCTGCTGCGGCGGCTTCCCTCTCCTTCCGAGCGTCCTCGATCAAGCTTTGCCGTCTACCGACGAACCTCGGAGACTGTAGAGGAGGAATTCAAGTTAAATGTTTAGACTGAACTCAGAGGACCCGGGGGGCAAATGACATCTCGAAAATATTCGAGCATCAGTGCGGTCAGGATGAATGCATCCTTGTTTCATATTAATAACACTCAATAACTTGGCTGTATTAATTCCCAAGTGCCCTGTCTGTTCTCAGGAATTTAAAAAAAAAAAAAAACGACAAAAACTTGGAGGCGCGCGGGCCAAGGAATATACTTTTTTTGACAAATCCAAGAATTTCACTCCCAATTTCTTCAATACAGCGAGACACTGATTAAGTGCTAGATTTGATTAACAACACCAGGAATTATCACAGGGACCTCTATGTGACATCCCTCCTAGCGTAAAGTCCGGATCCATTGGAACATGTTTTTTTTTAGAAGGGCAGTGGTCTTAATTCGGTCTCTGTACAAATAGGAGCAAACAAAGTGTTACAGAAACGTCTGTATACGTTTAGAAATGTATTCACCTTACAATTTCTCCATCAGGTTTTTATATGTCCAAGTTCTTTTGCGCACTGTCGCTGCGTAATTGTCACCTCGCGTAGCGCGAGTGATTGAGTGGTTCACTGACTACAAATGACGCTTGTCACAGTTTAAAAGGTTGCAAAAGTTTCTCACCGTTATGGAGTCAGACCTCTCCAGCTCGGACGCTGCTCTGCGGATGCTCTTCGTGGAGGACGTGGAGCTGCTGGAGAGGGGCATCTTTCCTCTGCGTGTTTCTTTAGTGACTGTGGATCTGTGGCGCTCTTCAGACCTCCCAGGTTGCGCTGTGCATCCAGAGCTTTTCTCTTTTTTTCAGACAGGTTCCTCTCTTTATAGGGTGATTTGTTTGCAGTTTCTGACGTCAAACACGTTAATTCCACTCTAATCAATCAAAACACACGTCTTCAACATACAGTCTGACGACTTCTCCATACCCTAAGGCGAGAGAAGTTTTTGTCGGAACATTTTCTGCGGGCTTAAAAATGCAAAGGGTTGCCAATATCTTCCATTTTCAAGAAAGATCGTATGATATAGTCAGTGTGATAATCTCGCCTGCATTGTGGGTCATTTTAAATATGATTTGATTTTTTTTTAAAACGAAGTGCACCTGACAATTGTTTTGTTTTGTTTTTTTTTTACATTTTTATACTTTCCAATTGACAAAAAAAACGTTTTCTTATCTTTTTTTTTGTTGATAATTCTGATATCGCTACTGACGTCATAATTAACATCATGGGAGCAGAGTCGAGTAGTCATCTTCAGACATGATCAAAGTCTTCACCCCAGACCTTTACATAAAGGTTAGACCAGAAAGAAAAGTCAACTGTGGAAAATTAAGTCACTTCATCAGGTCAGTTCAATCTCGGCAGCATTAGATTTGATTGTGTAAAACGCGCGCGCACACACTCACACACACACACACACACACACACACACACACACACACACACACCAAATAAAAAGAGGAACAACACATTTTCCCGTTTGAGTCTATTTCTTTGCACAGCAACAAGCACATCAAGAAAGAGTGTAGCCTGTACCGCTTTCGGCTGAGGACTTTGGTGGGTAACATGATTGTGAAGTGATGTACGGTGCCCACAGGCGAGCAGGGCTAAAAGGATTATCTGTGGACCTCTGGTCACACGCTGCCACAACAGCAACCTTGCAAGGGTGCAGGGAAGGCAAATGGGCCACAGTGTGACACTTCCCTCCAACCTGAACACACAGGCTGGAAATGCTAGAGCACTGTTGTAGCCTCAGGCACACACAAGTGTGGCCCCTTCTTTTAGACGGGGATGACAAGATTATCAGACAACATGAAAGGAACCACCTTTCTGCCTTGTTCCAGACAATTTTCTGCATGAGAACTACATAAATTGGTTTTTATAAAAGAAGAAATGTCTTCCTCTAGTGACCAACAGCTTGACATTTATTCAGACATCGGACCAATTATCCATTTTTTATGGTTTTCAAGTGTGTTTTGATTTCTAAAACATTAGAAAATACGCCTCTGGGTGATGAATAATAAGATAGATATTGAAACATGACAAAGGGGAAAGTTGCAAAAGTAGAAATTAAAAACATCGCTCAAAATATTAAAAAAAGGCTCAATTTGTTGTAAATGTTGTATCAAGTGAACCCAGGAGAAAATAATCAACACAAACAATACACAAAATAATTGTATTCCAAACCACAGGGGACGTAATGAACACAGAGCGACCAGCTTCAACCAGATTTGGAGTGTCTGAGGAAGAACAGTGGAGCTACAGGCAGAAACAGCATCAAGATAAACTGATATCCCTTCTTGTCCTCCCTCTAAATGTCTGTGTTTCTGTGTCTGCCTATTACTGCCGCAGAGCGCTCAGAGAGGCAGCGTTATTGATCTTTCCAGCCCTTCACATTTGTACTTTCTATCTAAGCCGTGTAAAGACATATGGAAGTCTATACATTATTGCCACGTGTTTTCGAACGTCTACTTTTTGCTTTGTTCTGTGAGAGGCCAAGCCCACCTACTGGTGTCCAGTGGTTTGATTTCACACAGGATGGCGTCTTTCTTTTCTGAGTTGTTACTGAAAAAAGAAATTGAGGCTTTCACATTAGCCTCGTCTCAGTACACAAGTTACACTTTACACCGTTCACTTTTCCAAATGTCTGATCTGTGCTAATCAGAGAGGTTTGAGACAATGTTGACGAACATTCAGAATCATTCGACTTATGAAGAGGGCGATATGGTATGTGTGTGTGTGTGTGTGTGTGTGTGTGTGTGTGTGTGTGTGTGTGTGTGTGTGTGTGTGTGCACGCGGTAGTTAGGCTGTTGTGTGGTCTACAGCCCAGTCTGACTCATCGCTGGCGCATTGATACCCATGACTGCTCACACAGGTAAAAGGCTCCCTTTTGTTTGAGACATTGCACTTGAAGAGGTGGCACCTTTCTGCTATTCACCCCTCTGTGTTTATCCAATTCTACCTTCTTTTCTGGAAGTTTCCGTCGTGACTACAAATGACACCAGAATGATAATTATTACAATTATGCATTGTTTCAGTGGCTGCATTGTGTTATTGTGAGTGTCAGCTTTTTCCTGCATAATTGTGGGACTTCAATCGGGATAATTGCAGCTAACAAGACCAGCTGGGCTATTATTCATCATCCTCCACAATTCTTTCTCTCACTAGCTGCTGAACAGTGCTAGGCACCCTTGTGGGGTCATTAGGCTCATCCAATTGATGAAGAGAAGAGGAAATACAGAACAACTGTCCTATTACTCGCTATAAATGTTGGGTAAACAGATTCAGAGTGAGCATATCATCTTGTGGTGCTTGGTGCATGATAGTCATACACTTCTTTTATGTGTGTGTGTGTGTGTGTGTGTGTGTGTGTGTGTGTGTGTGTGTGTGTGTGTGTAAATATATATATATACATATATACACATACATATTTCTATATGTATATATGTGTATATATATATATATATATATATATATATATATATATATACATACACATATGTATATATGTGTGTATATAGATATATATAGATACCCCATCCATCCATCCGTTTTCTTCTGCTTATCCTGTTAAGGGTCGTGGGGGGGGTGGCGGGGGGGGCTGGAGCCTATCCCAGCAGCTTTCGGGTGAGAGGCGGGGTTCAGCCTAGACGGGTCACCAGTCCATCACAGGGCCAACACATAGAGACAGACAACCATTCACACTCACACCTACAGTCAATTTAGAGTATCAATCAGCCTCGTCCCCTCTTGATGTCTTTGGACGGTGGGAGGAAGCTGGAGTACCAGAGAGAACCCACACAGGAACAGGGAGAACATGCAGACTCCACACAGAAAGATCCTGTGCTGGAGCCAGGACGCGAACCCGGAACCTTCCTGCTGTGAGGCGACAGTGCTGACCACTGCACCACCCTATACACACCCATATATACATGTATATAGTCCAGATGACTGCAGACTACAACTGCCCCAAGATGTCTACTATGATGATATTTCATATTAAAACCTCAAAGACAAATTCAAAGATTCACAAAGAAAAGGTACCTGATATCCAATTGCTTGAGGTTTGTTTCTTTCCCAACTGTCATTAACATATATGGTGTTCTTCTTGCTATCATATTGTTTTTCATGCCATGTATTTGATTGTATAATGTATAAATGATTACAGCTTTCATTGATCGATAAACACAAGTGACGAAGGAAAAATCTGAATAGAAATAGAAGATTAATATATTGAGGTGCTTGATTGGCATGTAAATAATGTGTAACAAGCTTTTGCCATCATAGTTTCTCGATATCATCCTCACTGTTTGCTGATGGACGGTTCTAGAGTTATAAATTGCACACACTGAAGCTGCACTTCATGATTTGTGATGGTCCAGCAACTTACTGAGATAAATCATATCGGATTTTTCTCTCGTTTGCCACCATTTTTTTGTTGGTGAATTTCATTTTAAGGATTGTAAATGCATAATAATTGCACAATTATTGACATTTGACATCTAATCAAAGCATCTCAAAGTACTCTGTGTAACATGCTTGTGTTTCAGGTATCTTTACTGATGTTTTCGTCTCACACATGCTTGCTTTTTAAGCGAGCATCTGAGCCTCTGTGAGCGACGATGACCGGGATTGTTTTTGAACGTGTCAAAATACAGCTGCCAAGTGGGATGACTAATCACACAGAGTGCACCGCCACTGCCTCTGTCTACATGTGTGATTTGACAGCGGTGGCATAAAGTGTTCTTGGGGTGGGCGAGTGGTTGAGGGACTGATGCTCAATGGTCCATGTCGACTATCGTGATCACTACAGCTCTCTCTCTCTCTCTCTCTCTCTCTCTCTCTCTCTCTCTCTCTCTCTCTCTGTTTGTGTGTGTGTGTGTGTGTGTGTAAGTGTGTGTTTGTGTCATGACCACACACATTACCAGCAGGCTGGCATGACCCCATCACAGTTCAGACTGTCCTAAGAGGATAGGGAGTCTGCCATTGCGTGAAAATGAATTTATTTTACAAACATAGACACAAAATGCTCATGAGGTTGCATCACGAATGAACACGTCATGTGCAGTAAATGTTTCTAAACCTTGAGCAAATTCAATGCCATCAAGCATTGCACATTTAGAAGGGAAACAAAAGGTTAGAAAATGAAAGAAAAAGGGGCATCTGAACAATCGTAGCATCATTCATGACATCAAATTAAAGGGAGAATAAAAAGGTGTTGCCAGAGCAGTGAAAGGGTAGCAGTGGCTAAACTTCTTAAGTGGTCCTGTGGTCTTTTGCTACCACACATTATCGACATTGATTTGTTTCACGAGGAAGCAAAATGTCACACCAGATAAGTCTGATTGTGGTCCCGATGCATCTCTATATCGACTATGTGTGTCATGTTGGATGTGCCCAGCAGGATTTAAAAATCACATGATGAGTTATAAGTCACTCAGCAATGATCAATCGCCAGCGTCACCAGCTCGGTGGTCAGAAACAGGGCTATTTGTAGATTAAGGGCTTCAAGGAAAATCCAGATGTTATGTCAGAACTGATGCAATTATGAAACAGCTCATATGGCAAACACGCACGCGTGCATACACACGCCTGTGCATGATCTAAACGCTATAGTGCACTGTTGAGACAAGTCAGCACTTCTAATCTCTGATCTACCTCAGTATCCAGACACATTAAGTTGTTCTACAATAAGTGGGCTAAGCACCAAGTTAAAGTCTTATCCAACCATGCGCCAGGTGTCGGGGACACAGAAGCACCATAATGGTGTTGTAATATTGGCCATTCACCCTCCAGCAGTGACACACGCAGCTCTGTGACTGGGTGACTCCTAATCAAATTTACCTTTCGTTAATGGGCCCCTGTCATCCGCCAACCTGGAGCTACAGCGTGATGGAAATCAAGCAGCTGATGCCTCAGAGACAACCGACCTGTTGCTAGATCACTTGTACGGCATTTTAACAGTTAATTGTGCAGAATTCCAGGAAGGACAGAACATAATTCTAATGAATGAGGTTAAGATTGTATCAAAACACACTGAAAAATATATTGGGAATGGTGCACGCAACATCTTCTTGATCCATAATTCCCAAAAAGGATATGTTGAGGTACGCACATGGTGTGATCACATCTTACACACTAGAGCTGGCTAGAGGCGGGCTTTTCGTGTGTTACTCGGTTTGAAAAACAGATTTTGTCGAAAAATTCTCACACACTCCTCACAGGTAAAAGAACTTTTCAAGACTTGCATATCACACAGGCCAAGCAGTGTTATGCCGCAACTGCATTCAGTTTTGTCAAAACTGTTGGTTTCTGCACCAACAGATGTGATCGCGGTAATTTCTAGGGTTACTACCTGTTTTATGAATAGAATTGGGTTGTACTGAAGCATAGCTGCAAGACAAAGAGGCCTGAATGGTGAGTGCATGGATCAGTAAATCTCACTTTTTAGCATCCCACTTTTAGTGTTTCAGCTGTATGTCAAAGACTGTTAAGACAGAATAAATGATTGCAAGTCTGCATTATATTCATGCACAGACGTCTGACAAGCGTCCGTCTTGGATTCTGTACAGAGCGAACATTTACATCATGGAGTGTATGCACTCCTACAAGCCAAACAATATTCCAGAGAGTCGAGGATGGTAAATATCTCTCCTTTCATTCCTTGGAGTGGAATTGGAACCCAATTTTTTCTTAGAGAAGTTTTTTTGGATGTGTTTCACTGGGATTGTGAAAACTACATACAAATATTACATAATTTATATCACATATAGGCGTGGTGGTTAGCACTGTGGCCACACAACAAGGAGTGTATGAGTTCAAATCCAGAAGCCAACCAGAGCCTTTTTGTGCGGAGTTTATATGTTCTCCCCGTGTGTGCGTGAGTTCTCTCTGGGCACACCGGCTTCCTCCCACATGCCAAATCATGCTTGTTAGGTTAACTGGGGACTCTTCAGTTGACAGCAGGAGTGCATGTGCGTGAATGGTGGAATGGAGCTGTTGTTTAGTGCCAAAAACAGGCTTGTATTCAAATAAAAATATAAATAACTGGCTGCCGCAACAAGTACAGGTACAAATACCGGAGCCTCTGCACATCCCCACTCACTGCAAGGGAATATCTACTCAAATGCAAATCTTATGGCACAAAAAGGGAAAAGGATGCAAACAGAGAATAACCTCCACTCTGACCTCACATCTGTTTATATAGATACAAAAGCCAATGACAGGTATTTTTAATACATGCTTTTACATATTTTCAGATAAATTTCAATGAGACTGATGCAACATAAAAATCTTATTTGCCCTTTGTGGAAAATCCTTAACTGTCAGAGTTTGAATTAACCCAGCTTTGCTGTCAAAGTTGGGATGATAAAATTGTAGGGGAAGAAACTGTCCTTGATTGTTTGCATGTTGTTGGTAGTCGACACATAGTTTCTTGTGTGTGTGTGTGTGTGTGTGTGTGTGTGTGTGTGTGTGTGTGTGTGTGTGTGTGTGTGTGTGTGTGTGTGTTTGTCAGAGAGGGAAACAGATAAAATCGTGTTGGGGTTATTATTTTTTATGGCTAAAAGGTTTAGTTGTTGTAGCAGAATCAGAATGACCGAGAGTATAGAGGACAACAAATCGCTAAAAACAAACAAGATGTCATGATTAAAATTGCTTATTGGTGCAGATGAAAGTAGATCACACTCAAAATCGTCAAAAAGTGTGAGCAGAGAACTCAGTCTGCCATAAGTCGGATCGATGACGCTCCTGGATTTGTTATGCACAGGGCCGTCTGACGCAGCCCTTCGGAGGAAATATAGCAGTTCCGTTTGCCATTTTTCCTTTTCAATCCCCATCCAAAACCTCCCCCTGTAAATAATGACTGCAGCTGTGTCAATATGGCTGTTAGCTGTGAGTGCGTGTGTGATTGTGTGCCATTCTTTTTTTTTTTGATAGCTTTTTACAGTCGGTGTGTATATGTGTGTCTGTCTGATTATGGTGAACAAATAGGCAATTATCCATGTGTTAGGAGGAGAGGAGCTTAATGGAGGACACAGGATGCAAGGGCAGGATGGCTGGTAAACACCACCCCATCCTCCCAGCCGTATCAATAATACCAATGGTGCCATCTGGGAGTTTGGCCACTTCATTCACAAAACCAATACCCCGGTGGAATGAGGTGGGCTGACATACACGTTGGTGCTACGTTTTCAATCAATGGAAAAAAGGTCATCGTGAGGATTTCATTTTTTTTCTCTTGTGTGTCCATGTGTCTGTAAAAGATGATCACATCAAGAACATAGACGTAACTGCTCCAGACCCATTTTATTCTACACCGTGACCAGAATAGGCAAGAACATGTGTACTTCTCATCCCTTTCTAACAGGAGAAGTATTAATCGAACTTGTAAATCGCTCCTTCTCCGGCTTGATCTGCCCTGCACATTTTCCCATTCATTGCTGAGGAATTGACTGATCAATGACTGGAAATGTGAAAGCAATTACACGCGAAGGTTCTGTCATTGCTTTTTATCCACTTATTTATATTCACTGTCAACACAGAAAATGACAAACAGATTTGCACCTGTCAGTGATTTTGAGTTTCCGTTCAGCTAACTTGTGTGTTTTGGATTGTCGGAACAAATCGGACCAGGAAAAATAACGTACAACATGATCAAGACTTAGATTTTACGGTGGGAGTATAAACACATCGCTTTAGCTCTGTGTATTTCTTTTCCTTACATGACATCAGCTCGACTCAGCTCAGCTTAACTTGCTTTTGGTTCCAGGACGTTTATTTCCATTGCACTTTTGTTCACATCAGTATGGCTGGTCGTCATAGTGGCACCATGTGCCTACTTTAGCCGCATGGCATTTAGACTTCAGAAAGTGCGCGATTTTACTGAAGGAGTGTCCGACAATCTGACTGCTCAGATCTAGAGCAAGAGCTCCATCTGTTCAGAGGGCGCAGCAGTAGACTACAGCCTGGGCCTCAAGCAGTGTGTCGGCACCAGGCCGCAGAGAGCAGGAAGTGAGTATCAGCAGCAAGCCCTCCTGGCCAGAGGATGAACCCGGCTGCGATGGTAAATGAAGCCAAAAAAGTTCTAGGTATAGTCATCTGTGTGTCTGGCACGAGGGACAAATTTCCCTCGAGGGGTTTTCTAAAAGAAAAAAATCTTTCTTAGAAAGTGAGTTTCTTGAGCTACATTGGAATGAAAGCGGGAGATGAGTGGAGGCAAGGAAGGGAAGGCAGAGGAAGACAAAACGTGAGTGACCTGAGTGACGAAGACACATTTAAAATGATTTCACTTACATAAAAAAGTTGAGACCTCGTCTCACAGAGAGAGACGTCCTACGAACGAATTCTTCTATAGGTCAAAATATACATACAGTTGAGGCTATGATCAGTTGGGAATCCCATTCATACAAAGAAAACCTGAATTTGGAACCCGCATTGGATTGCAGCCAAATGGGTTGGTGCAACGGCGCTTAAAAATATATGGACTCGGGTTTTACATTTGGTTTAAGAAACTGTTTGTTACTAGAATGTTTGAATGTGATTATTTTAATCAGTGTAATTTCAGTCACGAGCACTCTCACCCCAGACACTGGGATACGTTTACTTTCGCAAAAAGGATTTTGGGGAAATTGTAAAGACAGTTTTAGCAGTTCAAGTGGTGGAGGAGGTGGACGCCTCAGCATGAACGCTAGGTGAACTGTTGAATATCCATCCACAGCTGGGGTGGATTTGAGGCGGCGCTGACTGGCTGATGCGAGCAGACTTACGTGGCTTGCCTGAACTTACATTTACACTCCATAAAAATCTTTTAATCAATCAATAGCTTTTTCATTCGCTTTTTTTTTTTTTTTTACACATATGGTTTCTATGGCATGTGAGACATCAGAGGGATGAATGTTCACCATCTGTTGTGCTGCTGAGCTCTGTACTTTTCCAACACTCCTTGCTGTCCTGTGTTGAGTTTAGCGCAAAGTCTCAGCTGATCAGCAGGTGCTGAAGTAAAAAAACAACAACAATACAGAAATATAAAGGCAACACACAGCGCAAATATGGAACTCATACATCACCCATCCAAAAAAAATCAAAGCGCCATGATTATTTCTAACTTGAATAAACGTCACTTTGCTTCTGATAAGTTTGGTGTCCTCCCAATTGTTGAGGTTGTCACACACATCATCCCTGTAACAACAAATATATCAAAATAATCAAATCCAAAGTCAAGATAAATTCAGACAACTCACAATACAGTATATCAGACCTAAGACAGCATCATCAAAACCTTCTGACATATTCTATTTAATAAGAGTATTAGGTCTATTTAATACTGTTCTTTCATATTTTCAAGTTTTGATCAAATGTACTTTCTACTGTTTTTTCTTATTTGTTTTTCTTATTTCATTCCTTTCGTACACTCAAGTAGGAAGCCAATTTTGCCTACAGAGCCCTGAATTACAAACAGATTGAAATACTGCCATCTTGATAACACGAATAACATTTCCTTAGACCTTGAAATAACCTTTTTCAAATTGGATAAAAAAAAATAGAAACAAAACAAAGAAACCAGGAGGAGGAAAGCTGTTGGGAATAACAGCATAACGGTGACCCGGACTGGAATGGATGACTCAACATGCCTGACAGCAGGTACCCTGACAGCAATGTCTATTGGGATTGTTCTAATCATCATTCATCAGCAAGGGGACTACAGCAAAAACATCAGTCAAAACAATAGAGACAAATTGTCTTATTATGTTTGTAAAATCAAAAATAACAACGTTAGAAAATTATAAAACGTCACGGTTGAGTGTGAGATAGAGTCTGATGCCATGGCACCCTAAATCGAAGCAGAGGTCTGTATGTGGCGGGCAGAGATGTGGTACGATGGCTCCCGTGATGGAAACCAAACATTCCCATTCAAACCATGAGGATGATGGAACGTGTCACCTGAATGATCTGGAAGAGGTCAAAGATGATACGTACCTTTGGTTCTTTCGTCCATTTATGTCAATATTGATGTTTACAATGAATCCATATTTAGATGTTTCCCAGTCTGCACTAGCAGTGTATGAGGAGGCAATTGCTGCAAAGATTGTGCCTTTGATGAATCTTTTTTTTTTGGTGTGATGTCTCTGCATTTATTTTTGTCATTCGGTTTGTGTGGAGTTCTTATATCCTTCCTTTTGCGCTCGTTTTCTTACACGTGCGTCTGTTTCCATGTTAGCGTGTTACAACTGTACCACTTTCAGTTAAACTTGGGTTGGGGTGCCGGCCAAAGAAGAACCTGCTCAGTTTCAGAGCAGATCTGAATCGCAGGATGCGATCCAAGATGCAAATTATTTTCATTTTTCAGTAAAATTGTAAAGTTTCTAATTTAACTGCAAAAAGAAATCGAGGCACAGTTGCCCTTTTTCACACAACGTAGCTACGAACTAAAAGACGTGACATTTGCTTCATGGACCTCTAAATGACACATAGACTCAATGCTGAGTACGACCAGAATTTTCAAGAGGGAAACTAAAAAGAGAATTAATCAACTGGCTGTATTGCATATATGCATTTATTCTCATGAATAATTTACATGACTGAATGAAGCAGAGTCCCTTGTCTCTCACTATGTAAAATTGAGTTGATACTCCTCTGTGGTACTGGGGTAATGAGCCAGGTGTTCCTCAGCTAAACCTTCACCTCAGTATAGAAACTGAGCACCGAGCATCGTGGAGACCTTGAACTGCAGTTGAGACATCCCAGCTGTTTCAGGGTTGACGAGAAGTGAAGACTGTGGCGCAAAATGCTAGAGACAAGCTCAATACGGCGCTACAGCACAGTACGTGTGGCGAGGGCACTTCTTGATGGGTGACTCTACTGTAAATAATAAAATTACTTCACTGTATCAATAATAACTATATGAGACAATGAAAATTGAATTTGCTCTTAAGCTTTGGTGCCAAGGCAAAAAAGAGGTAAAACTGTTTTTGGCCAAGTAAACGTTGAAGAAGAGGCGCAGTTATCGTCTGGGCAAGGACCTTCTCGTCTTATTTTCAGGGCTGTCAATTGATTAAAAAATGAATCCACATATTTATGTTTCATAATTCATCTAAATTAATTACTTAAAGCAATTTTGGCTGTGACAAGCGTTTTGAATGTTTCAATTCCAATAGATTTCTGTAGATGTGTGAATAAATTATAGATTAAGCTCAAAGGTCAAAATCCTCTCCATCCATCCATCCATTTTCTTCCACTTGTTCCTATTAAGGGTCGCGGGGGGGCTGGAGCCTATCCCAGCAGCTACAGGCGAGAGGCGGGGTTCACCCTGGACAGGTCGTCAAAATTCGCTCCTTTATATTTCGTCAAACTACAAGCCGGCGATGCGTCGCGCTGCCCTCCACTGTCTATTTGCAGCTCTTCATCTAAAAGCGAAATCCATGCATGGGGTCAAGGGGACTGCATTATTTTTAAAGCATTCATCTTCAGGGTTATTTTGAAAAGCCTACTTTTCTGTCTTTAAGGTGTCTATGCCATCAAAGTTGTGAACAGATTTTCTTAATCTGTTTATAGCTGTGGCACAATAAGGAACCCGATCCTGAGCACTTCAGACAGGCGCTTAGAATGTGTTTTCATCCTCGTGCCTTGCACGCGGCGAAAACTATAAATGGTACACATAAAAAACTGTACTTCATTTACATTTCCACAGTTAACACCTCAAACATTTCAAATCCCACATTTAAATGTGAAATACGTATTTCAAACACAAAACAAGTATCATATTTTACAAAAAATGTCCCCTCTTAAAATTAAATACTAATACAATCAATGCACTTTATTTAATCTTACAGATAATTTATGATGCAGTCATAAACCAAGATGCTCACACGTAGTCACTAGATGTTGGTCTAGTGGCATTACGGTATCTGCACTGCTATTCGAGACTTGAGAGAAAGAAGTGTGGTGAGTGCACGGAAATGTATATTTCACTTTTGCAACATCAACTTGGTAGCACTGTTAGAGCGGGAGACAGTCGCAGACAGCGCCAAAGGATGTAGTACTCAGCTGTCATTCTGTTAACCCAATGATTGAATGAAGAGTTTTCCTTGCATCCTCCATATGTGCAGAGAAAACATTTGCACCAATGACGTATTGAAATATGTGCCATCACATCATAACTGAAGACATACCAGCAAACGGAAAATCTCGTGGGGGTGTGTTCTGGGGACTTCATGAAGGTAAAGTACAGCTTTGTGTACAAAAGCTGCAGGTGTTGCTATTGTCTTACAAATATCACAGGGCCTTCAGCAAAGACAGGACGACAAAAGAAGCTCAAAGAAATCCATTTATCAGTGTTGTACTTGGAAAGATTCCCTCTAAAGCTGTGCTTTCTCCCTACACAGCCACAGTTTTTGAAACATATTATAATCACCCAACATTTCCAAAATTAGAACTTACTGTACATTTATTTCTAGATCCCTGGCTCATCCCAAATGCTACACAATCACATTTGATTTCTTCTGCGAGTACAGATCCTTTCTGGTAAATGTCACAGTGTGACAGGCACAAAGCCTGGTCACCACAATCATACCCTGAGGGGCCCCAGTACTGTCACTTCCTCTCAAGTGTATAGACTTTGCAGCAGTTGATAGCAAACAGAAAGAAGACCAGATTTTAGTATCTTTGTATCTTTTACTGAATATGCTAAAAATGATGGATTACTGGAATACTGCATATGGGCAGATGACCACCACTTAGATGGCTAATTGGCCGAGGCCTCGTGACTTTGTCCTGTTCTTTCAACATGTTAAAACAAGCATCTGTGCTGCTGTAGAAGGTGAATTTCCCCGATGTGGGATCAATAAAGTCTTTCTTACCTTATATTAACTTCCCTTATTTCTAAGTCAAAGAGGCATGAAAACATTTTGTGTATTCAAGATTTAAGTTTAAATGATAAAATAATAAAAGTGAGATGGTCGGTCAGTTTGTGAGTGTCCACAGAGAATCAAAGGCTCAGAATCTACATCCTGTTTAAAATCTCCATAAAGGCCTTCTCTTGGCTCGGAGAAACACGATGATGTCTTCTGACAAAGCAGGTGAATCTTTTCTTTTCTTTCTTTTCTTTTTCTTTTCTCTTCTCCGACTAGCCTACTCCCCAACAGCTTACTACTTCCCTGAAAGAACATGCTGTGGTTGTGGGTTTTGTGCGGCAATGGTGAGTTATTTCACGGCAACGAGGGAGTCCTGTATATGATAAGCACATTTTATTTTTAACTGATCGGCATCATTGAAGGAAGTTTTTATTTATGCTCCACTTCACATTCAAACAACACCACAGCTGCGTAATCTGCAATTGCGAGTTTGATATAGTTAAAGGAGAGGAGGGATTTTTAGCCCCGATGTTTTAAAGGATTTGAATCTGATCTGCCGTCATCAATCAGCCCGTTCGACTTTATTTTTGTCTCGCAAAGCAGGAGTCAGTATTTGAGAGACTGTCTGCAGCCAAGCATTGGTGTATGAAGCCCTCTACTGGTCTACACACGGTCTGAAGAAGCTCTCACTACAGGCACAACAGATTAACTCTGTTTCAAGTTGTTTTATTTATTTCATTGTTTATTTTTACAGGGACAGTAAAAAAAATTAAAAGTAATTGCAACAGAGTGAGCTGGCAGCTAATTCACATCTGATGTCCCTGGGCAAGTATACAAAGAGAGCAACATCAGAACAACTAAAAACATGACAAGAAAATACATCATCAGTGTTAGGTGATAAAATAAGTATGATAAACACAACTAATAAATACAAGGCAACCAATCAGTGGTGACACATTTGTGCTGGCTTTAGCCAAAACTTGAGGCTGGTTTGGAATACTTTTAAGCTTTCTGAGTATCAAAGGTTTGTCCGAATCAAATTCAACTTCCCTTTGTCTTTCGAAACAGCGGTACCCAGTCACCCCCGGCAGATGCTCCAGTCTGATCTGCATTATGGGATCGACCAGACATCCAAGAGGGGCTGCCAAACAGTGGCGTATCCAGGACATTTTCACAGGGGTGGCCAAGATGGGAGCTAGTGTGGGGTGGCCATGCGGGGGGAACTTTTATGAACGGCATACGATCAAAATATGTAAATATCACATTGTTCTGTGCCAGCATCTACACACCGGTACTAATTAAGTCCTTAGACTTGTGCAAGTATTCAATGAATTGTCTTGTGTTGATGGACTTGAATGAATGACCAATCAGGTCTGGTGTGGCCAAAGGGGTGGCCAAAGAGGTTTCGGTTGTGAGCGTGGCCACCCCAGGCCACCCCCTATAATCGCCACTGCCGCCAAATTATGAATTATTTTTAAACATTAGGTAGCCAAGTTGAGAAAATCACATTTTTTCAGGATGTTTCGGTGACGATGATCCATGAGATTTGATCTCAGACCTTTAAGATTTGATTATAAAATCAGTATGCACAGGTGAGCGTTTTCACACAGACATGTAACAGTTTGTTAAACAGTAAAAGAGATGGCACAAAATCAGTATTTATGTATGTACAAACAGTTTTGCAGCGAATGGGAGTTAACTGGTGCATGATGCTAAAATTATTCAGATTAAATTAAACATTTTATTTGGCTGACTTGAATTTTGAAAGAAATTGGCATCAATTATAATGCTGAAGTATTTAAAGGAACCTAAAATCCTTAATATCACAATTCATTGAATGGTTGATTCTCACTGCGATAAACATGCAAACCGTTTTGCTTAAATGGAGAGTCAAGGACCAGACTCCTTGTAGCTGTTAGTTTGGTCACAGGCCCCTCTTTATATTATGGACAAACATCACTGTATTATCAGCATACATGTAAAAGCTAACAACTGGATCGACTTTTAGCAATTTATACACAAAATATTTGTGCGAGAAATATTCTGCAAACAAAATTGTATTATTGTTTGGCAAGCATGTAAAACTGGCAGCGAACTTCCTGTGTTCGATTCTCGTTTTACATCCATGATTGGGCAGTTGAGGCTGCCACCGGAAGTGCCGCTGCTAGCACCCGCTGCCACGATTTGAGCTAGCCCCTGCTGGATAAAAGGTAAGACTGCTGAAACAGATTGATAAGTCACTACCAGCATTTGCCAGCAGTTTATGAGAAATCACCCTGATGTGACAAACCGCTTGTGAACTTTCGTTAGACACTTTGCAGACACTCGGGCTTGAATTATCCCGCGAGCGAGATGGCTATCTGATATTAGCTTGTCAATGTAGCTAGCCGTTGGCTAGCACCCATAGCGTTAGCACGCAGTATTATCTTGATTAATATCAGGTATCGTCGTCGTTATTCCACCACATTGGCTCACAGTTTGTCCTAAACACATTAGGAGTAGGGCAAATTAGGTCATGTAAGGTGTTAACCTTCGTACTTGTTCTTAACTTAGGCATGATCCACAGCACGTTGAATCATAGCTTGTTGCTAAATAGCTAGCCCGGTTAGCCCCTGTCACATTAGTGACACCGCCCTTACTTCGTGGCCGCTAATGTGAGTTAGTTGGTGAGCCGATGCTAGATTAATTATTCAGTTAGATTGTTCGTGTTGTCAGTTGTTCCTGTCACGAGTAATAATGCCCATTTTAGATAGAGATATGCTAACTTTGGTCTTCGTAGCCCAGCCCAGCTGCCTCGAGCATGTCAATGCGTCATCGGCCTGCGCTTGCTCAACACCAGTGTTGATCAGTTGTTGGCTCAGCTGGTCTGCCAGTCACTCTGGAGTGCTCTGATCAGGCTTGTCCCAGTTCTTACTGCTGGTGAATTAGTTGGTCTTACCTTTGAGACTTTAACCCCGAATGAAGTCGTTTGGAGCCGCTGTAATCATGAAAAACCTCACTAATTTGTTGTGTGTTTGAAAAAATAAACTCAGGTGCAATTGAGGGTTATTTGACTTTTTTTTATCTGTTCACTGGTGGTGGCAATGATGATATTGATGACTAACTCTAATATATGTTTTTATCAGAGGAAGGAGCTGCCACTTGGTCATGGAGGTCACTAAAGGTAAATGTATATTTGCTTACTTTACTGCATTCGATACTTCACTACATTGAAGATACAAGGGAAAAGTTGCTTTATCTCGTTAGTTAGAACTTGGCTTTTCTATACTTGTGTGTCTTGTACATCTCAGGTGGAACATTCAATTATCTTCATAAGCTGTTAAGACTATATGTTAGGGCTGCAATGTTACACTATTATGTGTTTTGGTATGTACTAAAATCTCTTTCTTTACCGCCACACCTCTGTTTATTTTACGTACAGTTAAGCCTGAAATACTGCGGGTTCAGCTGTGACGTGTGGTGAGAGCATAGTGACTGCCGCTTCAGTCACAAATCATTATCATTTGGAAGACATCTGTTTTTTTGTTTTTTCAGAATAGGTCTATTTTTGTTTCCTCATCCTCTGATGGCAAGGTCCTCCGGGCAATTAAAATGACAGTCTCCATCAAAACAGCTCTGCTGCTATTTGGCTGTAGACATATGTGTGTGTGTGTGTTCAGAGCAAGCTGATGCAATGTAGGTGGTTATAAACCTCGCTCAGCACCCCTGATTCAAAACTTCTCCAGTGTGTTTGAGGCTGAAGGGGAAAAATTGCCAAACATCACTTGAATCACATTGTGAGTTGTGGATGGACCCAGAGTGTTTCAGTCAATATGTTCATGCGGGAGCTTGTGTTAAAGAAATTAGAGTTGCATTTCTTCAGTATGCATCTGCGCTGTTCCAAAATGATCTGTTAAGTATACGTGTACCATTGCACCCCTAAGAAATGGACACATTTTCAGAAGAGGTTTTTTTTGGGTATGATTTTGGAATTTATTGTAGTGAGGCAAGTTCAGCTGCAACGTAAAGAAATGGAAGTGGCATTTTTGTCATGATCATATAAAGTGTTTGCAGGTTCATTTAAGTTCCATGTCACCTCAGTAGGTAAAGGGGATCACGCAATGCCAAATCCAGGCGGGCAGACGGACAGACCTGTCAGCTTCCACTTCATGGAGAGGTTAGTAGCAGCAAAGCCGGCATCCTTCGAGTCAGGAGAGCTCTCAGCAGAAGAGCGAGTTGGTTGAAACTGTATAACAGCGGAAAGATTGTCATCCTTACAAGCAAGGCTTCACACCAATTTCACTCACTATTTAGCATTCCATTTCTCATTCAGAAGTTTAAACCCAGGGTTTGCTATTCACACTGTTTCCAAAAAACAATTCATCAAAATCATGATCCATTTTTAAAACCTTATTCTCTCTGAGATGGAGAACAGTTTCACATGGGGAAGCAACAAGCGGCGTACCTTGCCATATTTGGTCTGGTTCTATTAATCATAAAACAGCATGATTCAGCAGCATCAGCAAGGCCGCCGACTTTGTCTTGAGTGGCGGTTTCTTCAGACCAGATAGACAAAACACCTAGACCCAGGGATCCCACAGATCATAAATATCTTCAGTCGTCTTAATTTTGATTTTCACTTCTCAAGGTCACAAAGTCAATCGTCTTTATTTTTAATCACCTCACCTAATCTTAGATTAGGCATGATGTTGCATGTTGTCATTGATTTGTCGATCAACAGTTAATTAGCAATTATTCGGATTAGAAGTGCTTGAAGTGATTCGTATCACAATATTGCCGTCATTTAACCAAAGGCATTGTTGGTAACTGGTACAGGATTGCTATAAGACAACTGTCACAACCATGCAAGTAAGTTTTCTAATTGCAAAAAAAAAAAAAAAAAGTACATGATGTGATGCTTTGGTTGTTTCCAGTTTTATGTTGAAGATTTGCCTGTTCAAAGTATTATACCACGAAACGCTTCATTATAGTTGCAGTTCTGTTGGAGCCTTTGCTGTTTTTCTATTGATTCCCATGTATTTTTGTCTTCGACAGCATGCTCCCCAAAGCAGTGAAAAGGCGAGTGCATGCCTTGAAGAGGCTACAGGTGCAGTGTGCCAACATCGAGGCCAAATTTTATGAGGAGGTCCATGAGCTTGAGAGGAAGTATGCTGCCCTCTATCAGCCACATTTTGACAAGGTAATTTAAATGTTTCTTTGACAAAATGTCATGAAATCACTACTTTACTCGGCTGAGAAACTTTTTAAAGTTTTTTTTTTTTTTTTGATATCACGGTCATGCAAAAGATGCAACGAAAAGATCTTCAATCCACTGTGGCGTTCCCTGCACTAATGTGTGTCTTTCTTGCTCAAACTGAGCTCAGCGAGGACAAATCCTTGGTGCAACATTGAAAACTACCACGACGAGTAGCCAACTGTCCTTTTGTCAGTCAAGGCTATTTCCAGCGTTAGTGACAAGAAGCCAGCATTTCATAGTTGCACTATACTGGCAGCTGATATCCTGCAGCACCTGTCTGTACGTTGGACCGCGTGTGTGTGTCTGTGTCTGTGTCCCTGTCTCTAACACATGCCCCCGATTTCAGTGTGCAAGCTAAAATATCTGAGAAAAATGAAATGTGTTTATGTGCAGTCATTTTCACTTGTGAATACTTAGTTGAAATGATTAATTATCTGTGACTGTGTGTGTTGGGTGTTTGTCAAAGCGGCGAGACATTGTCACAGGCACAGTGGAACCCACAGATGAGGAGTGTGAGTGGCACAGTGACAGAGAGGAAGAGGAGGAGCTAGCTGTGAGTACAGCGTCAATCTGATCAGTTTGCCGCATTCTACAACCCCCAATTTTTTTCCTCACTGAAGGAAAACACATTATCTTCAACCATGCTAGAGACCTGAAACCCTTTCGGTACCAAACTGAGATTGTGTTTACATTCGTTTTGGTTTTGTAGAACTCTAGATTTCAATAGAACTTCCCCTCAGGTTTAACAAAATAAACATGGATATCAATGAACAATGAATTCCTAGGAGTGCTGTGTCTGGTGTTTTGTAGGAGGAAGTGAAGGAAAAAGCTGCTATTGAAGATACAAAGAGAGAGGAGCCAGCACCGGCAGAAGACCCAAAAGGCATCCCTGAGTTCTGGCTCACCATATTCAAGAGTGTGGACATGCTCAGCGACATGTTACAGGTATGCCTCGGTGACTCATCTCCGGCTCAGGCATGTCATCACATGTTTGACCGTTGTCTATTAAACCCGACTGTTTTGTCTCCTGTTAGGAACATGATGAGCCAATCCTAAAGCACCTGAAAGATATTCAAGTCAAGTTTTCAGAGCCTGGGCAGCCTATGGTCAGTATCAACGTCTGTTATCAAACTGATGATCCACCGGACAAAAATTTAATCATAAGTTAAGTAAAATTAGTGCTTGTAAAACAGCCCTTTTCTTTTCAAACAACCAGTGAATGTCCATTCAAAAGGATCCATAAAAGAGCCTGTGGAAGTCATGGATATTGAAACTATCAACTTCCAGTCCTGGAGAAGTTTTTGCAAAATAAATAAAGGCCAGATATTTTAGAAAAGCGATGGAAATCACAAATACCTGAGCACTAAAGTAGTTCAGTTAACATCGACCAAGAAATCTCTTTTGGTTAATATGGAATTACTTTGATCCATGTTTATGCTTTATGAAACATAACGTCATTAGTCTTAGTAAAATAAAAATGATACATTTCAGCATGGATTCCTCTCAGATGCAAACCCCCCCCCCACACTCATGAACGCACTCATGCATCTCACACATCCTGTTCACAATTTTTTAATTCTAAACATCAAAACAATATTTTAATGATCTGTCTCGGCTTCTTTTGCAGAGTTTCACATTAGAGTTCCATTTTGAGCCCAATGGTTTCTTTAACAACGCAGTCCTCACTAAAGTCTACAAGATGAAGTCGGAGCCTGAAACCTCGGACCCCTTCTCCTTCGAGGGACCAGAGATCATCGACTGTGAAGGGTGAGAAATCCCTGGCACATCACGCCACACGAATCGGCCTCCTCGTGACACTTCTCTCAACTTCTTAGATTTTCCTATTTCATTTCTTGTGTTCCCTCCTATTTTTCCACACGCCTCCTCTCTCCAGCTGTCAGATAGATTGGCACAAGGGGAAGGACGTGACGGTGAAAACTATCAAGAAGAAGCAGAAGCATAAAGGCCGTGGCACTGTCCGCACAGTTACCAAGCAGGTTCCTAATGACTCCTTCTTCAACTTCTTTAACCCTGTAAAAGGTAAGAAATCACATAAATGGATGCACACCTCAGTTGTCTCCCCCTGATAGAGTAGAAACGTGGCTGCACCCCATGGTGTTGGAACTCCTTGTAGCTCCATGAAGCATGTGTGAACACACACTGTGGCCACTGCACTGAGCTGAAATCAACAGCAGGTGTCGCCAAACTTCTTCTCCAAGAGTTGCTCTTTCCTGGCGCGTGGACGGAAGTGTCAGAATGTCTGTAGTTCACTGAAGTTGAACTTTGCTCCTCAAAGCTGCGCTCACTCGACACCGGCTTTACCATTACTTTCCAAAACAGGTTTTCCACATTAGCTCTAGGTATTTTGGTGTGTTAGCGGTGCCAAAGAGTCAGTTAATGACTCACATATGATCAACTGACTGAAGGGCAGACATGTGAGAGCAGCAGACAGCTAACGACTGCTATCCATTAAGGATTAGTTAGTCAGCGTGCACCTTCAGTATACAGTCAGCCTCTCCTTGGCAGACATTCCTGGATTTACTCTGAACTGACCTCATCGGCTGATCAAGCCTTTGTCTTGTTAGTGCAGTCGCAGTCCGAGGTTGAGACCGGTGAATATTAATAGCACTTCGCTTTGTGTTATCAGGTGTGGCGTGTGTGTATCTTTGGGGTGTGGTTGTCTGTTACTTGTTGAGCATCACCCACCCGTCATTTAAACGTGACCAAAGAATTTGAATTTGCTCCTGAAATATGTACCGGTTTGTCGTGTGTTTTGTTGAAATGTTGCTTTGAGTGAAACAACATGAAAACATGGTGACCTGGTCGAGTCTTTGCCATTAAAACAATCATTAATAGACATTCTTCACATTTGCCCTCAGAAGTGCGTTTTTGTGCAATCGACATACGTGAGGACGTATTATTGAAAGCATGTTAAGTAAAACACGTGAACAGAACCTTGATGTCTTCGAAAAAACTTGAGAGAATCCTTTTCCACTGTGTTTATTATGTTCATTTTTAAATGTGAAATAAAAACAAAACAAAAGCATGAAGTCGACCTGTGTCAGTATTAAGGCTTAACTGATTATTCATGAATGAATGTGTCCTTGATTTTTTTTTTTTTTTTTTTTTCCACTCACAGCTTCACCTGATGGACAAATGGTGAGTAACATGTGACTTGTCTATGAATAAAGCACCGAAAATGAGAGTTTTCCTTCACAGCTGCACGTTTCATTGACTCTTTGTCTTCTTTGTTACAGGATGAGGAGTCTGAGTTCACCCTAGCCACAGACTTTGAGATCGGTCATTTCTTCCGTGAGAGAATAGTTCCCAGAGCAGTCCTGTATTTCACCGGAGAGGCCCTGGAGGATGATGAAAGCGTGAGTGCTTTTTCCTGCTGCGCACGCACACTTGTTACATTTACACACAGAAAAGTTCTTACACACACACCACAAAATGTGACGTTTTCCGACTGAAGCGAAAGCTTAACTTGTCGTCAGAATTTGCTTGCACCATTGTTTTTTTTTTTTTCCAATTGCAGTTTGACGAGGAGGAATTAGAAGAGGGAGATGAAGAGGTGTGTATCTGCACATGTTTGTCACTCCACTATGACACATCAGTCAATCACTGCCAACACGTGGCTGCTTGAACATCGAACAACGCTTTTGTTGTTCTGTCTTAGGAGCAGGATGAAGAGGAGGAGGACGATGATGAGGGAGACGTTGACCCAAGGGTCTGTATAAGTTCATTTGTCATGTCAACCAAGTTTGTAAAGTGATCACACAGCTCAGCTAGCGCAATGCTTTATGACCTCAGTGGTGAACTCAAAGCACTACCTCTCATAGCATCCAGCAAAACTGAAAGAACAAGTTTCAGGGAAGTAGGGAGAGTTCAGAGAAGTGTAAGGAATTTTCAACTCTGGGATTTTCCTTAGTTACCCAAGCCAAAGGTGGGTTGCCACTCCCTCTGTGTCACTGGGCCACTGCCTTCATGTGACTGGGCCACTGCCTTCATGTGACTGGGCCACTGCCTTCATGTGACTGGGCCACTGCCTTCATGTGACTGGGCCACTGCCTTCATGTGACTGGGCCACTGCCTTCATGTGACTCTCCCTGAAACACAGGGGTTTTTGGTGGGTTTCTT
Organism: Aulostomus chinensis; assembly: GCF_037954235.1. Taxonomy (NCBI): domain Eukaryota; kingdom Metazoa; phylum Chordata; class Actinopteri; order Syngnathiformes; family Aulostomidae; genus Aulostomus; species Aulostomus chinensis. Next base: position 11,338,875 of record NC_141326.1, read on the forward strand.
TTTTTGTAACATTTCTCTGGCCGCTGCTTGCTGGTGGCTCTCCAGGCAATGCAAGCAAAGTTAACATCACTTTCAGTTTCATCCCGAAAAAAACGACTAGACTTTAAACTTGAGTTGCGCAACCTACTTTACTAGTAAACATCTAAAACTCCAGAGGTGCAGCCATAGCCATCCCTGCATGCTACAAAAGTAAAGCCAGAGGACCCCCTCATGGACAAGATATGAACCTTTTGTTTAAAAAACAAAAAAACAAAACTCAAAGTATTTGAGATGCTGTGAGAGGTTTGAATAATACATTTTAATGTTCAAGTATGTGAAAGACTGCTGTTACTAATGTATAACGGAAATCATAACATAAATCACTTACTGCATCTGAAATAGCCATGAATATGTTTATGGACATTTATTTTCTCCAGCTTTTGCCACCTTTGTAAAACTCCATCCATGGGTAAATTGTGGACACTGTTGAATTCACAACAGATGTACAATGTTTGTTTGTTTGTTTCTCTATCGATCAAACTACTGAATGTTCATGTGCTGCCCTAAGACGAGTGCGACTATGTCGAGCCTTCGGTACCATATTAGATTGAACCCTTGGTAAATTTGGTTTAAAAAAAAAAAAAGAGTGCACAGGCGTCAGTCAAAATCTGGAAACTAATATAAACATTAGTTGGAAAAGAACCATAAAAAAAAGTTTCTGGCATTAATTTCTGTGTCCATCTCTGTCAATCATTCTGTTTTTAATCAGTCTTCTCAAAAGGTCTTTGCTTTTCTGTTCAAACATGCTTAAATTATTGTCAAAACATTGACAAAGCCGTTCATTCTCTTTGTATTTGGGCTCTTGGTTAAGATGAAAAGCCTGTTGTGGCACTCCAGCTCGTCAGAGTTCAGGTTTCTCATTCACCAATGATTCCTTGTGCTCATCATGCCGTGTCTGTATGTGACGTTAAACTTGTGCATAACGTTGTCTCTCCTCCCCCCGGATCCCCCCCTCCCCATTTCAGGCATAATCACTCATTCTCATCTCATGCATTTCTAGGTAAGGGAGAAATGAGGGCGGCGTCCCCTTGCAACATACACTGGCTTTATATCATGGTTATGGCTGTCTCTCTCTCTGTGCCTGCATCTTTAAGTCTTCCTGTAGTCCAAGCTGTTTAGGAACCTCTCACATCCTGGGTAGATGTGGCCTATGACCCCCCGCCCTTCCCTGTTTCTTCTCTCGTCATCTAGTTGTAGTCCCTCTCCCAGGCTTCTAAGGCTGTACCAAACGGGGGTTAAACTAGTTTCCTTTCCTTTTCCAGCATCTGCTTTCCTGTCAGCCTCTTCTTGTGTGTAGATGCCCTGTGGTGTCCTGTTCTAAAGTGGTGTCTCTCTGCTCCCCCCCAACCCACAGAAAGAACAACCTCAGCCTGCCGAATGCAAACAGCAGTAACCATGGCGATCATTGGACGTGGAGACTTGCTGTCCATCAAATCAGTTCTACTCTTGCAGTTACGAACTTTCATCCGAACGCAATAGGACGCAAATCAAACTGCGTTTTTACTATGTGCATGACCTTCTTTCTTTTGTCTTGCGCCCATCTCACCCTCTCTTGTTTGGTTCCATTCAAACTCACAGCAGAAGTGACTGTAATAAAAATACCGTAGCCTCCTCACACAGGCGCTGTCGTCTTTGGTAAGGTGGAGTAGGTTCCTACCGCCAAGCACCTCAGAACATCCATCATCATCATAGGGAAAGGGTAGGAAAGCAATGGATTCCAACTTTAGTTTCCATGGAGATAAATCTGTTACTCAGGGTTTTTTAATGCCAACAAGAGAGACGTTAGCTTACAGGAAACTGCTGAACAAATTTGACCTAATCTGTCACTGGGGTTGCTGAAGTGTTTTTCTTTTGTTATGGTGTTTTGTTTTTGTTGTTTTTTTTTAAGACATACATTGTATCATTTTGACTTTAATTTACTTTTTTTTTTTTTTTTAATATTCATTGTCATGTCATTGGACTATTTATTCTGGTGTCATGCAGCTGTAGGAAGTGGTGCATTTTGGGGAACTCTCTCGAGTCCCAGCCACTGTCGGAGGCTCCTTCCTCATAGGCTCAAAACTTGGTTTGGCTTTGCTGGCCAACAAAACCTGTATACTGCCAAGTTTTTATTTAATTGTTAAATGCCATTTGAACCTTGAAGAATTTGTTCTCCGTGATTCTGCCTACTTCTGTCCAAGTGTATTGGGCTCAACAAGCATTTAAACTGAGCACTTGAGTGGACACGTGTAACGCTTATTCCCGCCGTGTGACAGCCGTGTGCAGAGGCATACATCTGTCACGTGTGGCTCTTCCCTCTTTTCTCCATCACCCTCTTGAATGCTCTTTCAACTGCTAACAAGCGTAACGACAATTGTCTGTAAAATGGAGACATTTGTAGCCCAGTCATCACATTGGATCCCCGGTGATGACCGATTGAAGCTGACGCCGTGTGACCCGTAACCTCGTGTTGTTAATAATCCCCTCAGGTGTTGGTGCAGTTCTCCTCTAATGTCAGATTCCGTTATGTGACAGGGTGCAGGTGGTTTTGGATCAAATGTTAACAAGGAGGAATTGAAACTTCTGTTGCCAAGAAGCCAACATGACAAAACACACCGTCCTCTTTTGGAATTGTTTGCCAATTCTCATTAACACAATATAATCTAATTCAGAATTTCAAGTTGTTAAAAAAATATATAAATATTTCTGTTATTGTATACTGATTCAATAGAATGTTTGTGAAAAACATGCAACTCGTTGCCAATGTATGTTGGTCTGCCGTCGGCCCGGTGACCGGTCGTCTGCAGCAGTGATGACAACCCATCCCCATCTCTCTTCTGGAAAGAACGATTGTAGATCCTGTTGGACAGATCTCAGAGCCACGGTTGGCGTCTTCAAAGCCACCATATTGGATCGTGAGCTAGCAATGGCCTTAACTGGTTCTTATTCTCAATTTGTTACTTGGGCAATATTTCTTTGCAATTTGTACAGAGTTAGTTAAGATATTCTATTAAAGTTGTGCAACATGAGTGTGCTTTTGTGTTTTCTGTCTTTTTTTGTGTCATTTTGAAAGGAGGACCAAGTCAGCAGAAGGGGAGTATCTGTCTGTCTGAGGACAAAACATAATGGCAGTTTTAGTCAAGGGAATGTGTCCATTATTACCTGGCGGCTGCCATTCCCCACTGTAGGTGTTGCATGTTTTAGAGCATTCAGGAGAGCCTGACCTTTTATTAAAGCGCTAACAAGCGCAAATAAATTGATGCGATGCAAGACTCCAGAATTAATTTTAATTGCTTTGATTTGCATGCTGAGCTGGTACGTTAAAGCCTGTGGTATGTCAACGGTGCGAGGAATGCGAAAAATGTTAGTGGCGCTTGTTCTCTGCACAAATGAAATGTTTCATCCTTCTGCTCTTAAATAACATCCTGATCCACATTTGGGTGGAAGGTGACGTCTCAATGTCACCAATGTCAGTAAAACCTGGGGTTTTCCTTTCCATTCATTGTATTATTAGGGTACCTTCAAGGCTCAGGCCCTAATAAGTTTGCTCGTTTTTACTTGCGCGTGTTAAACACCCCCCCCCCCCTCCGTCTGTGTGTGTGTGTGTGTGTGTGTATGTGTATATATATATATATGTATGTATAAATAAATGTCTTCATCTCATAAAGATGAGTTTTTCACCTCTGCAATACTTCTTGACTCCAGAATGCAGGAAGAGACAGACACGTGGATTTAGCCTGAAGCTAATAATGACCCATAGCTACTGACTGTGAACAACAGAAAAACTGTCCCACAAAACATCAATACTGTCCAGTTCAACTGGTACAATCCAGATCTTTATCCAGCTGTACGATCAGGAATCAACAATCACGATTTGAGCCAAAAGCGAACCATGACTCTCCTGGGAGCGTCTTCCACACACAGCTCGGCGGTATCCAGGCTGGAAGAATTCACTCATGGTCTGGCCAAATACCAGGCGAGGCAGTTAGAATGTCAAGAATTCTGCTTCCCAGATAGGGAGAGTATGTACGCTCCTCTGAGTGACCCTTGTAATGCATTATGGAAGATAATGGCTGGAAAGTTCTTGGAGGAGAGCGACGAGTCTGTGTCCTGGCAACCTGCAGGTTTTCCTCTGTGTGGTGAGAGATGGTTTTCTTATCCTCTAACCTTCAGCGACACTTCTGTCTTCGTGGAAACTGAGGTGACAACATGTGAAAAGATCTGGATCCGATCACCGACGTCACCAAGCCACAGTGAAGCCTAGTTATGAGTGGGACCAGTAGGAAACGGTGAATTCCCACAGCAAGCAAACTACAGACTCTGAGCGGTATTAGGGGGATTCAGCCGACTTGAACAACGCGCTATTCATGCTGACGCTGCTGCGTGGGGGTTCGTTGGGCGACTCACTGGAACAAGGAGTCTAATTGTGTCTGACGAGGGGGAAATGGAGCTGCAGCTCATACTAAAAACTGATGACTGACAAATAAGTTGCCAGCTAATGTTGCTCTCTACCAGACCTAGGCATTGTACGGCCCGCGGGCTACGTTTGGCCCTTTGGGCATCCCTGTGGTATGTCAGTCATAAACACAAACAAGCAAGTATTTATGCTGTGTATGCAATACAACTGTGTTGCTTTTATTTTTGAAAAGCCTGGGGTTTTTATCATTTCCACATGGAGGCACGTGTCTGTGTCAGTCTGCCTGCACAGCGACAGGCGATGCTAGCCAGCTAACCCTGGCCCCCTAAAAATGTCGGCTCCCGTCAAAACAAGAAAAGTTGATTCTGAATGCTCCGTTTTCAACAAGACATGGACTGCTAAATGTTTCTTCACAGTAGTTTGTGATCCACAAGTCTGAGAGTTATGAATCGCCGCCATGCCACAGTCTGGATTTTTCTCACTGAACAAGTAAACTGAACTGCAAACATCAGAAGCACTTATTGCTGTTTGTATGAAGTTGATCAGCTGCTTATCTTTAACGTACTGCAAAACACCTTTTCAGCATTTGTGAAGACTGATGAGTTAAAAATAAAATGAAACAGCGATGTAGTGATTGTTTTTGTTTAAAACTGTTTTTTGTTTTTTTTTATACTTTCATAGGGTTATTTTCCTTTTGGACCTACACCACAATTTACATAAATATTTACAGAATATATATTGTATACTTATATATATGTACTTATACTTATATATAAGTATAAGTATATACTTATACTTGTGACTACCGGTAGCAGCTAATCAAAATGTATAATACTGGGCAGAATTAAGTTCAAGTTACTGTTCGTTTGGCCCTCCAACACAGTTTAGATTATTCCACATGGCCCCATGTGGAAATTAATTGCCCAGCCCTGCTCTATACTGACAGCAGTGGAGCCTTGTTCAGAAATACAAAAGAAAATATGTGAATCCAGAACATAACAAACATGGAGGTCAGTTCAATTATTCTTTCTTCCGTGCTGCTAGGGGTGTCCCAAAGAACCTCTTCGTGGTTCTTTTTGACCTCTCAAGACTTTCTAAATCTTCGAGGCAGAGATGAAGAACTTGAGCTCCGATGAAAAACTGGAGGACAAAATCCTTTGTTTCCTGTGCACAAATCTGTAATCCTGCTTAACGTGGAACATGGACTTGTGGCATTAATTGTTTTGTATTAGTTCATTAGTAACATTTTAACAGCTTTGGTTTTGAATCTTTTTTTGCAGGAGGTTTTTTTCTTGTGCTCCTTCTGACAGATAATAGTAAATAAATGACGTGTCTGGACATTGGGATTGTGGCACCATGTTTTACCTGAGTTCGAATAGAATCCAGTTTATATCATTAGAAGTTCTTTTGACTTGAGACATTTCGACTGCAGGCTGCCCTCCTGTGTGATGCTGGAAGGTGAGATCATGTGGACCATTTATGATGTAAAGTGTTACTGAATGCAGGACGAGCAGAAGAAGTGACCAGCGTCCTCTGCACATTTGTGTGTGAGGCACCGAGGGGATGTTAATGAACAAAAGAGAGGAGAGGAAAAAGATATCAGTGTTGCACTCAAAGGGGGTCCACATGACAAAGACAAGTATTCAGGCAGCCGGGATTATCCTTAAATGAAGCCGTCCGCCATCGCCTCA